>NC_084834.1:31982576-32308485 GCF_033115175.1 Lepus europaeus | reverse complement strand
TCTCAGCTTTCCTCCTCCTATCCGCGGAGCTGTCATGTCTAAGAAACACACAGCGCCGCACGGGAGTCCTAAGGCATTGCATCCCAGTTGTCCCCAGGAATAAGCAGCTCGGCCGTGCGCCCTGGGATGAGCTCTCACTTTCGTTCTTGGAATTGCTTCCCCCAAATGATGAGACTCAAGCCTTTCCTCAGGGCTTGCTCTTTTGGTGAACGGAGAAAGTAGATAAATGGATACAGATGGACAGATGGAGAGACGATAGACCGACAGAGGTGAGTAGATACAGGATGGATGATCTTTGCCATCGGAAAATGCCAGACTCATTGCACGGAGACTCTCTCGACAGGCATTCTTATTTGAAATGGGACACAGGTGACATGGCTTGGCGATCTTCACAGCGCACACTGTGAAGCTGTGGTCAGCTACCTAGGAAATGCTTCTTGCTACCTGGAAGTCCTTGAGCTTGGAAGAGCCTCACCTTTCTGGGCTGATTTGGGTGGAGTCCTGCAGTCTGGCTCAAGGATGGCTGGGTGACTCCTTGGTCCTCGCCCAGCGCATGCTCTCTGCCTGCTTGTCTGATGGTGGGGGCAGTGAGTTACCTCCCCGTGTCTCTGTAGACACGAGGAACCTTTCCACCCGAGGGAAGTGCCTGGGAGCTCGCTTTCATAATGCATTTAGAGTTCCTGGGGTGAAAGTCTTTGTAAAATGAGACGGAATATAAGGATATTTAGTATATTTTTGCGTTGTGCTAAAATTCAAACACCATTCATTGTACTCATTAAAAGGAGCCATCTACTTTTCTACAGCAAACATTTGAAAGTGGTGGCCTGAGAGTTGAGCAGGTCCCTGGGGGAGGCTGGAAGCTGTTGGGTGGTGGCACACAGAGTTGGACCGAGGGAGTGGGCGAGGCTGAACCTCTGCACCCCCCCCCTGGCTAACCTCTAACTCATCTAACCAGATTAAGTACCCGCAATCTGGTAAATTATGTTTAAACCCCCCTCAAAATGTCTGCAGGCAATCCAAACTTGGTGATTTGCCTTTAATCAGAAGACAAACATTTGAAGTGGGCAGGAAAAAAAAATATTTTTCAGTTGTTTTCTTTTCTCCCCTGAGAAAACATGGAGCGGCCCTCTTTGCTGCAAGGGCCGTGCAAGGCTTCTGCTTGGCGATCGTGTCTGCAGGAGAAGTTTGACTCTTTGTTGTTTGGAGAGAGTCACAGCTCTGTGTTAGAGAGGAAGGGATCTTTGAGATCATCCAGCTAAACCTCTCTTTGTACAGGATGCTCAGTTAATGGTCTGTCATCATCACATCCCTGGTTCATGTCTGGGCTAGGCTTCAAGTTCAAGTGGTCAGCTCTGTGGTGATGTCCCTCAGGAACGAAAGCCATTCTGTGAGATCCAGATATTCTCACTAACTAGGGTAGAAAACCACTGGTAGGGGCTAGAGGAGGGGAATGAATAAATTTTACAGTCTCAGTGGAGTTTGGTTCTCTGCTTCAGATCTGCCTGTTTGGGAAACCTAGAACTCATTAAATGATCCATACCTTACCGGAACGAAAGGGAGTTCTAAGAGGCTATGGCAGTTGGTTTTCCTTTTCCCTTTGGTAATACCTACCAGTGTGAGCAGGATTTGCATTTTCTTGTTTTACAGATCCAACTCTCAAGGAAGAACTGCGAATGAGAAATCTGCTTCATAAAGAACAGGTGTTGATGAATAACCTGGACAGGGGTAGACTCATTTCACTCATCCCCGGGGCTTTCTTTATGGACATTTGCTTAGTAAATCGTAGCTGTTCACAAAATAAACTCCATTTTGTATGAGACTCTTCTGTTCCGGGCAAACGCTGTAGGTAAGAATGCTGGCTGCACCACCTGGAATATTTGTGATTTCCGGCTCCTTGGGGATGCAATCCGAGCCCTCCAGGGTACCCTCTTACCTGGTGACCTTGCTCTCAGGTTCCAAGCTGTTGCTGGGAGGGAGCCCAGTTGTACGTTCTGGGTCTTCCGGAGGCACGGATGGAATCCCTCGCTGCTGTCCCCGTGCCTCCCTCTCTACCCGCACACGCACACGCAATGCACACGGAGCTCCTCCTGGCGCTCTCGCTGGGGTGATTTCACACCTTTGTTTTGGCAACTGCTGAGGTTCACCTTCCCTTTCAAATTTATTGCCAGCTGCCCGTGACCTCTGGTAGGCAAGAGATCCGATGTGGTGCTCTTGACCATGGGCGAGGAGCTAGAGGTGCTCAACAACAAGCCTTGGGGTTTCTCCTGGCTTCCTGGGGACCAGGGCCGGGGCTGTGTTAAACGCTCAGGCATAGTGTGTGGATGGCCACAAAGTGAACAGTCAGCCACCGACACGTTATAGAAGACAAGGCCTCGGGTGTCTGCTTAAAATCTATTTCTGTAGCATGACAGTGGGAAAAGTGTCTGTGTTCTTAGATTTAAATGCAAACAAAAGCCAGATGACTGGCCAGCTTAGAGATGCCCGGATCCCATGCTGTAGAGATGGGAGGGGCCGCTGTCCTGTCGTGAGCAGCTCTGCTCCCAGACCCGTCCTCAGACATCACTGGGAGCCCGTTTCGGGGGGAAGATGACCAGGCTGAGGGCGATGTTCTTTATATCGCTCCCTGCCTTCAACTGCAGGTAGCGGCGCAGTCTAAGGCCAAACAGGGCGTACACGAAAAGAGAAGCCACTCGTGCCTCTGGTGCAGGCAACAGTCAAAGCAGTCGGGCATATTTGATTATTCTCACTATCAGTCACCCCGACACAAAATTGGTCCTTGACTCCAACAGGAACACTTGATTCAGTCATGTGCATTCCACCCATTTCTTGGATGGAAATAGTGTCTTATGAGCGTCTGGTCATTTTCAGTGTGGTTTCTCCTGTATTATCCACTTTTTCCCCCTAAAGTAAATCTGATCATTTTAAATGTTAGAGAGAAGTGGTTCACAATTTCTTGAAACAAGCAAAGGACATTATATTTATAAGCTTGCAAGTTGTGAACCAGGCAAAACATTCTCATCTGCTGCTTTATGTATTTTTATCAATCGTCACAGATTCCTGGGGAAGGTCTCCAATGGGCAGAGTTTGAAAACGGAGTTTTAAAAAGCGTTGTTTTAACCTGCAAGTGTGATTTTCCTTCGTTTGTTTTTGGTTTTGTGTCTCATTGTCTGTCCCCGGTCGTTTCCCTTGAACAGTGAGTTCTTATTACTTGCATTTGGGTGGATGATTACTTAGCTTGCAAAACATAGCACCCCCCCCCCCCATTAGTTGCCCAACTTCATTAAGATAAATGGAGTTATTCATCTGTTTTTTCCTTCCCTTTGGCTATGGGGTCAATAGAATGATGTAGAGCAGGAGAGGGAAAGGCTGGCGAATACTGTGAAATGTCACTAAACAATTTCAGGAAGGAGCCAGCGCCACGACACTGAATGACAGATACACTCTCAACCTTGACAGCTGTTAGTGCTTATATAATAACAGTCTGCATCGTCACCATGGGTGTCCAAACCCTGGGTTTTGCAATAGCTATAACTAGGAGTGGATATTTCCCAAATCTGGTTAAAATGCACTGAAAACAGAACAAAGCAAGACCAACCTAACCCTGAGACTAATAAGTAGTTGAGGATGGCAACCAAGAAAAAAAAAAAAAAGAAAGAAACAAGAGTATAGCCAACCTTTTTTTTTTAATTAGAGTATATTATACTTTCAAACTGGATACACTAGAAATTGGCAATGCAACATAAGATGCAAAGGAATATACCAGTTACTGTCAAAATGACCCTGTACAGCCTTGTAATGCAAAAAGCTTTATACAATACAAATTTTCAGTAATGTACACAAACCTTGACAGTATGATCATCAGAACATAATATGAAGAGTTAAAAAAAGGATAGAAGAAAGTGCTGAGAACCCTAACTGCGTCACTATATGGAAAAATAAGCTTCGTTGAAGAATGCATAGTGAAATCAGAATTGGAGTCACTTGGCAGGTGGATTTCTCACATGTCAGTGTTTACACGGAAAGGATATCTATGGAACACATCCTTCCCTGAGTATCAAACTGCAAACCAAATTCAGGGCTACACATTAGCTAGGTGGAATCTGAAAAATGCTGTAGATTTTTCCTTTATTAATAACAACAATAATATAAAAAGTCAAACAAACTCCAAACACACCTTTTCTCACTCAGAAAACTTTTATAATTTACCAGAAAGATCGATGACTCTTTCCAAAGTGCTAAAAAAGTTGCCCAATTTTATTAAGCATTACTAAGTCATTCAAATACAAGTTCAGTGGCAAGCAGTGAAATGCATGGCATTTGAGCAGTCAGTGTCTCCTTCCATCACCCCTCTTGCTCTGGAACGTTCTGACCTTAGGGCCTCCTATTGCACAAGTGGCAGCTGGAAAACCTATAGTCCTAACCATTCGCGCCACCCTTTCAGGTTTTGAACCTGCTGGTGCTTAAGTGTGAGTCACCTGTTCCGCCAGCCCCTGTGGGATCACCAAGGCCCTCTTTCCTATCATCACTGAACTTGTAATTTTTAAAACACATTTTTAGCCAAGTGGCATGTTCTCCATTATATGGGAATAAAGACATGACTTAAAGGAAAACAACACAACCCACCCGAAAGCCCAGTATTCTTGGAGTGTGTTGTCCATAACCGTCTATAGTGTCTTTTACTGAGACATGGACAGGGTGAGGTTGAACAGCATCTCGAACACAGCTTCTGCTGGAGAATGACTGAGGGTTCTGGGAGCTTCCTGCCTGAGCTGGTTGGGCCTCCGCACCCCCGTGGCCATCCCCTTAGTGTAAACAGGTTTGCCAGGACACCGAGCAGGCACCCCACACTGGGCCGGATGGCCAGGGAAGGGAAATGTAGCACACCTGCCAGCTCTGGGGGCAGCAGGGTTAGAGCGGAGGGCAGTGGGGACACCGTGGTGCGGGGACAGACAGCACAGTCTTCTGGCTTCCTGTGCAACAGGATTCATTTCCAGGGGGCTCTGAGCGAACCAAACTGACTAGAGGAAGAAAAATCAGGGAGGCTTTTGTTTTTTTCCCCCTGGTGAAATAGGTGAAAAAAAAAAAAATCCCAACTCCAGCCTGAGACATGACGGGAATCGGCAACAGGGTGAGAAAGTGTTCCCCGTCCACCTGTTCTTCCACAGGTGAAGAACGTACAGATCTCCATAGTCCAACTCTGTTCTCACACAAAGCACATTTCTTCCTGCTCTTTCAGCCTGTTTCACACTGGAGATTCTGCTGTCTCAAAAATACAAGCAATGAACATATTCATCCAAGAGTTTTTTCCTCTTTAAATCACCCATTGCTTTTTAAGATGAGCGAAGGGTTACTCAACCAATCCACACCTGCTTCCTGCTGCAATAAAGTGCTGCACATACACTGTCATTTTAATGACCACAAAATAAGAGCTTTAAATAAGTATAAAGTTAGCCTCCTAGCAGGTACGTCTACCAGGCGTTAACAAAATGGAATACAGAATCACTAACAGCATAGAGGATACTGCTACAGCCAGAGGATCTGCAAACACAATGGAAACTTCTCAGGGGCAGGAACTGAACCAGAGGACTAAACAGCACCTTTTTGTTGTGTCCTTATAGGTCAAAGAGGTTGTGGCTAAATTGTCAAACATACAGTCTACTCATTCCATAAAAAAGGTACATTTTCTTCCTTTTATTTTACTTTTTTTTTTCAGATGAGAAACAAAAACTAGTGCAAGACCAAAGCACTGTGCAAAACTGCCATTTCTTTTTTTTCTTTTTTTTCTTTTTTTTTTTTTTTTAGTCTGAGCATTTATACCCAGAATTTATCCAAACCCCTTTTAATCTCCTTGGCTGGATTTATGAACCATAAAATTTTTCATTCATACAATTTTTTTTTCCTGCAAACAAATGGTAACCACTGAATTAATACATCTCATATATATATATATAATCTGCCCTTAAAAAAAAACAAAACGATGTCCTGTGTACGTGCGTGCACCATACACGTCACTGACGTACGGGCACACACACACACATCAGACTTCAGTTGTGTGATGTCAGCTGCAGTGCTACGGGATACTTCCTGGACAGGGCAGCCACGGGAGCCCGTGCAGCTTCCCCCCCCAGAGGAGAACTGAGAACCGGGGCTCCGGCAGCCCTGTAGGAGCCCACCCTTCCTGCATCCACTCAGCACCGGGCCCTACCGCTCTGCAGCCGTAAAAGAGAGAGGGGAGGTGATGAGAGAGCTCGGGGAGAGACCCGAGTGGGTGAACAGCCCAGGAGGGAAGAGAAGGTTGGTCGCTGTTAAAGAAGCCGGGACGAGGGCTGTACAAGAGCAACGTCATGGAGCTCGGCTCTTTTGGAACCCGCAAGCGCCCATGCGCCCCACTCACCGGACAGAAAACCAAATGCACTGGTATCTTAAGCGTACAAGTGCTGACTGCAAGTAAGGACACTCTCTTTAGGGTTTAACGAGACAGAATTCCTTTCAGAGCAAAGAAGGAAAAAGGGCTGAGGGCGGAGTGGGTGGCCGGGGAGGCATGCCTCTCAAAGGTAGAAGTATGCAGGAGGTGACCTTTCGGAAGAGTGGGTAAAGCAGCTTTTCAGGTCAATGCAATAGGTATACACACAGAGCCAATTCTCTACTCCTTACTAAAGATATACAGTACACGTGGTGCAGACCCCGGCGGGGTCTGTAGGTTTTGCAGCAACATACACCTGCTGGGGTTGTGTTTTAAGTTTTGTGGGTTATTTTGTTTTGTTTTTGTCTTTGTCTCTTTTGTTTTTGGTACAGACCGTGGCTGTCCTCAGACAGTCTCTGCTCTCTCTCGCAGTCCGAGATAGGCGAGGAAGGAGTGTTTCGGGGAGGGGATGCTGGGAGGCGCAGTCTGAGGCCGGGGAGGGTGGAATGTGAGATCCAAGTGGTTCTTGGGGTATAACATTGTCAAGGGAATGAGATGGGCAAAATCCGAGTTCCGGTACTTGTCTACGCGCAAGGGGGAGCCGTTGAAGGCCAGCGCCTTGAGTGCCAGGTTGGGCTCCGAGCTGCTGCCGTGGGCGGCGGACAGGGCCACGGTCTGCAGAGCCTGCGAGGCCGACATGACCGACAGGGGAGACAAGAGGTTCCGGGAGCTCCCCACGACCAGCAGCGGGGCCCCGGGGCCGGCCGCTTCCCTGGGGGCCGTGCACAGCCCCTTCTTGTCCTCCGGGGGGCACCCCCCGCTCTGGTGCTTCTTCACGTGGCGGCTGAAGACGAAAGGGTGTGTGGTCTTGAACAGGCACTCTTCGCAGCTGAAGGTCTGGCGGGGGGCGTGCTTCAGCTTCTTGTGCAGGTTGAGATTGTCCTTGCGCTTGCAGCTGTAGCTGCACTGGTCACAGTGGAAGGGCCGCTCCCCGGTGTGCACGCGCACGTGCTCGATGAGCTTGTTGGCGGTCTTGGACAGGTAGCCGCACTGGTCGCACTTGTAGTGGTTGCCCAGGCGATGCTCCCGGGTGTGCGTCTCCAGCTCCAGCTGGTTGGCCTTCACCGTCTGGCAGATCCGGCACTTGTACTCCATCTTGTAGTGGGTCTTGAGGTGGCACTCCATAGCAGCGGGGCGGTTGGTGGAATAAATGCAGAATGGGCACCTGCCGGGGTGGGGGGGAAGCAAGGGCAAGCGAGGTTCAGCCAGAAGGGTTCGGTGGCAGCCCTGCTTCTCCCCGCCCTCCCCCCCGGCTCCTCACCACCCTCCCCAGTCTCCGAGGCCTGGCCTGGCCAGCCCAGCCCAGCCCTGCCGCCTCTCAGGGGTGGGGATGGCCTCGTGGGCTTTCACCACTGTCAGGGCTGCCCCCTGCTAGGGAGGAGCTCCGACCAGCTCCGCTCAGCCTGCTCTGGGTCTCCTGGCTGGAACAGCCAATGGCAGCCCGCCCACACCAGGGGGAGCAGAGAGGGTCCGAGGTTATAAATAAGCTGGTGCTCCCCGCCAGCCCCCTCCCCCCGTGCCCCTCCGGCCCCCTGGAGCCCTCCCCACTCCCCTCGGGGCAGCGCGGAGGTCTAAACCTCCTGACCTCCCCTCTCAATGGGAGCAACACAAAGAATGGACTTTTCATGCACCACACCAAGCACACGCAGAAAGGCTAAGAGGTCTGGAAGAACAGCTTATAGGGGGAGAGCTACCTCCAGCAAACAGAAAGTCACAGGGGGCAGAGTCGTGCTGATTAAAGGGTTGTTAGGATGAGAAGGCCTGGGTGTGTGTGAGTGAGTGTGTGTGTGTGTGCGTGCATTGGTGTGTACGCATAAAACCTGACTCCTAAAGTTCTGGCTCTTGATCAGCAAGGAAGGCGAGGACTATGGCAGGGGCAGGGAGGAGAGGGAGCCCACCCGACAGCCCACCGACTAGGGAGGGACAGGGGGACCTGCCCTCTGGAGCCTGAAGACTCATGAATACATTAGTATGCCACAGGAGTCAACAGCAATGCAACTGGCTCTTGGCGTCCCAGGGGGCAGAAGCGTGTCTGACATTTCTTCTGCAGTCTCCCCAGGGCTCGGGGAGAGGGCTCAGCAGGTGCCTCGCACCCGGGACAGAAGGAATCATTGGTTGAGTGGCCTCTGCACATCATTTAGGTAGACTATGCCAGGGGATGGGTCTGAGCCCCGGCTCCATCTCAGGGATTACTGGGATCCAGATGGACAAGCCCAGGACAAAGGCTGGGCCTCCCTGAGGCTCGGGCTGCCCATGATTGGCAGGAGGCTCCACCTGCACCCGCCCTCCTGGCCCGCCAGAGGGGCTGCGAGGGGTGCTGAGGGCATGGCCACAAAACCGCTGAGCTGCCCCTGCAGGTCAGGCTCGAGGCGCTGGCGTGCATGTGCGCTGCAGCGTGCACTCGCTCTCCAGGCAGAATGCAGATGCCCAAGTGGCTGCCTCGCCTCTTGCTCGGGGCCCGCAGGGCAGGGCCCGGGAGTGGACTGTCCTCGGAGGGGTTGGAGAGGTGTTCAGCAGAGCCCAACACAACCAAGTGCACCGTGCACTGCCTCCTCAGCGCCAAGCTCGCCGTTAGCCTTGGACCCTCAGCTCACAGAAGAGTGCACACGAGAGAAATATAAAGCCCGTTCCCAGGTCAGGTGCACACACAACCCCTACGCCAAGCTGGGCCTTACCTAGAGGAGTCTGAAACTCACCACTGTCCTGAGCTACGGCAAAAGAAAAATAATAGTATAATCTTATTTGATCTGCATTACCAACAGGATATAGAGTACAAGCAGTTCCATCACAGAAAAGCAACTTAGACATGGGCAGTCTGTTTCAGTTTACGGACATTTCTGTGACCCACAGCTCAATCTTGCTTCCTTTCGCTGCTCAGGCACAGGGCTAAGGGTGTTCCGTGCTCCCGTGGTTTATCTTAAAGACACTCTCTCTCAGGCAGATTAATTCTCTGATATGGCAAAGGAAACAAAACGAAACGAAACAAAACAAAGACTCACTGTATAGCCAGAAGGCATTATCAATTTTTTCAAAGTGTTCTTCTACTTGGTCATCCTAGAACATAAACTATTACACAGGGCACGGTTAGCACCGTACGGCAGGTGTCTGGTATCGGCAAAAGCAGCAGCCATCACTGTGCGTTCTCCCCAGTGGGTGCGGAGGCTGGGGACTGCTCAGGTCCCCGAGGAGAGGCGAACTGGCAAAGCCACAATGGGCGGGGGCTGCAGCGTTCACGGCTGGGACTGGGCTACGGGGAAGGGCCTAGTCCGACCACGGGGCCACGTGGCCTTCGCTTTTGGTAAGGGTGCACAAATACTTGTCAATGGGGGCAGGGGGGCAGACCCCATCAGATTCCCGAGTCGGTCCTCGCTGGGTCCTGATTTTCTAGAATGACCGTCTCCCCCTCCCCCAGCCCTGCCACCACCCCTCCCCCTCCCGCCTCAGTGCCCCAAGAGTGAGACAGCATGGAATCCAACAGCAGCTGCTGCGTGCTGCCGCGTCTGCTGGGGTCCCCCGACCGGGCAGCGCCTGGGGTTGCCAACCCTGCACTGCCTGCGGCTCTCCACTCCCTCCCAGGGTTCTCCTGGATCCCCCCGCCTCTCTGGCGAAGTGTGAGTTTCAACGATGCAGATGTTTGAAAACCAAGGTTTTTAAAAAAGACGTCCCTCCTCTGTTGTGTACTTTTTCTAACTACACGATCGTTTCAGCTACAAATTAAAAATGACGCCTGAAAAAATGGTGTGCTTTTGGGTGCCTGACTATGGTGCTCCTTCCTCTTCACTGGACGGGAAGCACCTCATGAACAAGGCTCTGATTTCCGAATCAGCGGGGAGGGTCAGTTCGGGTACTGCAGGGACACACATCTCCCGAGGGCCAAGGGCATTTCATTCCTGTGCGCCCCCGAGCGCGCGTTACCGAGGCCGACACAGGGACCGCTGGCGGTAACTCGAGGGTCTCACTGGAGACCGGGGGCTGAGTACGCTTCTCGCTTAATGGTGAAGCTCGCTGTCTAGCCTTTGGGGGAAGGCGCTGGCGTGTCTGCAGGAGGACACGGGGCCGTGTGATCTCTGCCATGAACAACGTGGCCTGCTCAAACTGCCAAGGCTCTAACCTGGGGGAGCGAGATGGTGGAACTATTTATGTAGGAGATGCATGGCGAGTCATCTGAAAAACAGAGATGGTACCTGCGGTGACAGCATCATGATTTACACTTGGGGACACACGCTGGTCCCCGAGTCCCAGCAAAATGAAGTGTGAACCAAACTCAAAGCAGTATAGGATGGCCCTAGCCTCGCACGCTGGGTTGACCCAACAGGTCTGCTTCCTGGCCCTGAATCCTCGATTCTCCCCCTGTTGTCTCTGGAGCCCTTGGGGGACAGGTTGGACTCAATCCAGGGAGAGGCAGCAGAGGTTCCTGTCTAACTCCCCTCATACCAAACTCCCCCTCTCCAAGACCCCCAAAACCTTCAGGGGAAGGGCAGGGGAAGGGCAGGGGAGGGGTATTTAATAACAACGCAGTAAAAGGTTCTGTACTTGCTTTCCTTACTTGAGCCCACCGGTGGGGACAGTGTGGCATTTCTTGTGCTCCAGCAGCTGTTCGGGGGTCTTCATGAACTTGTGGCACACGTCGCACTCAAACATCCGGGTGATGAGGTGTATCTGCAGGTGGCGCTCAAACATGTTCTTCGTCTTGCAGACAAAGTTGCAAAAAACGCATTCGAACCCTGAAAGGACCGAAGCTGGGTGTAGAGGTGCACGGGGCAGAGAGACAGAGAGGCAGGCCAGAGTGGGGTCGAGTACCCCCTTCTGCCCACCCCCTCCACCTCCTAAGAGCCACACCCTTCCAGGCCCTGCTGCCTGCCTCTCGGTGGTAAAGGAGTTTAACATACAGCTCCACACTGGATGCAAATCAAGCCCAAAGGTAATGTGAAGTTTAGGTGCGCGTCCTCTGTCTCCTGGACCCAGTTACCCCGCCTCTCCAGGGCAGAGTCTCAAGACCGGAAGGGTGGAGCAGACACCCCCAGCCCTCCCTTACCTTTCTCTGGCTTTTCCTCACTGTTCAGTGAGGGCTGACTCCCAGGCACTACGGAGATGACCAACAGGTTGTTCCCACCCTTGTTCTTCTGGGAGCTGTCGGAATCGTCTTTGCTGTTGGCTGAATCACTCAGAGCTGAGAGGGAGGATGAAGAGGGGCTGTTGGACTCGCTGGGGGTCTTCCTGTCTTCCCCTGAAAAATAAAAAGTACCCAAGTCTCTTACTTAGGAGATGCACACCCTCAGGTAGGCAGCGCTTGACGTTGGGGCAATCAGGTCTCATGGATGCATCCTTGGGGGCCACAGTCTAAGGCTCCCAGCTCCCCTGGTCTTGGCGTACCTGTGGTGATGATATTTGAGGTCCTGGGATCAGGAGCAGACATTCAATCCATTTGACACATGTTTACTGAGGTCTTCCAATAATTACAGTGACAATAGCTGCTAAGATGGCCTGAACACGTTACGCCAAGTTCCAGTGTTATATTTCTAAATGTCCCATCACATCTTTTCAGGCATGCAGAGAAGCAAGAAACACAACCCAAAATGGAGGAACAGTCAGTCAATCAAAACTGACCTAGGGGAGCCGGCATTGTGGCATAGCGGGTAAAGTCATTGCCTGCAGCACCGGCATCCCATATGGGTGCTGGTTTGAGTCCCAGCTGCTCTACTTCCAATCCAGCTCCCTGCTAATGACCTGGGAAAAGCAGCAGAAGATGGCCCAGGCACTTGGGCTCCTGCCACCATGTGGAAGACCTGGTAAGAAGCTCCTGGTTGTTGGCTTTGGTCTGGCCCAGCCCTGGCCATTGCAGACATTTAGGGAGTGAACCAGTAGATGGAAGATCTCTCTCTGTCTGTCTCTTGTTCTCTGTAACTCTGGCTTCCAAATAAATAAAAATAAATCTTAAAAAAAAAAAAAACTGACCAAGAACTGACATAGTTGTTAAAATTTGCCAGTAAGGATACTTCATATGCTCAAAAAGTTAGGTAGAGATATGGAAGATAAAAAAAAAAAAGGCAGATAAAATTTCTTTTTTTTTTTAAAGAAACTGGGAGCTCAGAGTGGTAGGGGGCTGCAGACTTTTTTTTTTTTTTTTAAAGATTTACTTGTTTATTTGAAAGGCAGAGTTACACAGAGGCAGAGGTAGGGAGAGAGAGAGAGAGAGGTCGGTTTTCCATCTGCTGGTTTGCTCCCCAAATGGCTGAAACGGCTGAAGCTGTGCCAATCTGAAGCCAGGAGCCAGGAGCCAGGAGCTCCTTATGGGTCTCCCATGAGGGTGCAAGGGGCCAAGGACTTGGGCCATCTTCTGCTGCTTTCCCAGGCCACAGCAGAAAGCTGGATCGGAAGTGGAGCAGCCAGGATTTGGACTGGTGTCCATATGGGATGCTAGCACTCCAGGCAGTGGCTTTGCCCTCTATGCACAGCTCAGCCCCTCAAGTCAAATTTCTATACTTGAAACCATGTCTGAGATGGAAGAATACACTGATGGAATTACCAGCAGATTAGATGTGGCAGAAGAAAGAATGAATGTGAAGATAAAAGCTACAGAACTCTCTGAGATGCAATAGCGAAAGGAATCCCCCAAATGAAAACAGCAACAATAAACCATGGGATGCCTGCAGGCAGCCTACGCTAAGTCTAACTGGCCTCCCCGTTGGGGTGAGGAGTGCTGAAATAAGGCACAAAAGGGCCCCAAATTTTCCAAATATAAGGAAAACAATAAACTCAAAGATCCAAAAAGCTCAACAATGAGTTTCTCAAGCCCAAGCATGAGAAGCATGAAGAAACCAACACCAAGGAACATCATAATTAAATTGCTCAAAACCAGTGACCAAAATAAATAAATAAATAAATAAATAAATAAAAATAAATTTAAAAAACAGTCACAGGAAAAAGGGCACATCACGAACAAGAATAAAAAACATGACAGCAGATTTCTCACGGGAAGCCATGCAGGTGAGGAGACAAGGAAGCAGCATCTTTAGAGCACTGGAAGATAATCTGTCAATCCAGTGAACACGTTTCAAAAATGGAGAAAAAAAGAGCTGACACTAAAAAAGATGAAAGAATGTATCACCAGCAACCTGCATTCCAAGACATGTTCAAAGTCCTCTAGGCAGAGGGAAAATGACGTCGAATATAGGAACGGATCTGCACAAGAGAATGAAGAGCACCGGAAGTAAGACATGGGTACAGTTATGATTTTTCTTATTATTTAGGAGATAATAGGAGGAGTTCTGTTTAAGCAAAAATAACAGAGCACTGTGGGGTTTATAACAAGTAGATAATATATACTGACAACAGCATTAAGGCTGGTGGGGAGAAATGGAAGGGTGCTACTGTGAGATTTTTACATATGAAGTAGCATCATCACTAGAACTTATATTGTGATAAATTAAAGATGTATATAATAAAACCCAAATAACTCGTGTTACTGAGGGTGCTTCAAAAAGTCTGTGGAGAAACTTATGAAAGATGAGTTGATTTTGGCATTAAAAACTCTGAAATTTTATTCACGAGAGTTCTTCAGGGATTCATGAGGAATGTGTATGATGAAAAGTTATGCATGGATTTCAAGAGCTTCTTGTAACAAAATAAGCCTAGCTTTTAATTCCATGTTTAATTTTAATTTCGCGGTTCAGGAGATCCGATTTTTTAAAAAAATGTTTGTCATGTGACTTAAGAGAAAGATTTGTTTATTTATTTGGCAGGCAGGCACAGGTGAGATAGAGAGAGAATCTTCCATCCACTGCTTCACTCCCCAAATGGCTGCAATGGCCTGGACAGAGCCAAGCTGAAGCCAGGAGCCTAAAACTCCTTCCAGGACCCCATGTGGGCTGCAGGGGTCCAAACACTTGGACCATCATTTGCTGCCTTCCCAAGAACATTAGCAGGGAGGTGGATCAGAAGCAGAGCAGCCCGGCCTCAACCCAGCCCTCCCCTATGAGATGTTGGCTTTGCAAGTGACAACTTAATTCCCTGTGCCAACATGCCACATGCCGGCATCCAACCCCATACTGTGAGGACCGCAATTCTCCTGACACTGATTTACAGAGGCAATGCAACCCCGCCCCTCAGAATTTTAGGCTCAGGTACAATGTATCAGGAGTCTGCATTTTAGTTACTTTCAAGTCAATCCAGTAATCTCACCATTATGGATTCTAGAAAGTCACTTCCTTTACAAGGAGATGAAAAAGAAATCATTGTATCGAGGGATACAAAATTTGGAAGTAAACAAGCCTGGGATGGTGAGTTAGACCCAGACTATGAAATCAGTAGCATGATGTTTGATTCTGTCTATTCATTCGCCAACGTTTTCTAGAGTGGCCAAATATTGCCTTTATAATTAAAAAGTTTTAAAAAACTGTTTTCAATTCCTGTTTTTGTCAGAGCTGCAGTTAGTGCCTAGGGCAGACAAGTCAGAGCCCACCAGGACTGAACCTGGTCCGGGGAGGAATGCCCGTGGCCACTGACCCCCAGGACCAGGGATCCGTGCCCACTGAGCCACGGTCTTCTCTGGTGTCAGGCCCCATTCGTGCCTGTCCCTTATCTAAATATTTAACCAGCCTAGTCACATTCTGTATACAAATACATTATCAGTGGGGGCCCTGAATTCCCCAAATCACTTCCCCAGATCCACCGGTCTATTCCAAGTGATTATTTGAAATTCGTGCTTGGAATTAAAGCATGCTCATTTCAGTAACTTGAAAAAGAGACTGGAGTGCACTCCGCCTTCCTGCCGTCGGCAGGGCCACCTCAGCGGTAAGTTTCCAGAGCTCCACGGTGGTGGTGATGTGCCAGGCCTTCTGCGACACACGTGCCACAGGGCCCAGCTTGCTCCCTCAGGAATCTCCGGCCTGAACTCCTCCCCTGCTCTCAGTCCTTGAGATGCCTGCACAGAGGGGACCGGGCTTCCCATGTCAGCTAAACGGAAGGCTCACTGGGATCCGACTGCTCATTTACCTTCAACATCACAAAGATTCTTAGCGAAGGCCACCCGTGCACAGGGAATGCTCCCTTGCACATGAGGACAACCAGCTGAAGATAGCATTAAAAAACTTACATAACTTGTAATGTAAAACGATACACATTGAGAGGCTTAAACCATAAAACATGAGCAATCATTCTCAACTCCACAATACAAACATCATCGCATTTTGGTGTACTTCTTTTCATTCTTTTTTTTTTTTATAAAAAATATTTATTTATTTATTTGAAAGCGTTACAGAGAGAAGAGAAGAGAAGAGAGAGACAGATCTTCCATCTGCTGGTTCACTCCCTAAATGGTAGCAACGGCCAGGGTTGGTCCAGGACGAAGCCTGGAGCTCCATCTGGGTCTCTCACATGGATGGCACAGACCCAGGCACTTGGGCCATCTTCTGCTGTTCTCCCAGGTGCATTAGCAAGGAGCTGTATTAGAAGTGGAGCATCTGGGATGCGAATTGGTGCCCACATGGGATGCTGAAATTGCAGCAGCAAGGGCTGCGCCAGGCCTAAGCCAGGAGCCAGGAGCTTCTTCCCAGTCTCCCAACAGGCATGAAAATGTGATGAACAGGGTCAAGTGCTTGGGCTCAAGCATTTGGGCCATCTTCCGCTGCTTTCCCATGCTCATTAGCAGGGAGCTGGATAGGAAGCGGGAGCGGCCAGGACTGGAACGGGTGCCCCTATGGGATGCCGGTGTCACAGGCGGTGGTTTTGCCTGCTGTATCACCATGCTGACCCCTTTCTTTTCATTTTTAAAAAAGTAAGCATCACGGGGCCGGTGCTGTGGCGCAGAAGGTTAATCCTCCACCTATGGTGCCGGCATCCCATATGGGCGCCGGTTCTAGTCCCGGCTGCTCCACTTCCGATCCAGCTCTCTGCTGTGGCCTGGGAAAGCAGAAGATGGCCCAGGTCCTTGGGCCCCTGCACCCACATGGGAGACCTGGAAGAAGCTCCTGGCTCCTGGCTTTGGATTGGCGCAGCTCCGGCCGTTGTGGCCATCTGGGGAGTGAACCAACAGAAGGAAGACCTTTCTCTCTGTCTCTCCCTCTCACTGTCTGTAACTCTACCTCTCAAATAAATAAATAAAATCTTTTTTTTTTATTTTAAAAGTAAGCATCTTTATTTTTAAACTGTTGCCATTAACTGCATAGTGGTTAACAGTGAGGCCTTCAGATGCAGAATACCTGGGTTTGAGTGCTGCCTGTACCCCGGTACCCCTCAGCGGCTGTATGACTTTGGACAAAGTACTGAACTTTGTGCCTTAATGAGCTCATCTATGGAATGCAGCTAACACTGGAATTTTCCTCATCTGGTTGTGGCAAAGCACCCAAAAACAGCGTCTTGCTCACAGTAAGCATTACAGAAGGTCTTATTAATATATTATGGGATAGAATAAGTATTACTTATGCAATATAATAACAAACACTTTCTATCTTCCCATGCTGTTTTCTATACCCGGCACATGAAAATATGAGTTACTCATTTTAAATGACAGTATCGCCTCCATGGAATGTACCTATCCTATCCTTCTTAAATCATCCCTGAACATTAAATTTTAATTAAAAGCAATATTCCATCGTTTGAGTTTTTTTCCTGTGGGTCGACTCACAGAAGGAGTCCACATTTTCCTGCCTCTTGGTAAACAGCACCTAATTAGTAGGCCAAAGTTCTGAGCCCTTGGCAGGGGCGAAGCTACAGGTGCACCAGTGCATCCCAGCCCCCGGGGCTACTACCATCCAACGCCCTCCTAGCTTCCCTGGGTAGACAAAGCCACTCCAGAGCTTCAACTGGACACTTTCTTCATGTAAAGTGATGAGTGTCTATTTCTTTCATGTTCTCCGCAAATTTTTCAATTAGAAGTCTCAAGTTTTTAGACAAATGTTCTAGGTAGTACATACATTAACCTGTTGTCATTTTTATGACTCATTTCATTTTTTAAAATTAAGTTTATTTATTTTTATTTATTTGAAAGCAGAGTAGGGGGGAGGGAGGATGGAGAGAGAGAGAGAGAGAGAGAGAAAGAGACAGAGAGAGACAGAGAGAGAGAGAGAGAGAGAGAGAGAGAGAGCATCCACTGGTTCACTTGTCAAATGCCTGCAAGAGCTGGAGTTGGGCCAGGTTGAAGCCAGGGGCCAGGAGCTCCCTCTGGCTCTCTCACATGGGTGGTAGAGAGATGATGCCTGAGCCATCACCTGCTGTCTCCCAGAGAGCACAGTAGCAGGAAGCTGGATCAGAAGCAGAGGCAGGATTCCCTCTCAGGCATTCAAATGTGAGATGCTGGCACCCCAAGCAAGGCTTAACCTGCTGGGCCACAATGCCTGCCCCCACTTTTGTTCTTTTGCAAATAGAAGAGAATTTTGTGCCAAATCTCTTGATTCTTTTCCTTTGTGATTTCTTTTATCACTTAAACTTTTACAAATCCTTCTCACTCTGTAGGTTTGCTAGGTGGCCTATCTCTGTAGCTTTTCTAGGAATGATGTGTTAACAGGGACACTGTAAGTCATCTGGAACTTAGGCCGGTGTCACTGTGAGGGACGGTGTCAATGGCTGCATTTTCCAAACAGCTATTTGGATTCCTTAGTGTCATTTCTTGCACCATTTTAGAACTGCAGCAGAATTTGCATGGAAGGAGTCACAGGCATCGGAGGAGGGGCTATGTCCTGCCTGCTGAGGTTCTCTGCGGAGCCACGGAGCCACGGAGTGGGGCGAGGAGGTGGCATCATGCAGAAACATAAGGGGAGGGCAGCCCTTCAGTCTCCCTTCCACACACGGGCCTTGGGCGAGGGCAAGCTGTAGGCAGCACGTGAGAGCACGGATTTCTCTAGAATAAAGCTCATCCTGTAGATTTCACCCTCACTTAGGTCGCAGAGCATGGCAGATTCCCCAGGATGCTGAACAATGACTCTTTCCCTAGGATTACAGAAATTCCACACGGATTATAGCAATAGGGCTCCAGCAGGCGCCGTGTCTGAGTCACTTCCTTACATGCACTGATCTGAATGGATGAGTTTGCACACACACAGTCATTCACTGAGTGTCTGCTACCGACATGGCAGGCTCGGTGCTGGGTGCTGGGGATCCAGCAGTGATTAGACAAGCCTCCTGCTGCATGGTTATATATGAAGGGGCTTCAAAAAAGTTCATGGAAGATGTGTATTATGAAAAAACTATGCATGGATTTCAACATTTTTGCACCGAAATAAACTTAGTTTTGAAAAATTATTTGTTTGCAGGGAGGCGGGGAGGAGGAAGGAAGAGAGAGAGAGAGATGAATAAACGGAATTCCCATTGGCTGGTTCACTCCCCAAATGCAGCCTGGAACTCAATCCAGGTCTTCCATGTGAGTGGCAGAGATCCAGCTACTTGAGCCATCAGTGCCTCCCAGCGCTGACAGAGCAAGACATGGAATGAGGAGCCGGAGCTGGGAACTAAACACGGGCACCCTGATGTAGGATGGAGGCCTCTTCACTGGCATCTTAACCACTAGGGCAAACACCTGCCCTTAAACTTGTCTTTCAATTCCTCTTTCCACAAACTTTATGAAGTACCCTTCTATATCATACAGCATATATATTGCTACATATCAGAACTTTGCAATAAAATAGCTTATTCATTTACAGATTTAAATAGATATACCTTGGGTCAGATTCAAATGCCTTAAAACAGCACCAAACAGGAAATGCTGAGAGGTCATTAGCTTACAATAGGGATCAGCAAATTATAGGCTGTGGGCCAAAGCCAGCTTCCTATTTCTATAAGTAAAGTTTTATTGGAACACGGCTCTGCGCATCCATTTGTGTACTGTCTATGGCTACTTGCAAACTCCAGTGGCAGTGCTGAGTGGTAGTGACAGAAATCATATGGCCCCAAAGCCTAAAACACTTGCTATCTGGCCCTTTAAAAAAAGCTTGCAGCGCCTTGGTTTATCAAGCCGGTTTTAACCTTTCTCTAGTAGCATGGGCATTAAAGGCTTCCACTGAATTATAAGAGAAATTCCACTCTGGGCTCTTGGTGCTAACAAATGAGGACATTCTTCCCGGCAAGACCTGGGGCCCTGCGACCTCAGAAGGAACAAGATCTAAGTGTGCTCCCCGTGGTGCATGGGGGTGAGTGTGTGTGCACGGGTTAGCTGTGAATGGGAGGCTTGCACCCATGACAACGAAGTGGTGAGAAATCCAACCTCTTTCTATCCCTTATGGTTTCCGCAAGGCGGGGTGGAGGGAGCTGTGGAGTGGGGTGAGAGGCTGCGTTCAGCCATACTTTGGGGTGAGGAGGGTTTGAAGAGCAAAGGTTGACTATAAAAGAGAAAACAAAATGCGTGAAAAAGCCAGTGGAAACGGAAGAGAGGCTGGCCGTTGCTTCCATCTGCTGCTCCAAAAATGCCGAATCCAATTTACCTTCCAGGTGGGCTTCCCAGTTCACCTGCTGCCCACAGTGCTCATGTGGTTGCGGTCACACGAGTGTCACCTCCTCACGCAGTGTAATGGCTCTCTGCAGACTGCCCAGGCATAGCTGCCCAATTTACTGACAAAAACAAGCTTTTATTGCTGTTGGCACCACCGAGCCAGAGCGGCCAGAGAAGCATGGAGAGGCCACGCACGTCGTCAGCATGACTGCCAGCAAATTCGCTTCTCTGATCCTTTCTGGGCCAGTGATATGAGGGGCTGACCCAGCGTCCCGAGCCAGCTGTTGGCAACACCCGCTCTTAAATGTAAGCCCCTCGGGGTTCCTCCGCACTGGTGTCATCTGTAACCAGCCCTTGTGAGAGCATAATTGCACTGTGAAGCCAAAACGTTACCACCATTACATGGAAGAAGTTGGCCAGAATGACATGGGAAATGAAAGGTGAGCCCTGGACAAGTCTTGGCCATGACCTAGACATTGGAAGGTTTCCTGGGAATCTGGTTTTCCTTGAGCCTCAGTAAACGCACCACACACCACGATGCAGGCTCACGGAAGAGAACAGAGCCTGCAGAATGTGGTGCTCAGTGCCCTGGCACAGCAGAACGGCAGGGTCCCAGGTTCTGCCAGCTTTCTCTGGGCTCTCACAACAACTCGCACACGGAGAGCACGCTCTGGAATGAAAACCATTCCACTCCGCGTTTGTGGTGCCATCCTGGTTGTTAACCCTGGACAGGCTAGCCCACCTCCGTTAAGCCTCAGTGTCTCTGCCTGCATGGTGTTATCGAAGAGCTGCTGAACAGGCAACCCATCTCCCACGCAAAGGCACAGCCCGGGGGCACCCTGAGGGTTAGGATTGTTACAAATGGTGGTGGTGGGGGACAAGTGACAAGTAAACAGTTCAGAACCCCTGCGGCACAACTGAACTGGGTTGCCTTTTAGATTTGGCACCGGGGTGCCAGGCCAGGCCATGATGGCCACAAGGCAATGTGGTCCTGCTACCCTGGGAAACTTCCTTTCCCTGGAAGGACCTATCCAGGCCTCGTGCACTGCTGGGCGGCAGCACCCCAGGGTGCAGGGGGTGGGGGAGGACAGAGAGACGGACAGGCAGGAATGGTCACCTGTGTGCTTGGTGTCGATGTGAGCCTTTATCTCTGCTTCCTCCATGGTGACAAAGTCACAGGCGGTGCAGCAGATGGAAAACATCCACTGCTCCTTGTCCACGTGCAGCGACATGTGGCTGACGAACTGCACATTGAGCTCGGTCTCGAATCCGCACACATGACAACTAGACGAGGGGATGAAAGAAAAGAGGGATGCAGAGCTGTGAATGGAGGCGACTCCTCTCTGCAGAGAACACTCGAGGAGCCGGAGGTTTCACACACATGCTCCTCGCCAGCAGAACTTCTGCCGCAGAGGATTCTCTGCGCTCTGGGCTGCCTCTGCGGTGCTCGCTGTGCCAGGCGGCTTCAGTGCCAGCATCATGTAGCCATCCCATTCATGCTATAATGGTGCTAAGTAAGCATACAGTGAATTAAAAACTACAGATTCCAGATGCTGCACATCACCTAAGTGATTCCTTTGGGCCTGGAGATGTGGGGCAGTGTTGCCAAGGTGTTTAGTGGTCCATTGATAAATTCAGAGGCACCACATCTCCCATACGCTCTCTCTGTGGCTCCAGAAAGCTTCCCACGTAGCAATGGAAGCACACGCAGGTCACCGCGTGGCAGACCAAGCAAGAGGCAGCCCCATCTGCGACAGCTCCTGAGAGAGAGGCCGCCCTTCCCTGGAGATGTTTCATGCAAAAGCCAGTTTCCACCAATAGCGCAGGTAAGGTTTAGTAAAGAGTACAAAACTTGGGATCTGATGGCGACAACCCAAAAACTGACTCTGGGCTGACTATGGAAGCAAAACATGCAATGCACATCCTAAACAGCAACCCAGCCAAGGGAAAACGTGTAATGCCTTCTGTGCTATTTCTGCTGGGTTCCTGGGTGTATTTTTCGCTGGCTTTTTTGCTTTCCAACTCTTAGGAAGCTAAGAGGTGCAACAGTGGGAGCTGCACAGACCAAGATGCTGACTGTCCCCAGGGCTCTGTCACTCTCTGGGGCTCCACCTGTGACAGTCAGTCCAAGACCATTTCTCTTCCAGTGAATTCTGCCAGGGCCACCCAAGCCAAGAGCGGGGTCGTGCAACTGCAGTGGCCACGGCAGCACAGAGAGCATTAAAACAAAGGTCATCAGACAACCGAGAAAGGGGGCTCCTGTCACACGTCCCTAGTGGCTGGGCAGGCAGGCGGGGGCCAGACCAGCGCGTTACGTCCTCCACTCACCTGTAGTAGTAAGGGTGCTTCTTCCCGTCACTGCCTTCAGAGGTGACGGCGCTGACAAGGTCCTCGGTGTCTGTACTCACCAGCTTCACGGAATGCACGGTCAAGTGCTGGTTCAGGTTCGCACGGCACTTAGCAGCATAGGGGCACAAGTGGCATTTGTATTTTCTTTCCTCTGGGGGAGAAGGAACAGGCAAACACCCAAACCACTCTCAGGAAATGAAATGCCAGCTCCTTGCGAGACAGCACGGAAAGCAGGGGTGGGGAACCTTTTTTATTCTGCCAGGGTTATCTCTATACGTATATCACCCGCGGTCCATATAAAATTATCGACTTAAAATTAGTGTGCTTTAAACCCATTGAATTTTGAGTCCCGTGTGCAGCTGCCTTGGCAGGGATGCACCAAATGATCTTGGAGTCTCATCCGGTCTGTGGAATGGAAGTTCCCCACCCCTGAAGATATCAAGAAAAGGCTGGTTTGCGTCTCATTCCACGTGGCGACAAAGGTAATGCCTTGGAGTTGTATTTAAAAAATCCACACAGAGGGCCACTCTGAACGCTTCAAAGGATTAAACAGAGTCTCAGGGCCACCGGATGGCCTGCTTTTTGTGGGACCCCCACTGCCCCTCTTCCTCTCCGTCCCAGAGGGGCTAAAAGAATACCGTGTTTGTGAGTGTGTGTGTGTGTGTGCACGCGCACGCCTCCTCCTGTGTGCTGGTTGTGAGTGGGTGCCAGACACAGCAAGGGGAATGAGACTGGACCCATCATCTCCCCTAAGCTCCAGGCTGGGATCAGCCACAAAACAAACAAAAAAGCTAATGAAATCAAAAGGGGGGGGGGTGACTTGTATAAAATAATTTAATTGGCAATGTTCATTTTACATAGATAATGTGAAAAGTCTCCATTAATTTCTGAATGGAAATCCTCTCGTAGGCCTGACAGATGTTTCTGGATCGTTTCCAGAGTGGCACCCTGCATTCATCTGCCTAATCAAGCAAATGAGAGCCCGGCGCGCAGGCGTGTGCTCACCGGACAGACTAAGGGGGCAGCCGCAGGAGGAGAGAACAACTTCACCTGCTGGCCCTGCTTCTATCTGGTATGGCTGGGCTTGGCTTTTAAAAATTGCCAGTCTTCCGTATTTCCCAGGGAAAAACATGGCAAGCAGTTTTTCTACAACCAAATGTTCAGGCCTCGCCATCGTGAGGGCTCACATCGGAAGGACACATGGTGGGCTTGGCAGCCATGGGAGGAGCAGCAGGGACAAAGGAGAAGTGTTTCCTCAGAATTGTGCCTGTTGCCTTCATATGTGAGGTTGTTCAGGTTTTGGTGTTAAAGTTATGTCTTCTTCATAAAAACAATGGTGGGGCTTTCTGTCTTTTTCTATCAGCTAGAAAGGTTCAGTAACACTGGGATTTGCTCTTCCCATCAAGTTAAGAAGAACTCACCTGCGAACATCTTTGGACCTGATGCCTTTATTCAATAGTATTTCCTGGGACCAGCACTGTGGCACAGTGGGTTGAGCTGCCACCTGCGACACCAGCATCCCATATGAGCACTGGTTTGAGTCCCAGCTGCTCTACTTCCCATCCAGCTCACTGCCAAAAGCCTCTGAGAAAGCAGCGGAAGACGTCCAAGTGCATGGGCCCTGTCACCCCCCTAGGAGACCTGGACGGAGTCCCAGGCTCCTGGCTTCAGCCTGGCCCAACCATCTGGGGAGTGCACCGCTAGATGGATGATTCTCTCTTTCCTTTTCTCTTCCTCTCTCTCCTTCTCTCTCTCCCTCCCTCTCTATCCCTCCCTTCCCTGCTCTCTTTCTCCCTCTCTCTCCTTCTCACTCCTTCTCTCTCCCTCTCTCTCCCTCCCCTTCCTCCCCCCCACCTCTTTCCAACTCTACCTTTCAAATAAGTAATAAATCTTTTAAGAAAATAGTCTTTCCTTCATTATCTTCCCAACTTTCTCTTTGATAATTGATTTATTCAAGTTACCCCTGCCCCTTTGGGTCAAATTTGATATTCTGGCTTAACTCGTCATTTCTCCCGTTCTCTTTGTCACGGCTGTGTCCTTGTTCTCCCGCAATTCTTCAGCACCATCTGCACTGATGATTAAGCTGCCTTTTTCATCTTGATTTGAAACATTTTCACTTCATTTCCCTGTTTTAATCAGGCTTACATGGGTTCATGTGCTTTATGGTGATCTTTCCCCTAGATTTTGTTACTCTTTTACTAATTCCTTAAAATGAATGTTAAGATCCTTGAATTCTTTGTCTTTCTTCTCTTCCAATTAAAACATTTAAGTCTGACCAGTGTGGTAGCTGTTTCCTCCAGGTTTAAATATAAAGTGCTCTTTCATTCCTTCTAGATGTCTGTTATTTACATTTTGATTTTGATTTTCTTCCTTTCCTGCTCATCCAATTAAGAAAGACATTTTATTGGTTCTTGTTTATTTAAATTTCATTTAAGTATGCTCAGAGAGTAAGGCCTATAAAACCTCCACTTTTGAGCCAGTGCTGTGGCATAGCAGGTAAAGTCACCATCTGTACGGCAGGCAATCCACATGGGTGACAGATTGAGTTCCAGCTGCTCCACTTCCAGTCCAGCTCTCTGCTATGGCCTGGGAAGGCAGCGGAGGATGGCCCAACCCCTTAGGCCCCTTTACCCACATGGGAGACCCAGAAGAAGCTCCAGGCTCCTGGCTTCGGCCTGGCCCAGCCCCGGCTGTTTTGGCCATTTGGGGACTGAATCAGTGGATGGAAGACCTTGCTCGCTCTCTCTCTTTCTGCCTCTGCCTCTCCTTCTCTGTAATTCTGTCAAATAAATAAATCTTTTTAAAATTTTTAAAATAAAGCCTCTATTTTTGAATATGTTAAAATTTTCTTTGTAGTTATGTGTATGACTAAATTTTGTCTTAAGTGGAATTAATATTAGAAAAATTAAAAATATAAGAGAAAAAAGAAATTTAATTTTGTAATAATAACACTGTCTTGATTTTTCTTACACCTCATGTGACATGCAAACCTTTCATTTTGAACTTTCTTGATCATTTTTCTGTTTCCTGTAAATGAGATACACTTGGATTTTTTTTTAAGCCTGTGGAAACTGAGATACTCGATTTTGTTATTCCACTCTGCCTTACATTTACAGTTGCTTTTCCCTTACATCTTTCTGTCTTCACTGATCTTTAATGTACTGATCTTTTATGTAATCCTCCTGTACCCCTTGTTAACTTGGTGGCTTTCTCTTTTCTGATCCACAGAATCAACCCTCTTTGCCCAGTGTTATTTATAAATGAATTTATCTACCAAGGAGCAACCTTTTCCCCTGGTGCTCCCACCCACAATAATAAGGTGGGCTGTGGCAATGGGATAAGCTGCACCCCAAGACGCTGGCATCCCGTATGAATGCTCCACTTCTGATCCAGCTCCCTGCTAACGCACCTGGGAAAACAGCAGAAGAAGGCCCGAGGGCTTGGGCCCCTGCACCCACAGAGAGACCTGGATGGAGCTCCAGGCTCCTGGCTTTGGCGTGGCCCAGCCCTGGCTGTTGCAGCCATTTAGGGAGTCAACCAGGGGATAGAAGTGCTCTCTCTCTCTTTCTTTGTCTCCCTCTCTCTGCAACTCTGCTTTTCAAATAAATAAAAATAAACCTTAAAAAAATGAGCCCCTTGGAGTCTTCAGAGGGTGCAGGAGTTTCACCTGGGCACACCTACTGTGTATCCCTCCTCAGTCCTCGCTGGAACTCAGTGCACCCTTTCCACACACACACAAAGCCCTTCCTCCGCCTTAGGTCAGCATGCCAGATAAAAGGGCTTGAGGAGCGAAGACAGACACGTGTCCACACGGGGGGGGTGGGGTGGGGGGGTGGGCGGCAGCGAGGCCGGAACTCACCTGTGTGCAGCGAGAGATGCCGGGACAACGTCTGCTGGCGGCCAAACACTTTCCCGCACACATCACAGGGGAAGAGCTGGTCATTGAACTTCCAGGATGGCAATCCATTTCCCGCCTCCAGGACTAGCTTTTCTGTTTCTGGGCCAGGAGGACAGAAAGCGTTGTGAGGGACACACAGGCACCACGGACACTTTTCCCTAGGCGTCTGCACTGAGGACCGCGACACAGGCTTCCTTCGGCGGCATGTGGCGAGTCACTGCAAGGAAGCCCCAGGAACCCTCGCCACGCTCACTTCCTGTCTCCTAAGAAGGCCCTCCTGGGAGCTACGCTGGAAGCGGATTCCCGCTCCAGTCCACTCTCCCGTGTTCTCTCTCAAATCATCCCTGCAGACGTGGTGGACAGCACTGGGCCCAGGAGACAGTGGGTAAACACTTGTTCCATGACTGAATGGATGAGCTGCAGGTTGAAAGTCCAGAAACGCAGACCCTTGCCACAGACAGGAAGGAAAGAATTTCAAATCTCAGTAAATAACTCTAAAACAAATAGTGGACCAGCTGAAGGAAGCGAACCCTCTTTCACTGGCCTTCATGAAGCGCAGTTTGGCCCACGTTCTGGAGTGTACAAACTCCTTCAAGAGGGACTCAGGTTAAGCAGACTCAGGGACGACAGGTGCATACTGTTCCACAGGGAACTCCGCGACGGGGTGGGGAACCTCTCTTCTGCCCAGGGTCATCTGCATTACCTGTAACCTCAGTCACAGGGCATACCAAACTATCAACTTAAGGGAGAGCCTGCTACAGATTCATGCAATGTTGAGTCTCGCCTGTGGCTGCCTTGGCAGGGACAGACCAACTGATTCCAAGGGTCCTACACAGCCTGCCTGCTGGCTGGACGCTCCCCACCTCTGCGACAGTGCACTAAAATTGTTGTCAAGGTCCCAGCAGATCTGGCGAAACAGTGACTGATGCAACTTACTGGATGTAATTCGTAGGCATGAATGAATCAGAGGACATTAGGGGACAGGCATTTTGCCTAGCAGCTAGGGAACCAGCTGGGAGGTTCAAGTCCCACACTGGGGTGCCTGGGTTTGCTATCTGGCTCCGGCTCCAGACTCCAGCTTCCTGCTCATGTAGACCCTAGGAGGCAGTGGTGATGGCCCACGTGACTGAGTTCTTGCCACCCATCTGGGGACTCCAATTCAGTTCTGGGTTCCCAGCTTCTGCCTGACTGTGCTCCAAGCCATTGCAGGCATTTGAGGAGTAACCCAGCGAATGGGAGTTCTCTGTCCGTCTCTGTCTCCTTGCTTCCCAAATAAACAGAAATAATAATACTAAAAAAAAGAAATCAGTGAATGTTAATTCATCCTCTTTTCACCTTAAAAAGTTTATATTTTCTCATTATCATCTGTAAGAATATATGTGGGAGCTGGCATTTGGGCATAGCGGTAAAGCCAACGCCAGCATCCCATATGGGCACTGGTTCCTGCGCCGACTGCTCCACTTCCAATCCAGCTCCCTGCTAACGACCTGGGAAAAGCAGCGGAAGATGGCCCAAGTGCTTGGGCCCCTGCCACCCACGTGGGAGACGTGGAAGAAGCTCCTGGCTCCTGACTTCAGTTTGGTCCAGCCTAGGCCATTGCAGGCATCTGGGGAGTGAATCAGTGGATGGAAAAAAACTTTCTTTCTTTCTTTCTTTCTTTCTTTCTTTCTTTCTTTCTTTCTTCCTCTCTCTTTCTTTCTCTCTCTCTCTTTCTTTCTCTCTCTCTCTTTCTTTCTCTCTCTCTCTTTCTTTCTTTCTCTCTCTTTCTTCCTTCCTTCCTTCCTTTCTCTCTCTCTTTCTTTCTTTCTTTCTTTCTTTCTTTCTTTCTCTCTCTTCCTTCCTTCCTTCCTTCCTTCCTTCCTTCCTTCCTTCCTCTCTTTCTTTCTTTCTCTCTCTCTTCCTTCCTTCCTTTCTCTCTTTCTTTCTTTCTTTCTTTCTCTCTCTTCCTTCCTTCCTTCCTTCCTTCCTTCCTTCCTTCCTTCCTTCCCTTCTCTCTTTCTTTCTCTCTTTCTCTCTCTCTCTCTTTCTTTTTTTTTTTGACAGGCAGAGTTAGACAGTGGGAGAGAGAGAGACAGAGAGAGATCTTCCTTCTGTTGCTTCACGCCCCAAATGGCTGCTATGGCCGGCGCACTGTGCTGATCCGAAGCCAGGAACTAGGTGCTTCCTCCTGGTCTCCCATGCGGGTGCAGGGCCCAAGCACTTGGGCCATCCTCCACTGCACTCCTGGGCCACAGCAGAGAGCTGGACTGGAAGAGGAGCAACCGGGACAGAATCCAGAACCTCGACCAGGACTAGAACCCGGTGTGCCGGCGCTGTAGGCGGAGGATTAGCCTAGTGGAATAAATAAGTGAATCGTTAAAAAAAGAATATATTTAATTTTCTTATGCATATTTCTTTTCACTGAGCTATAACAGATTACACAAACACTCCTTCTACAGCAAGTGTAAGGAGACAGGCAACAGAGACAGTACAAGAAGAGGGAAGTAGACACTTCCAGGAGGCCATTTGCCAGGGCTCCTGATAGGATTTTAGCCTCACTTTCAAAACCAAGGCACATGATACGCTAAGTTGGTATCTTGTCCTGTACCTCAGTAAATGATCGTGAATCTTCTTCAACACAGTGCTGCATTACAGAACCAGACACCCCGTGGCAGTGATTAACTGGTGCAAAGAGCTTTCCATGAGACCCAAGCAGATGACCTGCTTAGACCACTGCTCACGGACAACATCAGAAGAAAGAACTTTATTTCGCACACTTTAGTAGAGTTGCTTCCCCAATCCAGGATTCCACCTGCATTTGGATGAGTGAACTAGATCAACTTTCATTTGAAGATCTGCCAGACAGCATAATCTAAGGGAAGAAGCAGCAAACCCAAATGTTTGGAAGCGGGGGTCAGGGCCAATGATGGTGCAATTGGACTCATGTTTGCTGTGAGGCACCTGCCAGCAATCCTGACACTGATAAAACACATTTATTGATTTACCTATGTTTGTTAAAACTTAGTGCTCTGAGCCCCAGGGAGAAGAGCTAGTCTTATTAAAGTAGAAATGTGGGACTCAGAATCTCCAAACAGCAAGGGCTGGAGCTGTGGGGGGAGGGGGGACACACAGGGCAGATGAACTTGTGAGGATAAGAACCAGTCTTTGATGACCATCCTTGGGGCCAAGCACTGGGCCTCCCAGCCACACAGCCCCGACAGGTATTTCACCAGTTCCATTAACAGTGCTCCAAAGGAGGGGTCAAGAGGGTGGCAGGTCTCCTAATACGTTTGCAAGAATGAACTAATTGGGTCACAGACTCAACACGTGGGTGCATTTAAAAATGAAGAAGTCTCTTAAGAATTCTTTCAAGTATTAGTCAGGTCCTCAAGAAGTTGAAGCACCAGAGAGTTCAATCCCTCCTCCCCACGGCCTTGGAAAAAAAGGACACCCTCCGAGTGTGCTGCAGTGAAGTAGAAACGACACCCCCCGCTGCGCTGGTGACCACAGCTGGCCACTGTCACAGCCCCTTGCTGGGGCCCCAAGTCTTGTCCGCAATTGCCCTCCCAGCAATTTGTTTTCATTTCACGCGTGGGAGCAAGGCAACCACAGGGCATTTGGAGCCTCATCCCAGAACCTGACTTGAAGTCCCAGCTGGGTGGCGCAGTGGGCTGAGGGCCAGTGGGAAGAGGAGGAGTCCTTGGACAACCCAAGTACTGAAGAGAGATGTCCGCTCCTCTCTCTTGGAGCTGACATGAAGCGGAAATGGGGTGCAGCAGGTGCCACGTTCTCCTGCATCTCCTGTGAGTGATGCCACCCGAACGTCAGGGGACAAAGCTCAGATATTTTGCTATTCCTCTCTCTCTTTGATCAGACCTGGTCTCCAAAAGCTGTCCATCTTACCTCAAAGATCTTTCTGCCTTCATCGGGCCAGCATCTCTCACCATTGTAGCCGGAGCCTCTGAAACAGCTCTGTCACCAGCCCTTCTCCCCTCTCTTCTCACCTCACCTGTTCCATGGCAGACTTTCTGATGCACAAGTCTGAGCCGAGCTTGTGCTGTGTCTCAACAATGCCCCAAGGTCAGAGTCCTTCCCTGGGCTACTGAGTACCTTCAGCCTGGCTTCGTCTCCTCCCACCTTTAGCTCCTGCTCCACCTCCCACCGCCCAAATGCTCAGCAGTGAGCTACTTGATCTTTCAGGAACACACTATGCACATTTAAGCTGTCAATGCTTTCTAACCAATTACTCCTCCACCAAAAGCTACTCCCACACCATCACTTCTTTTGTACAACAAACTCCAACTCATTTTCAAATCCTATCTCAGATTCCATCTCCTTGGTAAAGCAGGCTCCAATTCCGCAGGTGGAATTAATCATTTCTCCTTCTCTGTCCCAAAGCACTTCTTCTTTTTTCTTTTTAAAGATTTATTTTATTTATCTGAAAGAGTTACACAGAGAGAGGTAGAGACAGAGAGAAAGGTATTCCATCCGCTGGTTCACTCCCCAGATGGCCACAACGGCCGGAGCTGCGCCGATCCGAAGCCAGGAGCCAGGAGCTTCCTCCAGGTCTCTCATGCGGGTGCAGGGGCCCAAGGATTTGGGCCACCTTCTACTGCTTTCCCAGGCCATAGCAGAGAGCGGGATCGGAAGAGGAGCAGCTGGGACTAAAACCGGCGCCCATGTGGGATGCTGGTGCTTCAGGCCAGGACGTTACCCCGCTGAGCCACAGCGCCAACCCCCAAAGCACTTCTATGATTATTTTCATGATGGTGGCATCCCATAGAGGAATGCCTCTCTTGAGTCCTGGCTGCTCCACTTCTAATCCAGCTTCCTGCTAATGTGCACTCTGGGAGGCAGCAGGTGATGTCCCAAGTACCTGGGTCTCTGCCGCCGACATGGGAGGCCAGGATTGAGGTACAGCTTCCTGGCTTTGGTCTGGCCCAGCCCTGGCTGTTGCAGGCATTTTGGGAGTGAATCTGCAGATGGGAGACCTTTCTCTCCACCTCTTTGCCTTACGAATAAAATTAAAATAAATAAATAAAATTTTAAAAAATGTTTATGGAGAATGAGTATAATGAGAAAACTGCATGGATTTCAAAAATTTTTGTCAGTAAAACAAACTTATCTTTTAATTCCATTTTCCATGAACTTTTTGATGTACGTGTGTGTGTGTTACATAAAGCACACAGCACAGCTAAAATGCAGCAGTGCTTGAAAAACACATTCCCCGGCCTCCGGTCCCTGTTAGATTGTGCATAACTGGGAACTGGGGTTCTGTGTTATTTATCTGAGTGTCATCAACATTAGCACAGTGCCCAGCATGGAATCTGGGCTTAGGATTCGGCTGTTGAGTAAACGAATGATTGAATAAAAGGCTCCAAGTGAGACAGGGAATAAACATTATCCTCATTTTATAGGAGTAAAGACTGGGAATTTATTAGCATTAATTAAGGTCTACAGCCAGTCCTCAGTGAAAAATACAGCCATCTGCCTTGTGAATAGGTGTATTAACTCAATATAAGAACTGTATTTTCAAGATTCTGTTAGTAGAGGGGCCGGCGCCGTGGCTCACTTGGTTAATCCTCCGCCTGCGGCGCCAGCATCCCATATGGGTGCCGGGTTCTAGTCCCGGTTGCTCCTCTTCCAGTGCAGCTCTCTGCTGTGCCCGGGAGGACAGTGGAGGATGGCCCAAGTGCTTGGGCCCCCGAACTCACATGGGAGACCAGGAGAAGACACCTGGGTCCTGGCTTTGGATCGGCGCAGCACCAGCTGTGGCGGCCATTTGGGGGTGAACCAACGGAAGGAAGAACTTTCTGTCTGTCTCTCTCTCACTGTCTATAACTCTACCTGTCAAATAAAAAAAAAAAAAAAAAGATTCTACTAGTAGAAATGTTTGCAGTCCTGAGTCAAACCCCAAACGTTCCATATCCTGACTTCTTCCTAGGAGCACCAAGCAACAGGGTGATTCTCTTTAAGAAGGCTCTGGCAGACATGGTTTACCAGTTAACCTAACGGACGTCATCAACTGTGGTTCGCCCTGCCTCTCTGACGCCGGAAGCAGCTAGGTCTGCCATGTGCTTTTGGACAACGCGGACAACACAGAGGCTTCTACTTTTCTGATAAGGAAAGATATGGTTTGGGCTATCCCTCTTTTCACTTTTCCTTGCCTTGATCACAGAGGAAACGCCTGAGATTACAGCAGCCACTTTGTGAATAAGAGGCATAAGGATGAAGGCTGACTGCCAAGGACAGAGGACAGGAGAGACAAGAGCAGGCTGGGTCCTCAGTGGTGTTTTTGGTGGCTGAGTTAGTGCCAGTCACTACCCCTCTGAGAGCCTCTTGATTTGTCAGGAAAGTAAGTCCCTGTTTGTTTCAGCCACTGTTAGTTGGGTTTTCTACGACTTAGGGCTTTCTTAAGGGCTTTCTTGCCATGGTTGCTCTTGGACTTTGGGCTTTGGGTGTTAGGGTCTAGCTTGGAACAAACTTTATTCCCAAACTCCAGGATCGGGGAGAAGTTCGACATTCCTTCTCAAAGCAGTACGTGCACGGCAGCTGAGCGCACTGCCCTCTTCACGGCATCATGTGTTCTGCTTTTTAAAAAAATCTGGGAAGCTCCTTTTGGGTTATTAAGGAATTTGCTTCATAAAACCTTTTTACTGAATCCTGGTATGTGTGAGTGTAACAGAAAAGTGCAATATCCATAATGGCTTTGGGATATGTTTCAAAGTCCCCAGACAGTATGGAATTTAGGGATGATTTTAAAAATTGTGTGCTTCCTCATCTTTATTCCCATATCCCTTACTTAGTATTTGTTTATTTTAAGGAGTTGTGAATGTACACTCAAGATTTTCTTCCTTCTTTTAGAATAAAATAATTGTCTAAGGATCACTTTTTTCTTACAGGGAGTCTTACAGCATGGTGTCTCTTTTTGTTTGTTTGTTTGTTGTTTTTGTTTTTGACAGGCAGAGTGGACAGTGAGAGAAAGAGATAGAGAGAAAGGTCTTCCTTTTTCTGTTGGTTCACCCTCCAATGGCCGCTGCGGCCGGCGTCTCACTGATCTGAAGCCAGGAGCCAGGTGCTTCTCCTGGTCTCCCATGGGGTGCAGGGCCCAAGCACTTGGGCCATCCTCCACTGCACTCCCGGGCCACAGCAGAGAGCTGGACTGGAAGAGGGGCAACCGGGATAGAATCCGGCGCCCCGACCGGGAGTAGAACCCGGTGTGCCGGCGCCGCAGGCGGAGGATTAGCCTATTGAGCCACGGCGCTGGCCAGCATTTAATTTCTTTTCAGACCCTTGTTCTCTGATCCCTGGGCAATGTATAAGTTTCTTCCACACACTCCTGGCTCCCTGGTGCCAAGTGATCAGATGTTTCCTTCTCTGCTGTGCTACCTACCATCTTTGCTTGGAATGTCATCTGGGGGCTTTCCCAGGGCCTTAACACTGGTTTTGTTTTGCTTTGTTTTAAGTGAAGGAGATGGGTGTGCAGGAGTAGGTACTTCTATTAGGGGAGCACTTTGTGAAGTCAGTCCCAGCACAAACCTCTCAGCTCTTCTTGTTGAGAGCAAATTGAGTTCCCTTACTTGTAATGATGAGGCTGACTTGGTCAAAGTACAACAAGGCAAACCATGCATCCTGTAACTAAGAGATGATGTTGCCTTCTGCACACAGGTCCTGGGAAGACGAAACCTCTCAAATAATTTCTCCCAGAGCTTTCCCGAGACAAACCCATCTGGCAGATTCCGAGAGGAAGCTCCATCAACTCTACTCAACAAACAGAGAGGCCATGTAGATCAGAGAGGTTCAATTCCAACTATTCCACTTTCATGAGAAAGAAAATTAAGCAATAAACTCCAGGACCTCTCCCCACCCGAGGACACCCCACAACATGCACAGGGTTGAGAACAATTTCCACAGATCAAACTAAATCTCCATCCTGCCCCAAACCTTAGCTCAATGAGGCACCTCAGTGATCATCGTGTTCAATGTTCTCTTCACACATATAAGGAAACTGAGGCCAAGACGACTGAAACAACAGCCCCAGGTAACCTGGCTGGTGAGTCTGGGAGAGCAGAGACATGGTCTCATTCAAGCTCCTCCAAGCCACAGAAATCAATGCCAAGTCCACAATAAATAAAGATGGGATTTTCCTTCTCCCATTCTTTGGCTCTGAGTTTAACGGTCTTGGTTACAATTGGATCTGTGCAGATTTAGCAACAAGTCATCAACACCAGGACTTCTGCCCATCTCTCTGGAAAGCACCAGCCTAGAATATTTGTAGGTACAGAGAAGTGACAAAGTGCAATATGTCAAAAGTTAGAATAAAGGCACAGGAGGAAGCCCAATCCCTTTTGAGGTAAACCAGTCATAAACAGAGTCTCATGGGACTTTCCGCACCATTTGGGGAACATTTTTGGTAATAAATAAATAGTGGTGGATGGTGTGGCATGGCGTGTTAAGTTGCCACTTACAATGCCCACATCTTGTACTGGAGCAGTGGTTTGAGTCCCAGCTGCTCTGCTTCCAGTCCAGCTCTCTGCTAATGTACCTGGGAGGCAGAAGATGATGGCCAAGTGCTTGGGGCCCTGCCATCCACGTGGGAGACCAGCATGGAGCTCCTGGTTCCTGGCTTCAGCCTGACCCAATTCCAGCTCTTGTGGACATGTGGGGAATGGAGCAACAAGTGAAAGTTCTCTCTCTCCTCCTCCCCCCCCCCCCCCCTTCTCCAGACACTCCGCCTTTCAAATAAATGAGCAAATAAAAATTGAGAGAGAGAGGCTTGCAGTGCCCGCATCCCATATGGGCACTGGTTGGAGTCCTGGTTGCTCCACTTCTGATCCAGCTCCCTGATAATGCACATGGGAAAGCAGTGGAAGATGGCTCAAGTGCTTGGGCCCCTGCACCCACGAGGGAGACCTGGAAGAAGTTCCTGGCTCCTGGCTTTGGATCAGTGCAGCTCCAGCTGTTGTGGCCATCTGTGGAGCAAACCAGCAGCTAGAAGACCTCTCTCTCTTTCTCTGCCTCTCCTTCTCTCTCTGTGTAACTCTGTCTTTCAAATAAATTAAATCTTTAAAAAAAACTGAGAGAGAGAGAGAGAGATTCTTCTATCATATGGTTTACTTCCCAAAGGACTGCAACAGCTGCGGCTGAGCCAGAATGAAGCCAGGAGCCATGAACTCCATCGTTGTCTCCCACATGGGTAGCAGGGTCCCAGGTACTTGTCTTCCCAGCACATTAGCAGGGAGCTGGACTACAAGTGGGGCAGCCAGGACTTGAACAAGCACTCCAATATGGGATGCTGGTGTCACAAGTGGTGCTTAGCCTGCTGTGCCACAACTCTTGGTACAAGTTATTCTTTAAAATAAACAAACATAAGCAAACGGGAAAAGAACAAAAACTCAGCAACAAAAATACAAAGAAACAAAACTCAAAGGACAAGGTGGAGGAAGGAAAGGCCTCCAGTTTTCTCCCTTGTGATTTTAGCGTCGTTCAGCCCTCTAACAGGTGCGTGGTTCAGCTTTGCTGGTGCCTTTCCCTGTGTGAGAAGATCCTTGCATTCCTGGAGAAAATGATTCCCTCCAAGCACCATTTCTCAACCTGACTTTGACACAGAAATGCTGAGACAGAAGACTTTATTTGGGTAACTCTGTAAGTAAAAGACTGACTGAAACAAGACCTCGAGGCGTAAGCTACTGCCCAGGTCAACCAGTATCTGCTGGTCCCCGAAGAAGAGGCGCTGGCCCTGCCTGGGTTTTCCATTAGGACATACGGTACATTTTGATAATTTCTTTTCTTCGTCATCAAGGCAGAGAAGTTTCACATCGTAACTCAAACTGAAATTCTGAAATCCCCTATACTCCAGGACAGATCACTTACCAGGTAGCACATGTACGAGGGAGTCTTCAAAAACTCCCTGCAAGTGCAAGCTATAAAAAAGCTATGCCTGGCTGGCAGTTGCAGCCATCTGCGAAGTGAACCAGCAGATGTAAGATGTCTCTCCTTCTTTCTCTCTGTAATTCTACCTTTCAAATAAGTAAAATTAGTTTTAAACACACACACACACACACACACAAAGCTATGCATACATTTAATAGTTTTTGCACTAAAATAAACTTATCGTTTAGTTCCCTTGTCCCACACGCTCTCTGAAGCACCTTTGTAATCTTTGGTTTAGACCCCAGGCCTACTGCCCCTGACGTCTGCTTTCCTGGGCTCACTACTGACTCTGCTCCCAGGAAGCTGCCATCTTCTGAAGGCTGCTGGTGGAGACAGGAGGCCGCTGTGTGTGATGCCACTGCGGGTGAACAGCTTCGTTCCAGGGCCTGCAGTTCTTCTATATCCCTTATATATATTTTTTTAAAAAGGATCATTTCACCTTAGGATACTATGTCTACCTTTCGGTATTTCTGGCTCAGAGAAGCTATCCTGCAGCCTCAGGGGTGTACTAGATTAGTGGCCATAATGCAGATGGCTGGCACTGGTGACCTGTGCCACCCTTTCATTTATCACTAGTGACCCTGCATGACATGCCAAAGGTGTGGCCCGGGACAGATCCTAAGAGAACTATTCAGTTCCCTGTGAGCACCTCTGTGCAAGTCTTGGTGTCACCATTTCCCCTCGAGGGACTGTTTCAGATACTCTCCCCAGGTATGAGACAGCCTGATGGTCAGGATGTCAACTGAACAAACTGCCGAGACAGCAGAATGTCACAACAGTTTCTGTCTATTGATGCCAAAATGAAAACACTGGTGACGATTCTTAGGTATAAAAGAGTTCATAGCCTTGCTTTTCAATGAGCACATTTCCAACTTTAACGCTTAACAAAATGAGCAAATTATACTTTTGCATCAGTATGTTTGGAAGGCTCTTGCACAGATCCTTGGAAGACAAAATAGACTAGAATTTCTCCAAAACCTTTCTGAAATAAACCCATCTGGCAGAACCTGGAAGACACCTCTATCCACTCTTACTCACAGAAGACTGGATCAAGCAGATCAGGTATGTTCAACACGAACTCCTCCACTCTCATGAGGATAAAAATGAAGCACTCAATTCCAGGAGCTCTCCCTCTGCAGGGCACTCTACACCTTGCACAGGATTGAGAACAGGTTCCACAGAACACAGTAAGTCTCCATCCTGCCCTGAAACTTGGCTCAATGAGGCACCTCACTGATCATCGTGTGCAATGTTCTCTTCATGCATATAAGGAAACTGAGGCTGAGAGAACTGAAGGGATGGGCCCCGGTAACTGGCTGGTGAGTCTGGGAGAGCAAGAGACAGGCTTACGGTTTCATTCAAGCTCCTCCAAGCCACAGGAAACAAGGCCAATGTCCATAATAAGCAGGAGCTTGCGGAATTGGTTCTTTATAAGCAGCTGCACCTGAGGAACCATCCCAGAAAAGCTGGGCACATTTTTTTGCTTTGTGCGAGCAGCAAGCAGTTAGTTAGCCTCAATAAATGCTGATTGACTCGTGATCTGTCGGGCTGGGAAAGAACTGTGTTTTCTACATTTGGCACTTTATGAAGGTCATTTTCAATCAACAGATGAAAACCGGACCTTGATTCCTCTGGTAATAGAAAATGGCTTGGACTAGGCACTCTTAATCCCAATGGGACTGATCACATGGAATTTGAGCACTGCAGGAACCTTCTCTAAGCATCCAAAAGAGGAGTCACGGCCAGAATCTAGGCCAGTGGCTGTCTACCGCCTCTGTATAACATAATCTTAAAAAAAAAAAAAAAAAAAAAAAAAAACCATGTATGAAAACGAATGCTGCTTCTACATTTTTCCTCTTCTTGTATTTCCAAGGTCAGTGAATCATCAGTATACGTTTTAAATAAATGAAGCGTTCACATCACCAATATCATGAGTTTTATACTTAATGGCAACTGAATTTTATACTGCAACATGGAAGAAAACTGAAAATATGGATTCAGGAGTCACGTCTGAAGGATTTACCCATGAGCTTGCCAGTTACACAGACCAGTGCCCAATTTTTTTTTTTTTTAACATTTATTTGTTTTATTTGAAAGGCAGAGTTACAGAGAGAGAGAGAGAGAGGCAGAGGCAGAGAGAAAGAGAGAGAGAGAGAGAGGTCTTCCATGCACTGGTTCACTCCCCAAATGGCCACAATGGCCAGAGCTGGGCTTATCCAATGCCAGGAGCCAGGAGTTTCTTCTGGGTCCCCCCCGTGGGGTGCAGGGGCCCAAGGACTTGGGCCATCTTCTACTGCTTTCCCAGGCCATAGCAGAGAGCTGGATTGGAAGTGGAGCAGCCAGGACTCGAACCCACGCCCATATGGGATGTCGGCACTGCAGGTAGTGGCTTTACCTGTTATGCCACAGAGCTGGCCCTGCCTAGTTCCTTTTAATGAGGATAGGATTTAAAGACCCAGCAGATGCCCTCAGCAGGTCCGTGTTGAGAACACTTTAAAATCTTCAGCGGAAAATCACCAGGCCTGGGAGTTGTGTCATTGTGTTTTTGTTTTTGAGGCAGACATTGATGATCACTTAACTCGGTAACTGACAGAATCGCTTTTTGCTGTTTTGGTTTTCATGGTGGCACTATGCGCTCATCTTCCATCCTGACTTCCACTGCTGTTAGGGGCTGGCTGTGAAACATAGTTCTGGACAATGGGATGTGGGTGGAAGCCCCTGCAGTGAGATGCTATGAACACTCTGCCTCCCTCTGCTCCCCCCGGCCCCCCCAAAGAGAGTCTTATGAAAAAGGTTTTGCCTTTCACCTTGGACTCTTCCTCCTTGGATGCCTGAAGGTGGAGCAGCCTCCTTTTAACCACCAAGATGAAAGCCATTGAGAAAGCTAGAGCAGATTAGAAGGCTGGGTCCTTGATGTCCTCCCCAAACAGCTGTACCAGCCTTACACTGACTGTATCTGAATTCCTCATCGTGTGACACACACAGATCCTCATCCAGTTCAGTCTTCGTGGTTTAGGCTGAACATAATTCTAATAGATAAAGACTTCAGTGTAAATCTAGTATCACCTCACTTCAGTAGTTTATTTCCATTTCATAAAACAATATCAGAGTTTGTTAAATGTATATTAAAGGGGCCAGTGCTGTGGCATAGTGGGCTAAGCCTCCGCCTGCGGCGCCAGCATCCCCTGTGGACTCCAGTTCTTGTCCTGGCTGCTCCACTTCCGATCCTGCTCTCTGCTATGGCTGGGAAAGCAGTAGAAGATGGCCCAAGTCCTTGGGCCCCTGAACCCATGTGGGAAGACTTGGAAGAAGCTCCTGGCTCCTGGCTTCAGATCGGCGCAGCTCTGGCCATTGCAGCCATTTGGGGAATGAACCAGTGGCTGTAAGACCTTTCTCTCTGTTTCTCCCTCTTTCAAATAAATAAGTAAAATCCTTTTTAAAAAAGTATACTGGGCCGGCGCCGTGGCTCAACAGGCTAATCCTCCTGCGGCATGGGCACACTGGGTTCTAGTCCTAGTCAGGGCGCCGGATTCTGTCCCAGTTGCCCCTCTTCCAGGCCAGCTCTCTGCTATGGCCCGGGAAGGCAGTGGAGGATGGCCCAAGTGCTTGGGCCCTGTACCCACATGGGAGACCAGGAGAAGCACCTGGCTCCTGGCTTCGGATCAGCGCAGTGCGCTGGCCGTGGTGGCCATTGGAGGGTGAACCAACGGCAAAGGAAGACCTTTCTCTGTCTCTCTCTCTCACTGTCCACTCTGCCTGTCAAAAATTTTTTAAAAAAAGTATATTAAAGACCCAACATATGATTCAGATGACAGCTTACATTTATGGAGGATTTACCACTGTGGTAGGCACTATACTATGAATTTTACACATGTAAAGGGGTCTTCAAAAAGTTCATGGAAAAATTATACATGGATTTTAATATGTTATTGCACCAAGATAATCTTATCCTTTATTTTCTTTTTTATGGGTTTTTGAAGTTTTTTGAAGTTTCTTCATATTTAAAATATCTTTAAAAAAAAAGGAGCATCAGGCCTAGGGTGTTGAATTCAAGGTCACCACTCAATGGTAAATGACAGCCTATCTCAAACTTAGATCTTTCTGACTCAAAAGCCCATACTCTTTTTTTAAAAAAATTTTTTTATTTGGAGAGGTAAAGTTACAGACAGAGAGAAGGAGATACAGGGATAAAGGTCTTACAGCCACTGGTTCACTCCCTAAATGGCCGCAACAGCCAGAGCTGGGCCAATCTGAAGCCAGGAGCCAGGAGCTTCTTCTGGGTCTTCCACACGGATGCAGGGACCCAAGTACTTGGGACATCTTCTACTGCTTTTCCAGGCCATAGCAGAGAGCTGGATCAGAAGAGGAGCAGCCGGGACTCGAACTTGAGCCCATGTGGGACACCATGGCCGCAGGCAGAGGCTTTAGCCCACCATACCACAGTGCCAACCCCTCAAAAGCCCATGCTCTCAAATCATTTCTTATCCAATACAACAAGATTAAAAAGTTTTGAAAGTCTAACAGTTCTAATTTATTTTGCTGCATACAAATCTACCTGTTGCAATCTGGGTTTGTTCCATTTCCGATTTTTCTATATGCACTAACCACAAAGAAGAAGTTATCTGTGAGCATACACATCTAAGAGGGCTTTATGGGGCGATTCCCGTGCTCCTCTGGAACCTGCCTGGAAGGAGAGTGCTGGAACGTGGAGTCTCTGCTTCACTTCTCCCACCGAACTCCTCCCTGCTCCCCTCCTAGCTCTTTAGGTCTGATGGGTTGCTGCGTAGCAAAAATCTGAGTATCACGTCATGCAAATTTTGATTGCAAAACTTATTTCAGGTCAGCATTCACCTGTCCCAGAATAAGATTTTATAATGAGTGTTCTTTCAACTTTCCAGAGTGAAGGAAAATAACAAGGCATTCAAGTGCCAGGTACCCTAAGATTGGATTAGGGAACAGCCAATCTTTAAACCCCAAAGTTTTCTTTTACTATTTTCTGTTAAGTATGGAAACACATGAGAACATCTGGAGAACAAATATTATCATGCTTTGGGCAAACAGGAGAGTTTCCTTTTGTTTTTCCCCTTGTTGATTGCTGCACTAGGTGTTCAATACATGCTCACTGAATAAGAGAAATAATGAATAAACTAAAAGGGAAGAGCACACCACCATGGTTAAATTATTCACACTTCTAAAATAGTATAAAATTTGAAAATTCAGACTATAAATCACTAACATTTTAATATTGATTTACTTCTGAAATTACATGATGTGCTATACATCACACCCATGGGAATTTTTTTTTAAATATTTAACAGGTTTTTAAAAAACTCATGTCACAGTCATTTCCAAATATTGCCCAAGTAAGCCCATAGCAATTCTGCAGTTCTCTCCTTAAGATGGGAATCCAGTGGTATTCTCAATTATTCTAGCCTTTTTTTCCTTAAAAGAAGGTATCAACCATTCTTCTAAAGATTTCCAAATTTACTTAGAGCTCTTATCAGCTCTCAGACACTGCCATAATCTTGGGTGACTACATCCAGTTTCATAGTTTCAGTCTTCTTGTCTCTCATGCAGAATTCTATGTTAATAGAAAACATAACTATTGTATTTGCCTTTCTCCCGACCCTGAGTTTCAGCATACTATACAGTTGGTTAGTTGATGGCAGAGTTAACATTTTAAGGTAACACTGACCACATATTTTTTTCTCCTTGACCCGGAAATACAACGTTTTCATTAGGCAGAGTTGTATGTTTTATATGGTAAGGATTTCTGTTGGTTGACTTATCTGATTATCTTTTTCCAGATGGAGAATCACAGATACAGTATTTTTAGCATTTGAATTTTGGGGACACAACCATTGGGCCATAGCATCTCGCTAGTGAAGAGAGGAGGAAAGAGATTGTTGTGTTTTCCTATGAAAGTACGTCACAATGCCTGGTAGCACTGAGTGACTTTTTATCAATGATAAAAGTAACACAGTTGGCAAACATCTTACTTTTACATAAATAAAACAGGCCATCTGTATAATAATAATTTCATTCTCAATAATTTGAATACCCTTAGACATTCCTTAATGGGGGAGAAAGCTGTGGATCTGATGTGGCTGACAGAAAATTACAAATGAAGAGCTAAGATTTACTTAGACATACTTTGTTCAGCACACTAAGCTAAGGCTAAGGGTTTCACTTACAAGAACTCATTTAGTCCTCAAAACAACATACGAAGATTGTTCTCACTATATAGGTGAGAAACTGAAAGCTCAGTGTGGCTAAGAATTAGCCTGGGCTGGCGCCGCGGCTCAATAGGCTAATCCTCCGCCTGCGGTGCCGGCACACCGGGTTCTAGTCCCGGTCGGGGCACCGGATTCTGTCCCGGTTGCCCCTCTTCCAGGCTAGCTCTCTGCTGTGGCCCAGGAGTGCAGTGAAGGATGGCCCAAGTGCTTGGGCCCTGCACCCCATGGGAGACCAGGAGGAAGCACCTGGATCCTGCCTTCGGATCAGCGTGATGCACCAGCCACAGCATGCTGGCCGTGGCGGCCATTGGAGGGTGAACCAACGGCAAAAGGAAGACCTTTCTGTCTGTCTGTCTGTCTCTCTCTCACTGTCCACTCTGCCTGTCAAAAAAAAAAAAATAGAATTAGCTTGTTCTCACACAGCTGGTTCTGAGAGGCAGAACCATGATTTGAACTCAGGATGCCCAACTAGGGACACTGGGCACTACACAGCTTCCCTCATAAAGGGCCTCTAATCTCTTTGTAAAGTAGAAAAAGCCTCATGGCTGCAGGCCTCCAGTCTCTCACAGGCTGGCGACCTTGGTTTGGACCTGGTACTAAGGAGTTCAATGTCATATGTTTAGTTTTTCTGAAGTGGCAGGGGCCACTACATTTTCTATAGCCTCAGATCAAAATTCAACCTTATCAGCTGCCTTGACCATAAATGCCTGTTGAAGAACAGAGTGAAGTCAGAGTGTCGAAGATTTGATGTAAATTTAATCCAACCCCAAAGGCATATCCCACTGATGCACATGAAGAATCAAGCTTGTATACGGAAGTTAGGACATTACCACTGTCAGCAGAGTAAACGAAAGATCCAAACCACTCCTATATAATCATTTCAGAGTTAAGAGAGAGCAAGAAATGGATTTTGGGGTCAGAAATCAGACATGTAAATATGTAGCAACCTGAGAATATTTTAAAAATAACAGACAATACTCATTGATTCAATTTTGAAATAGTTGAGCAAAAGGAGGAGAAATGGCTTTTTAAAGAAAGGCACCTTCCTTCCATTTCAATTTTCAAATTGAAAAGGAAATCAAATTAATACAAAAATGTCAACACAATACTTTGGTCACAAATCAAACTATAGAAAAATGAAATAATACATGTGGAAATATGGAGGGACTACCTTACTCCAGAGTGGAAATGTCATATATTCTAGCTACGCACTAGTTACTTTTAGAGGTTGTGTGTATTTTTCCCATGCTTTCTGACCTGGTTATCTTTGAAACAATCTTTTCCTATCTTCTCTCTTTACATAGGGATTAAATACTTGCATAATATACAATAAATATTTGCCGACTTGATTAAAAGTTCACTAGTTAGAGGCAAAAGAGAGAAAACATGCAGGGATGCATGATGCGTCTAAGTTAAAGCAAAAACTTCCACACAGACAGGACTAAGATTCTCTTCTATCTGTGCTGCACCACGTCCCACCCCCTAACAGAAAGCCACTACCTCCAACTCTGATGCTAAGAGTTCAACATTCTTGGGAGAGTTCACCGGAGCGGACTCTTGGCCTCACTTTCTGTGAACGAGGGAGAAACAGGAAGAAGGTGCATTGTTCTTGACAGAGAATCTGAAGTATGGATAAGCTAATTGCTTGCTAAGGGCAAAGGGTGAAATCCAGGCTGAGAGTGAGTCAGTCTTTAGCTCAGCTACCTACCTGTCCCATCCTCTTGTCACCCCTCCCCCCCCCCCCCCCCCCCCGCTGAAGTTCAAGTTCTTAATCACACTGCATACCAAAAGCTTTGCATAACTAATCAGTCTTCAAACCATACACTGTATTATGGAACACGTTCTGTAGTAGAGAACAGATGTCACCATGAGAAATCTTATTTTCTGCTATTTCCCAGTTTTGGCATGTGCACACTTGTAACCTTAATGTTGCATGAACAAAGATTTCTGCATGTAATATTAATATGAGATTTCACAAACGCTCCTTCCCAAGCTGGAATGCTGCCACATTCTCATTTCAGCAGAGTCTGGCTGCTTTTTCAGCCTATGCATTTGTCTCAAGGTCCTGTTGGTGACTTCTTTGCTTGAAAATGTGGTCGCATTCTAATTTTATAGGACACACTTTTATCAGTAAAACTCCTGGAGAGGTCTATATTTCCCATTTAAAAAGCAAATATGAGAATACTTCGAAAAGTTAATAAAGAATGGAATTAAAAGATGTTTATTTTGGTTCCAAAAATTTTGAAACACATACATACATAGGGTCTTCAAAGAGGTCATGAAAAATGCTTATTATGAATAAACTGTGTGTAGATGTCAAGAATTTTCTGCACCCAAACAAACTTACCTTTTAATTCCATTTTTCATGAATTTTCTGAAGTGCCCTCATACCTATGCAACACCTGTAAAGGTCAACGGAAAAATGTTTCACCTGTCAACAGCCCATTCGCAGAGCCATCTCTGCCCTAAAAGAAACCAGTACCAACCACAGCAGAACACGGCATGGAGTAACACCTGATCCCAAACACTGGGCTGGCAAAGTAACCTCATGACGAACTCTGGGTTAAAGAAAGAGCGAGAGACTTCAAAGACAGGGCTTTCCAAAGAACTGGCACATTTATTTCCTCCCTCAAAGTGAAAGTGTAACCAAAATGGCCCATGACAACGCCTACCCAAGGTGTATCCGCGAAAGGACATCAGAAATCCGGCCAGCTGGCGGGGGAGAGTGACCGCAGGCCGCCTCCTCGGGCTCCCCATGCTGACTCACAAGATGGCAACACTGTTACTTAGGCAGCATGGCAGTGAGAAGTTTGCCCTCTTAACCCAGTCTTTCTGCCCTCAGTGACAGAACGTGGCTCTTCAACAAGGCTCCCAACCCCCCTAGAATATACTCAGGAGTCAGCCAGTTAACAAGCCGTACACAAATACGTAAAAGAGGGCCGGTTATTTATTCCGGATACCCCTATGCTCGGCCCACAGAGTTAAACGATGACCCGCGTCTCTGTCAGGACAAAGCGGCCTCCTGGATACAGTGAGAAGCGCCATGTGACTCCATCAGATCACTCCTTGGGGCTTCCATGGCTGCCCCACTGAAAAGGGACGTGAATGTCGCCGCATTCTGTCAATTGGAAAGGAGGCAACCGTGTGATCCCACAGGGTAAAACACTGGCCGTTTGGAACCATGGAGGGAAAAGACCTGATTGTCCCCATTTCAATTATCAGCTTGAAAGGAAGCTTTTTACACTCTGAAGTGGAGTGCAACTTAAGAGTAAGTGTCCCTAAGCTAAACACTGATATATGCACATGCGTTTTCACTTGTTTGTGCATAAGATGTCTCCAGAAGGATGCACAAGAAACCAGCGGCACCGGGAGGGTGGCAGTGGGGACAGAAAAGGGCGGAGCAGCAAGCAGCTGGGAGCAGAGGGAGGTGGAAATGGCGGGAGGGGGACCTGATTGGTCACCTGCAAATCAAATTCCCAACATTTGATGTCACCCCTACGTACTCTCTGAACATCTGTTGGAGGAAATATGCTGCTAGCAACAATAATAAAATGCATTAAGAGCTAATATGTCCCAAACGCTGTGTTAATACCTGAGATAAATTATGTCATTCGCTCCTCCTAACAAACCTATGTGGTAGATACTATACCCGTTTCACAGGTACTCAGCTGACCCACCAAAAAAAAAAAAAAAAAAAACCCACCGACCAGAAGTGTGTATGTTGGGGGTGCCCTCCCTAGGGTCATGCCAAGTCAATAGCAAGGTCAGAGGCCTGGTATTACATTTCATGTACAATTTTGGTCTCTCAGGGCCAGTGGCTCTGAATCCCCCAACTCTTGAATTACATTTGCAAAACTTATAAATCAATAGAGTTATAATCTAGAGGTCTGTAAGAATCTGAGCTTCTCTCTGTGTTAGATGAAAGAGACCCTAGAGAATAAAGTGAGTAGAGATCTTGCTCTAAAAGGTAAACTCCTTGCCTTCGGGTCACATCAGTTTTGGAAGCCTCGCACTGACCTTTACAGATTCTCCCTGGACTGCTCTTATGTAAGGATCGCCAGAGGATTACTGTCCTATCAGCTTACAGCTGCTCACCTGGCCACTCTCAGGAGCCTGTGCTCACAAGACGTGGGCGACTTCTTTGAACAGTGCAGGAAAAGGACTCTTTGGCGTGTTCTTTGGAACTTGTTTACCAACGTAAAGCTGTGAGCTCTCATTCCTATCTGTCCCTTCTCTGCCTTTCTATTTCATGGGTTTATGGTTTTATTTATTTATTTATTTTTATTTTTTTGACGGGCAGAGTGAACAGTGAGAGAGACAGACAGAGCGAAAGGTCTTCCTTTTGCCATTGGTTCACCCTCCAATGGCTGCCGTGGCCGGCGTGCTGTGGCAGGTGCACTGCGCTGATCCAAAGCCAGGAGCCAGGTGCTTCTCCTGGTCTCCCATGCAGGTGCAGGGCCCAAGCACTTGGGCCATCCTCCACTGCACTCCCGGGCCATAGCAGAGAGCTGGCCTGGAAGAGGGGCAACCGGGACAGAATCCGGCGCCCCAACCGGGACTAGAACCCGGGGTGCCGGCACCGCAGGAGGAGGATTAGCCTAGTGAGCTGCGGCGCCGGCCTGTTCGTGGTTTAAAAAAGAAACAGAGTAGAATCTTTCTTTGTTCTGCTTGGAGGAACCAATATTCCAAGGCTTGTTTCTCCAAGTGCTTGGATTATTTTTGTCTTATACTGTACTATGCTGAGTTTTAAAAGACCAAAGTTTCTGTGGTGCAAATGGAAATGCTTTATCCTGGAAATTTTCATTGTGCTGTTGTTAAACCCACACTGCCTCCAAATGCTTATAATTTTAGCCAGTCGAGTAAATATTTTGACACAAGCCAGTCTAAATAATACGCTTTTCCCTACGATTGTATGAAATTGTTTTATCATTTTCTGTTGATAAAAATAATATGAATTTCTATAATGAGTCACCATCATTCTCCCTCACTGAATTTATGATGAAATGGATGTGGCATCATCATAATAAACTGTACACTGAAACAACCAAGGGGACTTGGATGAACTTCTTGAGAAGAAAATGAAGACAAAGGTTTTGTGTATTGAAGTGTGGCTGCTCACACCGAACTCAGGTTCACAGCAGATTTCCACAGCCTGTAGAAAACTTAACGGCTCCACTCAAGCAATGCACATGGTTTGCATTTCTGTCGCTGCACATGCAGGTAAGATACTGATCTGCTCCCAACATTCACACCAGCAAACACTACAAGACGACCTAACATCTGTGTCTGAGGAACCAAGCTCTCTTATCGCCAATGCAGATTTTCCTTACGTATATAGGCTCCTATGGCGGCTGCTTTTCCGACGTCCTCACCTTACTTTTACTCGTGTTGCTCATCAGAGCTGATGAGGCAGCATTTCAGAGAAGAAAACTCAGCTACCTGATGTTAAATTGCAAGTTTTTCCACTACGCATTTTAAATGTCTTTACTGAGGAGTAGAATAATAATTATCATGAGTTTCACAAATATGCTGGACCAAACCAGAAATCCCTGACATTCATTGAGAACTAGGCAAATATGAAGTGATGTTAGGTAAAGCTGACAAAGCAACAGAAGTATCAGTTGTCTACACTGAGTTTCCATCTTCTCTACTGATGTAAGACGCTGGCAACCCACTGGCTCATGAGTTGGCTCCAGCCTACGTCAATTCCAACTTAGAAATATCTTCATTTTCAAATTACATCTCCCATTTTGTCACTTTATTGGGGTTGGGTGGGGGTAGTAGCTACAACATAAAATTAGAGCAAAGCAACAATACTTATGAGATTTAAGAACAAAATGAAATGAACATTTATATGCTTAATAAGTTAAAGTTCAAATCAGCTGATATCCAGTTAGCTGGCCAGGTGCAGGATTTGCACTATAATATTGATAGTAATAGTAATGCTCACTAGGTGTCAGGTACTCTGCTGAGGGTTTAACTCATATTACCCCATTAATCTCCTCTACAACCTTATGGATTAGGTACTAGCAGCATGAGCAATTTACAAATGCAGAAGTCCAGGTGCAGCGTTGACTGTTTAGGAATAATGTAACAGGCCACTGTCACAGGCTGTAAACTCTACCCTGCCCAAAGGCCATCTGAAACATGAGTCTGTCTTTGGGTTCCTGACCTCGAATTAACTTAAAACAAGATATTCAAGGCAGAGAAGGTTAGCTGTCCTCCAACATCTGTGCTTTGCTTCTTCTTTTAATAAAGGAACCCCTGAGTTTTAGCATGACCAATAAACATCATTTGCCAGTTCCCTAAAAGCTAGGTGTAGCCATGTGACCAAGTTCTAGGCAATAGGATGACCAGAAGAGATGTGCACAACCTCTAGATCATACCCTTTACAGGAGGGTCATGCTCTTGACTTTCTTCTTGTCTTCCTGCTGTTTGCAATGTGGATATGACGGTGAGAGTGAGGCAGCCACATTAGACCATGAGATGGAAGCTGTGTGCCAAGGATGGCAAAATAAGAAAGAAAGAACCTGAGGGCCCTGGAGTCACCACAGTGACCCTGGCTTGCTGTATATGAGAGAAATAAACTTTTTTTAAAAAAAGTTATTTATTTCAAAATCAGAGGTATGAGACAGAAGGATACACACATACACACACACACACATCTTCTGTTCACTGGTTCACTCCCCAGATGGCTGCAATAGCCAGGACTGGACCAAGCCATGCCAGGAGCCAGAAGCTTCATCCTGTTCTCCCATGGGGGTGGCAGGACCCAGGTACTTGTACCATCTTCTGCTGCTTCCCCAGGCCATTAACAGGGGGCTGGATCAGACATGGAGAAGCCGGGAATCAAACCAGTGCCCATATGGGATGCCAGCATCACAGGCAGTGACTTTACCTGCTATGCCATACTGTTGGCCCCAACTTCTATCTTTTTAAGTCATTGCTATTTCAGCCTTTTCTAGCCATCGAATCTTTACCATAAGTTACACATTTAATAATTTTATTTTTTCATAGTTTATAGGGAGTAGAACCTCTGCTGTATAATGCATGCTCTCTGATTTCTGGGAGTTTAACAATTCATGAGCAAGAGTCCATCATATCCGATGCTTGTTTTTTAGGCCACTGTTATACTGAAGCCATGTCATAATTGCCCAATTGTTTTTATAAAACAAGTACAAGTGCTCACAGAGCTATTAAATGACCAAACCATGGGTTGGAAACGTGAACATTTTCCAGAAGTACACGTTTATACTCAGATTGAAGCAATGCCATTTCCTCTGTGAATCTGGTCACTGAGTTTTAGTTTTCAGTATGCCCTTTATGTACACCTGTTAACACTTAATGCAAGATTTCTGCACCTCAGCACTACCGACACTTCGGACTACAGGATTCCTTGTTGTGAGGTCTGTCCTGCATGTTGTAGGGTATTTAACAGCATCTCCAGTGTCTACCTACAAGATGCCAGCAGCACCTGTGCCCTAGTTAAGACAATTAAAAATATCACTAGGTACTGCCACACGTCCCCTGGAAGTCTGGTGTGTGTATAAAATGAGTTGAGAATTATCACCCATCTAAGTGTATCTTAGGTTGCAGAATATAAGGAAGCACAGATTGTGATTATTTGAATTCCAGTAGGGATACAGACAGGTGGGTCCTTAATGAATTTTCATTGATGGTGCCCCGGTGATTACCAGGGGCAAGGAGCATGAGCTGATTCTGATTTTTTAAATTAAGAAGTTCACTGAGCTTTCAACAAGGGTAGCAAAAAAGTCACAGGCATAATTCCAAGCACATTGAACTATTAGTCCAACTTTCCCTTTCCAAGGTTAAGATGGAAATAATTGCCTGTGGCAAGTTCAAAAAAATAAAACAAACTCTACTACGTATGAGTAGGATTCTTTTATAGAAACTCTACTGACAGGAATTTGACCCTTTTAGAATTGAGACCATTCCAATTTCTTCAGCATTTATATGTTGTTAATGTCATATGTGGAGATGTTGGATATTACATATGTATAATTAGTGCGAATTACTTGCAAATATTTTCAAATAAGTACGCTTTCTAAGTTCCAACAGTCCACTTCTTCCACCTTGGTATCCTCACAAAACAGTATTGCAGCTATTTTGACAAATGAAAACATTTCTACGTTCCATGGGACCAGGTAGCTCAAAGAAAATAAATCTTCGGAATCACCTTCCTCCTAGAGAGGAGGGGAAGAAGGTGCTGGGAAAAGCTACAGCAGGCCCTGTCCTGAGAGGTGACTCAAGAACGAGGTGAAGACGTTGTCGCCTCGCATTTCTCTCAGATCACTATCCTCACCCCCCAGCACCTCTGGTGTAATTAATGACTGTCAGGGCGTGGGAAGCCAATCAATTTGATGTTCGTTTTCATCAACATAGCAGAAGTAATGCCCCCAGGGTGGGATGCAAATTACATTATGTTTTAATTGAGAGAATTTTCTCCGCTGAATTCTGGAGTGGGTGGAATCCAAGACATCATCTTTTTCTTTTCAATAACTTAGGCTTTTTAAAAGCTTAGCTGACTGCTGCAATCTGTCCTTCCCAGCAACCAAAAAACTCCATCATCTCCCATCTGAGCGTTCCACCACTCATATGGGTGGGAGGCCGGGAGGGTGGGAAGAGTGGGAAGGGATCTGCAATTATAGAGGAGATGGTTTTACAAAATGGAAATCAAAGGCAACTGACTAGGAAGAGGGGTGCCATGGGTCCCTCTTCTAATAGACTGGCTATGAATGAAGGCTGCACTGGCATGGTGACCTACATCCAAGAAGGAGCAAAACCAAAGACCTGTTTCAGATACTGAGCACTCTAAGAGTTCAATTAATGGCTAAATGCAGACTTTAAAAATGTTCTTTTTTCTTCCACTTAGATTCATTTTACCACTACTTTTAAGATTCTGAAAGGCAATTCAGAGGCATTGTTCTTCAATGAGATTCACTCTAATTTAAAACATCATTGCTGTCTTTTTACACTGATATGATACCAAACAGATTATTATTAGGCCACACTTAGGTTTGGTTCCCTTTCTTCTTGGTATCACAGGGCATAGCCTCAGAAGTCTGCTTTGGGAGCAATCCAACCATCTCAGTCAGAAAGGGAGTTTGGAGCCACAAGGTGACTGGCACATATCATCCCTTCAGTCAAAATCTAAGCAGGGCTCCAAGGCACTTAGCATCATGTGGGAGTTCTCAGGTTTGCCTTGAGGGACTTCAGGGGTGGGAACTCCAAGCTTCTTTATTGGATAGCCTAGTGGTGTTCAAATTTCATAAATCATGAAATAAACTTTCTGGGTATCAACCAGTATTTTTTTAAGAGGTGAAATAGGATTGATTAGAAAATGTCAGACAAGGTGGCTGAGTTAAACTGCCACCTGTGAGGCCGGCATCCCATATGGGTGCCAGTTTGAGTTCCGACTGTTCCACTTTTGATCCAGCTCCATGCTATTGCGCCTGGGAAGGCACTGGAAGCTGGCCTAAGTACCTGGATCCCTGCCACACAGGAGACCCAGATGGAGTTCCAGGCTCCTGAAGATAAAAGATCCTTCCTTCCTTCCTTCCTTCCTTCCTTCCTTCCTTCCTTCCTTCCTTCCTTCTTTCCTTCCTTCCTTCCTTCCTTCCTCTTCCTTTCTCTCTCTCTCTCTCTAACTTTGCCTTTTGAATAAATAAATAAATCTTAAAAAAAGAAGAAAATATCAGACATGGTAGATGTGTGAAGATTGTTTCAGTAAGTTTTCTCCTTCCCTCTCTCCTCTGTCTACTCAATAATCAGCCCATCTCAACACATTTTACATCATCCTTTCACACTTACTCATATACACATAGAAACAGGTGAAATTTGTCAAAAACCTTCGAAAGCCACCAGCTTGGCATATCGATCCCCCTCCTTTGTTAGGACAAAGTATCTTATGAGTCCAAATCAATTAAAACTACAACGCAATGACAAATATCCTTCTGCTAGCACAGATTTAGAATGTCTTCCTTTAGAAAGCTCTTTAATCCCATTAAGCTCAGCTGTGAAAAAAATAAAAATAAAAAAAGATCCCAGACTGGTTACCACTATCAAGAGGCTAAGAAAAACCAGTTGTTTGCTAGTGAACAGTGGCATCAGCATCACTGCTAACTCTGCAGTTGCACAAATAAAGGCAGGTAAGTTGGAAGTCAGCTATTTGCAAAAGGATTTTAAAAGTGTCATGGATGTTGTCTGAGACACAGGGCTAATATCATCATCTTGGGCACATCAACCCCACAACCTGACCAGGGAAATGTCTTCTCTGCCTTCATTCTAGACAGAGAGGAATAGTCCCAATTCATGAAAGAATTCCTTATAAATTGGGGCATATGACTCCCCCAAACTCCAAGAACTCAATGCAGCCAGCAATGTCACGTAGCCAGAGGTCTATTCCCCTGTCAAGTGAAAATGACTTCAATGCACACACAGTGCGTGAAGCACACAGGAACATCGTGCTTGGGTTATTTATGCATACAAAAAAACCCATTTCTCAAAACGGATGCAGTTTTCCCTAACTTCACTTCTTTTTTGTTGTATGTAACTTGTTCTAGTATATCCTTGAGCAACCCTGAAGAGGGACCGGCATGGCTGGCTAACAATCTGTTCATTTCAGTCAACCAAGACTTTGCTTTTTTTAACTCTAAGGTCTCCTTGGTGGAAATTTCTACTTACAACAGAGCAGTCCTTTTAGAGATTCTGACCGTTTTGCTCCTACATGCCAAAGGGAAATGAACATGCACACGTGTGCACAGGCACAGGAGTGAAAGTGGCTGTAACCGGATCACTTGGCAAGGTTTCTCCTCTCTCCTCCTCACCCCCTACCTTGGTGGCTTCTGAGCTTGCATTAACCCTGGGGAAAACTGGAATTCAGACTCCTCTGAGATTCAGCAGTAAGCAGTCAGCCTCATGGCTTGCCAGTGAGGCATGCCCTGCCTGTTTCATCACTGAGACAGACTCTCACACTCCCATCTCAGCCAACTGCCTCAGATGGCACTGTGGCTGGGGCATGGTACAGGGGCAGGTGCAGGCTGGGCGATCACCTACTCTCTTCAAAAAGACACTGAAAACAAACACGGAGCTGAGCAACATATGTACAGAATGCCAGTCCTGAAAAGGACTATGAAGAATCTGTTTTCTCAGATATTATGGTGATACAGTATTTTTACAGAAATGATTTTGCCATCTGAAGATTACCAGAGGCAAGTGAGAGTGAAGTTGTCTGAAGTCAGCCTTCCAGTGGTTGTGGTCATTTTACTTAGTGGCTAGGTTTTTGATTGTTTGGTACTTAGTAGTGTTTCTAAGTAGGAGAGCAAAGAAATTCCCTACAAAGCACGATTCCATCAGTGGGACAAAAGGTACATCCCTCACTCCAGCAGGTGCACACTGTATGCTAGGAACTGTGAGCTCTTTCCCCATCAGTGTTACATGTATATAACAAATCTGAGGGGCTGGCACTATGGCGTAGCGGGTAAAGCCATCAGCTGCAGTGCTGGCATCCCATATGGGCACTGGTTCAAGTCCCGGCTGCTCCACTTCCAGTCCAGCTCTCTGCTATGGCCTGGGAAAGCAGTAGAAGATGACCCAAGTCCTTGGGGCCCTGCATCCACATGGGAGACCTGGAAGAAGCTCTTGGCTCCTGGCTTCGGATCGGAGCAACTCTGGCCATTGTTGCCATCTGGGGAGTGAATCAGCGGATGGAAGACCTCTCTCTCTCTCTCTCTTTCTCTCTCTGGCTCTCCTTCTCTCTCTGTGTAACTGTGACTTTCAAGTAAAATAAATAAATTTTTTTTAAAATATGAAAGAACTCTGTTGTAAATAATGGATGTTATTGTCTTGCAGAACATAATTTGGTATAATATTAAAAAATGCCAGCATTAGTGATTTTAGGATTATAACTCATTTCTTTAATGGCAATACTGGCAAAACACACATACACCATAGCCTGTAGGCATGTTTTGTAAGCATCTATTAGAGTAATTTGCAGTTTTATTGTGAATTCATAGTTCCCTGACATAGTTTATTCTAAATAATGCTGGAGCAATTCTTGTGTGAACTTAAAGTCACTTTTCTTCTGAAGGCATTCTCTTTTCTTGAAGAAATTCTAAATAATGGATTTATCTTTTTAAAAAATTCTGATTTCAAGTTCCATAATTTCCTGTTTTTTTTTTTTTTTAAGATTTACTTACTTGAAAGGAAGAGTTACAGAGACAGAGGGAGAGAGAGATTGAGAGAGAGAATGAGAGAGATCTTCCATTTGTGGGTGGGTACACCCCCTAAATGACCACAAAAGCCAGGGTTGAACCAGGAGCCAGGAGCTTCTTCTGAGTCTCCCATGTGGGTTGCAGGGGCCCAAGCACCTGGGCCATCTTTTGCTGCTCTCCCAGGCATACTAGCAGGGAGCTGGGTTGGAAGTAGGGCAGCTGGGACACAAACTGGTGCCCATATGCAGTGTCTTAACCCAGTATTATAATGTGTTTTGTAGACTTTTTTCCATAAACAGTCAGCTAAATATCTCTGTGGTCCTTTGTAACTGATTAATAAAACATACCAACATTTATTCCAAGCATAATTTTATATGTAATTCTTCTTTTATAACTTAAAAAGTAAATGAGATAAATATGTGGCAACACTCACTACCAATAATTAACTAATTCTTCAAGGTATATGCACAATCTCCATCCACTACAAGAATACTTCTTAGCCACCTTTCTTTGCCTCTCTTCTCTTTGTGCAGGGTCTCGGTTTCCATTAAGTCTTTCAGGGGTTTTCATCTGGGCTTTAGAGATTAAACAAGAAAGAGTCCGATTAACTTCTGAAAATGGAAGTGAGAGCATGTCAGTTTTCCATTGAAAACCTCCCCGTGCTTCCCAGCACACGGGCAGGAGAAGCTGGAGTGCTTGCTATCCACAGGAGGCCCTGCAGGCCGCTCCCTCCCTGCCAGGCTCACCTCCCTCCCTGCGGTCACTTTCCCAAGCCAAGCTCACCCCCAGCAAAGGGCCGTGTAGTTACCCACCCACTGCCTTTACCAGAACGTTCTTCCCCACAGTGTTGTGGTGTGACTTGCTTCCGGTGGCTGCTTGAGCTGTACCTTAGATGGCTTCTCCCCTCAACCCGTCTCCCCTGCTTTGATGTTTGCTAGGGTTTGAATGTGGCCCCCATTCAAACAGTGCATGTGTTGGGAACTTCAACTCCAAACCCATGTTAGTGGTATTTGGAGGTGAGGTCTTTGTAAGGTCACTGGGGTTAGATGAGGACATGAGGGCGGGGCCCCTATGGTAGCATTAGTGGCTTTATAAGAAGAGGAAGAGAACCCGAGCCTGGATGTTTACTTTATCTTGCCATGAGACACCTGCCACCATGCTGTGAAGCAGCAAGATGGCCCTCACCAGATGCTGGCACCATGCTCTGGGAACCATGGGCCAAAGAAACTTCTGTTCTTCCTAAATGACCTCATCTCAGGTATTTGTTATAGCAACAGAAAACAGACTAAGACAATGTTATATGTATGTATAACACCCTTGTTTATTGTCTGTCTTCTCCTCTAGGGTGTAAACCTCACGGGGACAGGGCCCTTGTTTTGTTTTAAAAGCTATGTGGTATACAGTAGCTGTTCAATAAGTACTTGTTGGATGAATGACCTTTTCACTCTAGAGTACACACTCCTCACAAGCTTCTCACACTGCTCGTCAAATACTGAAAAATACTAAGCTCTTGTCGTATGTAATCCTCATTTCATAGCATCTCAGTATCCTCAGAAACTGATGGAAAAGAATGAAAATCATCTAAGGGGAAAGTCAATGAACCTGTCCATAGCCACTGAGATTGGTTTTCGAAATGACTTCCCCCACTAAATACAACACAAATCTAAATGCTCATTATACTCCTTGATGTAACTGTTGGAAATGCCCTTTATCAGCAGCCACTATCTTATTAATTACACCTATGTTAATGTTACCTAAGAGGCCCACAGTGCAATGCAACAGCACAATGGACTGTTCCATTAAACACCCTATTTTTGACAACCAAGTTAGAGAAGACAGTGTTCAGTTCTTCTGTGACAGCTGGTGTCCTAAGATAAATATAATTCATTAATCTCCTTTGTAAGGTTCAAAATAAGTAACCATCCCCAAACTTCAATCATTCCAAGAGTGAGCTCAGGAAGTCCTCATACTGAAATATGTGTTTAAATGTCTGTGATCAGATTTGTCTCTCATAGAATGATTTCACACCTTTTATAACTGAAAGCATCAGGAATCTTATTTTTGTTCCTCTACATCTTACTCCCACTAAGAAACTTAAGTTTTCCTTCTAGACGGGTTTCATGTTCATTTTGGAGAACTAGAAGAATACAGACAAGAGGGGAAAAAATGCCCAAAACCCCACCACCATGGTTTCTATCATCACACAACAACAACTGCTATGAACATTTAGGTGAACTTTCTTCCTTTCTTTTCATGTCCAAATGCCTTAAAAAAAAATTAATTACTATGAAAGGCGTGTAATCCAAGGCAAGTTTTAGTAAGATGCCAGTGATGATATTTTTAAAATACCACATTTTAGAGTGATAAAAGTAACAGTTGGGAGATAGACCAGAGTGATTTAAAAATTAACATTTTTCATAAAAATGAAAAACAATTTGACCAAAATACTGTCAAAAATAACTTTTGCATACCGAAAGCATGCCGACATGTTAAAAGCATTTGGAAGAGTACACGTATCCTTTTCTTCTGAGTAAACTTTCCCCTGGGCAACTGTCTATACAGTACGGACAAAGGAGTGAGCGAGACAGTAACTGGTATGAGTCATCTTGCCTTTTAAGTCATCTGGCCACAAAATGGTTACCTCCAATCCACAAAACCAATTATTCCCTTGCCTCTAGCTTCTAGCAAAGACCCTCAGCCAGGGTTTGGACCTGATATTTTTGGGTAAATCACTGTATCTCCCGGCTCGCCCGCTCCCTAATTATCTTGTTTCCTGGCCTCTTTCCCGTTCCTATGAAACAGCTGATTTCCCTGATAACCTCACCAGACTCTTTCCCCAGACCCACCCATTCATGAATCTTGTGCACGAACTCCCTGAGCCTAATTCTAGTGAAGTCAAAAAATAAGCCACGGATCGCAGTGACTCATTCCCGGGTAGTTATGGCGGGAAACTGGATTCTGCAGCTGGGTGAGTCACTTTGACTGGAAAGTCTTCCATTGGGAAAAAGGTTAGTAAGGGTGCATGTAACAGAGGATAGGGACAGCATGAAGGTAGCAGATGTCAAGATACACAGGGCCTCGAAAGAGTGCTCCTTAGTCTGCAGTACTAGGGGATCTGAAAATGGGCTCTACTTTCCTAACACTCCTAACAAGTCTTTTTCCCCAGCTGAAAATATTTCCATTCATTTTTGTTGCCCCTTCTTCTGCCCCTTTTCTGGGGTCATATTTAAATGTGGTTCTGCCATGATGATCTTCTCTAAAGTTCCAGGCACAACCTCATGACAGAAACTTGCGGAGAGGTAGCTGTTTGGTATGGCAGCTAAGACGCCATTGAGACGCCTGCATCCCATACTGGAGTGCCTGGGTTCAAATCTCAGCTCCATTTTCAGCTATTGTGCATTCTTTGAGGCAGGTAGCAGATAATGGCTCAAACAGCTGGGTCCCTGCCATTTACATCAGAGACCCAGGTCCAGCTCCTGGTTTGGGGCTTCAGCCTGGCCCAGCACTGGCTGTTGCTGGCTTCTGGGAAGTGGACTAGCAGATAGGAGATCTCTGTCTCTAGTCTCTGTCTCTCCACCTTTCAAGTGAACTTGTTGGTATTTTCTGATTACAAAAATAATACTTATTATAAAATGGAATCTCATAAAATTTAAATAAACATCATTTGAAATGCCAACTAAACTGAAAAATTTATCCTCTCTCATCTTTTTTCTGGTATGCACGTACCTTTACAAATCATGGCATTGTACCATTTACATGAGTCCGTAATCTGTTTTATATTCTCAGGAACTGTACAAAAAACTCATTTAATTCTGGCTTCTAGTGGGTGAAGCTTAGTGTAGGAGGATGGCTAAGAATTATTGTTTTAACTAGATTTTTAATTCACTTAATCTAAAGATCATTCACAATGGTTCTAAATCATCATATGTATAAAAGATAATCCTCAAAAATAAAAAAATGGTGATTTGAGCTTATACACTTCCACTTTACTTTTTTCTCACCTTTAAATATTATAAAAGTAATGCAAACAGATGGAAAAACAGGACGAAGGCTATAAACTGAAAAGTAAAAGATCACCTCTCATTGGCCTCTTCTTTCCACCAGGCAGTATTAATCAGCATGAACAGTTCCATCTGTGGAGAAATTACCTAAGCATTTGTGAGCAGGTTATGTGCACTGTCGCTTTGTGTTTAAAATTAACATAAGTGGGCAGAGGTAGTGGGGTGGCAGAGTTGTGGCACAGTAGGTTAAGCCACCTCTTGTAATGTCAGCATCCCATAGGAGTGCTGGCTCAAGTCCCGGTTGTTTTGCTTTTAATTCAGCTGCCTGCTAACACATCTGGGAGAGCAGCAGAAGATGGCTCAAGTGCTTGGGCCCCTGCACCTATGTGAGAGACCTGGACGAAGTTCTAGGCTCCTGGCTTCAGCCTGGTTCCGCTCCATCCATCACGGTCATTTTTTGAGTGAACTGGCAGATGGAACATCTCTTTCTCTCTGTTTCCCCCCTCTCCTTCTGTCACTCTGCCTTTCAAATAAAAAAAAAAAAAATAAATCTTTAAGAGTAATTTTAGAAACCCATAAATGGGATCATGTCACATTTTCTGCAGCCAACTTTTTCCAATCTATCAATAGTGGACATCTTTTCAAAAAAAAAAAAAAAATCCCTACAGATTTCTGTCAATTTCTTTTACTGGCTATGGAGTTCCATAGAACTCCATGGTTTATTTCCCGAGTTCCTTGCCAGTGGACACTTAGTGGTTTCCAGGTCTCATGCTGCAAACCACATTCCTGTCCATAAACCTGGAGTGCTTCTTGTTGAAGTCTTCCTAGAACAGAGGATCATCAGGGTCCAGGCTCACAAAATAACACGGGGCACTGTGTTTCTCTGTGACTTAGAGAACTCATTCCTGCACCACATTTTTAATGGAGTACTTAATGTAAGTCTTGTTTTAGATAAGCTTTACAGTGGAAAAAGAGAAGGAACAGTTTGGGATGAGACAGAATGCCAAAGCATTTGAGCGAGTAAACTGCAGAGGGCAGAAACGGCTGGGTGTGCGTGGCAGCAGCCCGCTCCCGTCGGGCCTGTCTCTGCCTCCTGTTTCCTACAGAGGACAGGAGAAAGGTGGAAGACTAGGGAGGCGCGTGGCCCGACAGGGTACACACCTGCTTCTTCACTTGTGGGAAACAACCGGGGACATGTTTAACAAGCGAGAAGAAAAGCCTGTACACATTTAAAAAAAAATTTAAGAGAAAAAGTTTTTCCATTTGATGGACTACTCAGATTCAAGAAATTCAGACCTGAGTTCAGATCTGTCTCATTCAAATTTGCCCATAAACATTTCCTATGCAAACTTTTGTTCAACTTGTATTGAAATATAAATATCCCTCAATAAAATAATTCACACTAAAAAAGAAGTTCATTTGATAAAAGAGTTTTCTAAAACAGCTGTTAACTCAGAGAGGGGAAAATTCTACTTAAAACAATTTTTAGCTTTTTAATATGGGAATAATGACATTGGGGGATTTGAATAGCTGGTACTGTGGCACAGCCAGTTTAAAGCCCTGGCCTGAAGCGCCGGCATCCCATGTTGGCACTGGTTCTAGTCCCAGCTGCTCCTCTTCTGATCCAGCTCTCTTCTATGGCCTGGGAAAGCAGTGGAAGATAGCCCAAGTCCCTGGGCCCCTGCACCCACATGGGAGACCCGGAGGAAGCTCCTGGCTCCTGGCTTCGGATCAGTGCAGCTCCAGTCGTTGCGGCCATCTAGGGAGTGAACCAGTGGATGGAAGACCTCTCTCTCTCTCTCTGTCTCCCTCTGTCTCTACCTCTCTCTGTAATTCTTCCTTTCAAATAAATAAAATAAATCTTTTTAAAAAAATAATGACATTGGGATTTGATGATTGGGAAGTTTATTATATTTAGAATGTGGTTTTCCACATTAATTTAAGTATTGGATTTTCACATCAAACCAACTACAGTTTTGTACTTCATTCTCCCATTTTCTGCCCCCCAAAATATTCTCCAACTTCTTGGCTGGTTAGCAGTCATCTTTCTGTCTTAGGTGAAAGGGAAAAAAACAAACAAACAAAAAAAAAACAATGCAACAGCCCTGGAAACTTTCTTTTGTTAAGGTCAACCACTTTGAAAAAACAGATCTGCACTATAACCAAAGTCTTATGATATCTTTCTCCATTGGAAACTAGTTCTACAAACAACTTTGTTTTTCAACAACAGATTTCCTCCAAGATTCATTGAACAACTCCATTAGGTGTTAGCTTCTGGTAATCTAACGGTCCACAAAACACTGTAAGTCCAACAGGGAGCTTATAGCTAAGCCATAAGGCTGATGAGTAAATAGGAAATTCTAAATACAGACATCAAAGGCATCTGCTCCAGTTTTGGAAGGACAGGGAATAATGTCCAAAGAAAGCAGACGGACTTAAAAAGAAAAAAAAGAATGTAGCATATGAGGACAGTAGACCACATATGTGGGCAAAGTTTAGACTTGATCCTGAGGGCAACAGGCAGCTCCCAGGGCTGGGAGTAGCATGATGAGATCTGCCTCCTCAAAAGGTTAGTCTGCAGGGTGGAGGGAAGGGATTGGAGAGGGTGACCCCGGAGACAAGGAGACCAACCAGAGGTCGCTGTTGTGATACAGAAAACTGGTGATAAGGATTTAAATAGTTATTTGCAGCAGGGATGGAATGAAATGAATACAATCAGGAGAGCTCTAGGAGCGGGAGCGAGCAACGATGTGGTGACTAAATGGAAGTGTGGGGTGAAGAGCAGGAACAGTGGAAGATGGTGTAGCAGATACTGTTGTTGCTAACACTCGTCCCCAGTCTCCTTGCCTTTACCATTTCATTGCCTGGTCTTCCATTGCCAGCACGTGCCTATTCCTCCTAGTTTACCCTCTGCGCACAGAAGCCTTCTGGGCTCCCCTGGACTGTAGACCACAGTGTAGGGCAATTAACTCTCCTAGGAGCAGGACTGGCTGAATAGACATCCAGCTGTCCTCCCCCAGGCAGGGAGCTCTGAAGGGTTTCAGAGTGCTTCCCACAGCTCCGCAGGAACGGTCATCTCCACTTGCCCACGCTGGTAACCTGTCTGATAGTATCTGCTTGATGGGTTCCTTCTTCCTGGCTCACTCCCCCAAACCTCTATTAATGTTTTCTGGTTTCACCACCTTACAAAAAGTTATTGCACCCAAATCTTTGTCTCAGACTCTGCTTCCTAGAAAACCCAAACAAATGGTGTCCAAACTTTGGGTTGAGCCATGATGGATGATGAGAATGATGATATCTACTAAGAAAGCAAAAATGAGAGGAGGAATTTAATTATTTGATTGACTGATATATATATATATATGAAAGAAGTATGGGGAAAGCTTGAGACCTGAAGAATTTAAAGAGCTCCAGAGATGATTCAAGTGAGCACCTAGGGATGGCGTGTGACCTAACATCCAGCAAATGCAGAAACTGACCACACATTTTTATTTCTATGGCCACTTCTAGTTAACATATTTCATTTCTGAATGATAAATTCAGAATAGAAAAGCTAAGCATCTTGCTAAAGAAAACAATGATTGAGGGAGAACAACAAAAAATTAAAAAAAAAAAGAATGAAACCCCTATCACTCCAGGATCTACACCATGAGAGGGCTATGGTGTGATGCAGGGGTCTTGTTCTCCCTTATCATGGAGAGGCACTCGCTTGGCCTACAGATGGGAATACAGAATGGATTTGTTTGAATGAAAATAGATGGTCTAGTTTGTGAGTGGAATGACTTTTCTTTTTTTTTTTTTTTCTCTTACCCTGGTTACTGGAGGGCAGTTGCTGCCCTGAAAAGAAATAAACACAAAGAAGAAATTGCATGAAATGAGAATATGTATTTTTGATAGCAAAGGAATGGAAGAACATATTGTATATATAGAAAAGGCCTTGTAGATTGAATTAGCCAGTCAGAAACTGAAGCCAGGGTCACTACACTGCAATTTTCAAACAAATACTCTCCATCATCCATTACACATACTCAAGAATTTGGCCTTTTATAGCACTATTCATTCTCAAGGCATCTAAATAGTCTTTGCAAAAGTAAAAACACAGCCACAGGCACCGTGGAGGCCTTGTAAACTGTATTCAGAATATTTTATGAGAGCACATATATATTTTGTTGGCTCCATGAAAGATGTGGAAGATTCTGGGCCAAGGCCAAAGAGGACATGGCCCCAAGGGGAACAGAGTCATGAACTGGGTTTCTCAGAGGGTTTTTGGATGGTATCATTTCCTACCACGTACAAACACGAAAGGGTTGTTGATTATCTTTGATACCAAGTGACTCAATCCATATGCCAAATGGGCAGAGAGGAAGGTGCGGCATGGACACAATCTGTGGCTTTCTACAGATATCACAAGTGAGGCATCTCAGCCAGGGACAAGGGTGCTTCAAAAAGTTGATGGAAAATGGAATTAAGAGATGGTCACTTTGGCACACACACGAAATTGAAATCCATGCCTGATTTTTTTCCTAACACACATTTTCCATGAACCTTTTTGAAAATCCCTTGTATGCACAGAGTTTGAACCTTTTTTTGCACCCAAATACACTTATCTTTTAATTCCCTTTTTCCATCAACTGTTTGAAGTACCCTCAGACAAGTTTTCTTCTTTGGAAAAGGTTACCACTCTTTAAAGAAGTGTGTCTATACTTCAGTGTGTGAATCCACAATCATTGGTCTGTAGAAACCAGCAATTTAACCAATTTAATTCATTAAATTTTTGAGAGGGGCTAACTCAGACATAAGCTGACATCTAAATGAACAATCCTTCTCACCAGCGCCGTGGCTCACTAGGCTAATCCTCCGCCTGCGGCGCCGGCACCCGGATTCTAGTCCCGGTTGGGGTGCCAGTTTTGTCCTGGTTGCTCCTCTTCCAATCCAGCTCTCTGCTGTGGCCCGGGAAGGCAGTGGAGGATGGCCCAAGTGCTTGGGCCCTGCACCCGCATGGGAGACCAGGAGAAGCACCTGGCTCCTGGCTTCGGATCGGGGGGGTGAACAACGGAAGGAAGACCTTTCTCTCTGTCTCTCTCTCTCACTGTCTAACTCTGCCTGTCCAAAAAAAAAATCTTTCTCAACAAATAGTGATTAACAGAGTCAGCAGCTCCCCTTTGTAATACACCTGCACTCTGGCTAAGACCAACCTGGACCAGTGATGGGTAGATGGGGCTAGCTGTGAGCACCCAGCCTTTAGTCTCAAATAACACTATCTGGGTCAGGAAAATCCCTAACTTTGATACTTTCTCCCACTGGTAAATAGTTGCACAGACTACAACTTATCTACTGCAAATACATCAGAGAAATGCTACAAGCAGTGCGGAATAGTTTTCGAACTTGAAACACGACAGGAGGAAGATATATCAACCTAGCGGTTGTTAGTTGAGAGCGACCAGTTTGTGTTACAAATAGAAACATTCCTGTGAAATGAAAGTCATATACCTGAAAGGTAATGCTGTCCCCACTGTCAGGGCCTGGAGCAAACGTGCACTCCTATCCACGGCCTGGAGGAGTCCACCTGGCAGCCAAGGCCACCTATTTGTGTAAAGGCAATCAGCCTTGACCGATACAGAAACACTGTCATAAGCCCACAGCTTGATGAATGTTCACAAAATTACCTAAGCATGTAAACAGCAGCCAGAAAAAGGAATAGAACATCCCAATTTCCAAAAGGCGCTTCTTGGGGCAGGTGTTTGGCCCAGCCCGTAAGATGCCAGTTGAGATGCCCCTGTCCTACACCAGAGCACCTGGCTTTGAGTCCTAGCTTCATATCCAATCTCAGCTTCGTGCTAACGTCGCCACCCACGTGGGAGGCCTGGACGGAGTTCCTGGCTTTGGCCTGACAAGATCCAGATGTTGTGGACATCTGGGGAGCAAACGAGCAGGTGGAGATCTCTTGTCTGCCTCTCCATCTCTGTCTGTCCCTCCACCTTTGGAATAATAATAAAGAACAAAAGCTAAAAGCTTCCTGTGGCCTTCCTGGTCACTGCCACACCCCAGTACTGTGCCTCTCAAGAATTACTTGTGGTAACTTGTTCTTCTCCGACTCTTGGTGGGAGCAGCAGAAACGCAGGGGTAAAGCCCCTATGCCAGACTCTGATTCTCCCTTGTACCTGTGTGCATTCTTGGCCTGAAGAAGCAAAGAAGGGAAGCTGAGCTCAAGAGATAGTGCCCTTAGAGGGTGCAAGATCTGTGAAACAGAGGGGATGTGCAAGGAGCGGGGACACCTTCTAACCTCCTTCTACTAGGAACTGGGCAAGGCCCAAATCCAGGCTCTCCTGAATTCCAGTCCAGAACTTTTTCTTCTGCTCTGCTGACCAGGTCTCCAGCAAGTGCAATATGATGCATTTTATTACCCAGTGTCCACATAGCTTCATAAAACTACTTCACAGAACCAGAGGATCCACAACAAACTTCTGAAGTCCTAACTGAAAGAAACATTCCAGGTGCCTACATCCCAGATATCGCAGCTTTAAAGAAGAGAGAAAAGAAAAAAATGGAAAAGAGTACAGGATCAGAATTATAATAATAAAGAGTAAACAGTTATAAATGCTTTGAAGGATCTTATCTAAAGGAACACTTCTTATTCCTACTAATAGAAGGCAGCTCATCAGTAACAGCTTAAAACGCTGACTCCATGGGGCAGTGTGGACAAACCCCGGGGAGGTGTGCTCTGTTGCAGGCTGCCTGCTGCCACTCGGTAGTCAGCATGACAGGGCCAGAGGAGAGAAAATGTACTATGTTGTTCCGGGATGGCACTCCTGTGCTGCCATTCGCCCACCCTATGTATTGGAACAAGTTATTAAATCTCTCTGAGCCTCCATTTAGTCATCCATAAATTGTGGCTAAATCCTATGTCTCGATGAGCTGTTTTCAGAATTAAACGATCTGACATATGTTCTGTGCCTAACAATTTAGTGGATCCTTGAGAACTGTTAGCTTCCTTCTCTGTACAGAATGAATTTGTTTCATCAAAAAGGAGCCCAAATCACAAGAAACCATACACACCGACACCCAATGCTCGTTGTTTATCTATGACTCAGTTTGAATTTTAAAAGAATGTGCTGTTTGCTGTAATTCAGAGCATCTCTCTCTCTTTCTCTTCACTTTAACATAAATGATGGTGACATGCACACATTGAGACATACCCTTTAAAATACCTGTGAACGGGTCACTCATATCTGGCCAGTAGCATAGCACTCTGAGTTGGCTGCAGGTGGCATGTTAATGCAAGACATCATTTATTTAGATTTCAGAAGAGAATATGGTACCACTAGTATCAGATGATGGACAGAGCAGAGAAGTGAAAATGGATGAAAAATCGGCATGGGAACAAGGCAGACCAGTTCAAACAAGTCTTCTGACAACATCCAATCCTGATTGGTATACCAAGCCCTAAAAGGAGCTAAAATCTTCCCCCTCCCCATCCAAAGAAGGTTGTTTTTGCAACGGGTGCTAGTGTTCTTTTGTGTTTGACTGTGTGTTTATAAACAACAGTAACAGAAGAGTTTTCTTAAGGCAACTAGAAAATCACACGGTAGGGATTTACAACTATAATTGCTGATGTGTTTTAGTTCATCTAACTCCAAGCTCCATCTGAAATAACAAACAGAAGCATGGGAGACTCCAAACACCAGGAAAGAATTCCACGGAGACCCACATTTTCCTTCACACCCGCTCTGGTTGTGTTTTTGCTTTTTGGCTTAATACAGAGCAAACATACTATGACTTCAAACTCACAATAACACAGGATCCTTTAGAAGAAGCACTGAGATATACTCTTGCACCGTACTCATTAATAGCCTTGAAGTCCCAAACAATGATGGGGAAACAGAAACAGCTGCAGGTACATTGGTAAGGATGGGTCTATTCTTAATACAGAATTGTCCCCGTGTACCCTGAAACACCTGGCTTTGGAATCTTTCTTATGTGAATATAAATCTTGCACAAAGTGGGATCACTGTAAATGAAGCTACGTACATTAAAATATCCACAGTCTGTGATTTCTATCATCCCTTTCACAGGAAGGCTCTTTTATCGCTTTTGTAAACTCATAAGCAGCTACACTGGCAGCCAGGATGCACTCAGGGATCTGTGCACGCTTTGGGCACATCTTGTCCCACATCTCTGCAGCACAAGGAGACAGCGGTTTTTAGCTCATCATTTTACTAGGGATTTCTGATGCTACCTCTGTGGAAGACGTTCGCAGTTAGGCCTGAGTGCCTGAGGGTTCTCCAGTTCTCAGGCAAGTCAGTCTAGAAATATTGGCAATGGCTGAGGCCAGGCCACTGAGCAGCTCTGTGTTTATTCTGTTTCTCTGGGTGGGAGCAGCTGTGAGTTTCAGATACCATCTGCCGAAGGCAAATGCCTAGTTCGCTGTGCTATTCTTGATTTCTTCACAGTCCCCCATTCTGCCTTCCTCTCCCCACCTCGCCATCTTCCTCATCTCGCTCTTCATCCTCCAGCAGGCCTGAAACACGATCACCATCATGACCGTGACGTTCTGGTTCTACCAGGGACCCCCTGGCTCAGGGCTGTGACTTCTTAAAGATATTCTCATCTGGCACCTCATCTGCTCTGTGGTCTTGCTCTGAGGGCATTTGGAAGAGAATTCCATCCTACTGAAAGCAGGTGTACAAGGATATACAAGATCTGTTGTTGAAACAATGCTACGTGTTTTTCCCATCGACAAGGGATTTCTTAGGCTGGAACTAGGAATATGAAATCTCATTAATGATGATCTCTGCCAACTGGAAATCTGAAATAATTCCTGAGCTGATATTTAACTTTGCATTATCTCTGGGAAGTAGTTTATTAAGTGAATAAAATAGAAGAAACAATATTTTAATTGTAACATTTAAATTACCCAAGAGAAGATTTCTAAAGACTCTGGGCCTTTCTTTTATATACTAATAGCAAATGGTTTTTTACCTAGTCACTAGAGCCAGTCTCCTTTCCTGGCTTTCTTTTCTATGCACAGCCATGAGCATTCCCTCCCTCAGCCTGTTCATGGTGAAAGCTGACCAGTCTCTCACACCACTCAACTTGCCCTGTCTGGGTCTCTGGCCCATCCGCTGCCATCTTTTTTGTCCTCCATCCATCTCCTTTCCCCTAGGCTCTCACTGATATACCAGGCTCCCTAGGGCCAGAAGACTGCCCAACCTCTCCAATGGTTCAGCATTCAGCAGCTCTATTGGTCTTCTGGAATTCTCTAGAGGAATTCATGGCTCTTATATCTTAGAACTTTAAGCCCCTGAATTGTAACTTTAATGGCCTTGTTCCCAACATTTAGCAGAATACTAGAACACATATCAGTCCACAATATGTGTCTGAAACCCTTGGGAGTGGGTGTATGTTGGGATTTATACCTCTTCTGATTTCAGGATGATAACATGGTGCACAAAACACATTTTACCTAACACCCCTGTGGACCTGGAGCAGTACTCACGATCAAGTGCACTGATGTTTCTTCATTAAAATGTATGAGCTTTATCCTTGTTGTAACACCTGAAGTTAATAAAGAGCCTTCCTTTATGTTTTGCCACCAAATAGTTTATTCAAAAAAATTTTGATCTATAGGAATTTTTTTTTCATTTCAGAATTGTTATTAAGAGACTGGAGGGCTATAGTAGCTGTATAATAGCCAAGGCCAAACTGGAAAGGCATAAGTTTTCTTCACAAGTCTCCACGCTGGCAACGCTGGTTGACTCAGATTGGTCTTCTCCTCTTGGTCCAAATGACTGAGTTTTTCCTTACAAAACTACCTTCAGACTACCAGGGCTCCGTGATCATAGTGCTATCTTCATTGTTCTAAATTTTTCTAATTTTATCTCTATTTCCAAAGCATTTTCACCTTGCTTATTAAAAAGCAAAAGTACACTTTCTAGCTGTTTATTTTAGCAAAACAGAAATACAGAGTGGTCACTTTACTTTTCCTTTGCCTAAGGAAAGGCTCTGAAGCACAGTAGATTGAGATCCCTTAAAAGAATGGATTAACTATTAAAAATCCCAGTTATGCTGCCCTCCCCCTCGATGTTAAGAGTTCTTAAATGTAATTTTATCTAATGTGTAGTATAAGTCTATCAGTGACAGAAGGACAGAAAACCTCCAACTGATCAGTCACACATACACTGACATCACCCACTGAGTTCGGTTTGAACTTGACCAATAAACCCTTCCTTCAATACAGCCAAGGCAAACATCAAAGCAGTAATGCAAGGCTCAGATATACATCTTAGGGGGTTGGCCATGTGGGTCACAGCACCCTGACAGGCAGTTATTTTGACATTAGAAAGTCATAATCCATCAATGTAACAGCAGGGCAATCATTTTGGGACCAGGGGCATGGCTATACAAAATGACATGGTGGGGGCAAGCAAACAGTGGTTCTGAGAGCCCTGGGTTGAGGAAGACATCAACTAAGCAGAATATCTTTCCACCTTTGGAGCTGGCTGTTATGCAATGTGTTTTGTGTGGGCAGATTGTTTCTGGTGGTTGCACAGAAAAGCCCTGCCAGCGAAGCTAAAGATCATGCAGGTATTTGCTCTCTTTGGCTGGATGTGTTGGTAAGAAGGGATGGATTCACCATCACCAGACCAGAGAACGCCTTTCCCCCTCTGTGAGTCACAAACACTTCCAAGCACGTGTGATACCCCAAGGCAACATTTCAGATACTGTTTGACTCCATCTTGCAAATGAATCAGATCTCCAGTCTCTGGGATGCAGGGCTCCCTAGCTATGTGCAGGACATTGCACTGTGTTCTTGAAGCAGGTACAGGGCCCCTCCTGCACACATGATACTTTGGTCTCCCATCCTGCTCTCTTGAACAAATGAAAGTGAATGGAGGACCCCCACCCTCCCAACCCCTGCCTAAGCTTCCAAGATCCTGTCCACAGCTGGAGACAATGGTCACAACTGACAGGAAGTTTCCCAGAGGCTGCAGTGATGGTGGGGGAGGCGGGGCCGGGGAGTGGGTAGGGAGTATGGTCCATGGTGCAGGGGTTCTGGAATATTCTCATTTCATAATAACTTTGAGAACACACGTGTAAACCCTGAGGGGCAGCCATGCTTTGATCAGAGGACAATAGCACATGTTTTTCTTTGAGTCTGGAAATGAGTAATCGGTAAGAAATTAGGTATTGATGGCTGAGATGGATACCACAGTTAAGAAGAGATGGATTTGGGTAGTAACATGTTCTCAGTGAGCTGTGTTGCTTCCATGGAGATGGAAGTGGCCTCTGTGGTGACCCCGCCCACTGTGGACCTGCTCCGCCCTACTGGGGACTGTCCTCTCATAGCTTCCTGGCTGCCTGCTCGAAATACTGATAACGTGTAAAGCGAATTATTTTCAGGTTAAACTTGACTATTTTAAAGAAAAGGAAATCCACTACACAGACAAAATATCAGCACGTAAAGAACAATAAGCTCTTGAAGCAAAGATGAAGAGGTTATCATTTTATTTTAATAAACTTTCATGACTGTTTAAATTGAGTTTCTCCTCTTTTTCTAAAACCTAGCTTCCCATGAATAACCATGACACATAGGCTGAAAGTATCTGAAAATTCACACATTTGAGAAGAGCAATTCTTAAGCAACCAACAGTAGAAGCAAAGAGAACAGATTTCCCTACCTGGAGTTGATATTCTTCCGTGAAGCAGAGACTCACTGGGCAGCAGATCTTTTGAATTGGAGGTGAATGGTGATTGTCTAAATGTGTCTTCTGAAAAGAAAGGGCTGGGGGGGGGGGTGGAGGAGCAAGGTTTAGTAAATCAAAGTTATTTAAAGCACACATAGCATCTGGCCCCGAATATACACACACAATACTGGCCAAGGGGCTGTTGTTTACATGACATTTAAAGAATGAATACAGGGATACTGGCTTAAAACAGAGAAGGAACATGTAAGTTAGGTCAGATGAGCTGGTTTTATAAGAGGGACTCACCAAAAAGTTCATGGAAAACGGAATTAAAAGATACGTTTATATTGAACGTTTAAATTTTTTTTTTTGTTTGAAAAGCAACGAGGGGGTGGAGGAAGAATGGGAGAGACAGAGAGAGAGAGAGAGAGAGAGAGTCAGAATTTGTCCATCCACTGGTTCACTCCCCAGATGCCATCAATAGCCAGGGCTGGGCCTGCTGCCCCCCAAGATGTATTAGCAGGAAGCTGGATCACAGAGGAAGAGTGGGGACAAAAAGCAGGCTTTCCAATATGGGATGTAGGTGTCCCACGCGGCAACTTAACCACTGTGCCAAACACCTGCTTGAAATACCGAAATACCTTTGAGGAGGACAGCAGAGCTGGCCCCGCCTACTCTTGGCTCTGGCCTTTCTGTAAGTGCACTGTGCCCAGTTGAAGGCCAATCGCCTGGCTCACAGTCACAAAGGGCCCGTCGGTGGCTCTGCTGAGGCCGGAGTTGGGGGCTGCTCTGGCTCAGCCACATTCTGTGACCTGACCCCGCGGGGACCAAAGGCACACATCAGAAGGCCAGCCAGCTGCGGCGGGGCCACTCCACTGAAGAACCCACTGCTGGTCCTCACAGAAACTGCGAGCATAGCCTGCAGGTGCATTGGCTCTGAAGGACTTGGGGGCAGGAAACACGAGAGGTCCCCGGGGGCACTTTCATCTTATGTGAAAGGGAAGCCCTGATCACAGTGACCCTCAGCTCCCCACCCTGCCCCGTGACCCAGCAAGACCCCGAAGCAGGGCCCCCAGAACGCTGCCAGGTTTTCCCCTAGATCCACAGCACAGCACACAGAAAGGCTTTTGGTTAGAGGATTAACCAGGTCACCAAGAAGGTAAATAAATGGACGACAGAAGCCGGAGGCCACTGAGTGCCCAGGGGGAGCTGGAGCTGAAACTGGAGCCTAGGCAGAGAAGCAGGTGCAGGGGAGACCAAGGTGGGCGTGGGGAAGAGTACCTTGCATCTTCCTTATGCCCCACTGCTACCGCCCTCCAAGGCTCAGATTCCTTCCACAAACCTGCCCAGAAGCAGAACCCAACCCGAGGGATCCAAGACCTAAGTGCACACAAGCCTAGCTCCCATGACTGGGTGGCTTTTCTAAGCATGGCACGGAGCTCTGGTTACTGCATTAGAACACCAAACAGGGAATACTCAGAGGAACATGGAAGCTGCATATATATTTATATTTATGTTTATGTTTATGCTTATATTTATATTTTAAGTGAAACATACATTGATAGATACTGCAGTTTTACCTGTTAGGTTAGTTTTAATGCAACTTGTACGGCATGCTTTTTATTTATGTCTTAAACATGAGACTACTGAAATAGCTGCAAAAGGTGAGCTGGCTATAGGCTGGGAGGAGGTGGGGAGTGGGGAGAAGGGGAGGGGGACATACTTTGTGTGATACCAAGCTTTCCATAACCTGCAAGGGATGGAAACACTTTAAAGGCTCAGGTAAATACCATAGGAGCACCTCGCATGTGGAACCTCAGAGAGCCGGTCTCACGGAAGTTGAGAGTAGGACGCTGGTTACTAGAGGCTGGGGACAGCAGGGGGTGCAGGTGAATCAGTGGGTACTAAGTTACAGCCAGAGAGGTAAAATAAGTTTTGGGGTTCTACTGCATGGTAGGGTGACTACAGATAAGGATAAAGTACTAGATATTCGCACCCCCCCCCAAAAAAAAAAGCTGGAAGAGAGGATTTTGAATATTTTAACAATGAAGAAATGATGAATGTTTAAGGAGAGATTGATGCTTGCCCTGATTTGGACATTTACACAATGTATACATGGGTCAAAACATAACAGAGTATCCCAGAAGCATGTACAATTTTAGCTTGTTAAGGACAATAGGTAAACACAGCAGTACATAAAAAGGCTAAGGCAGTGCAGCATGGTGGCCAAGTGCATGGCCTCAAGGGGAGGCAGATCTAGGTTCAAACCCAGCTCCCCCTCTTAGCAGCCTAAGATCTGCACACATCCCTTAACTTCTCCCAGCCTTCCTTTGTTGTCCACATCCGGGGCTGACAGCAGTATCCGCACATCATAGGATGTGCTTTGCACAACAACTCACAAAAGTAAATGCTCAATAAATGTGAGCTTTTTCTTTTTTCTTTCTTTAATTTTCATCTCCGACTAGCTCAGAGGGGGACATAAATGAACTTTTCCACACAAGTTAGCAAAAAGAGTAGTTTGCTTTGTATAAAAGCCATTACGAAAGGCATGAAGACAAGGCCACCCTGATTTTGAAGGAGCTGATTTTCTGCAGGGCTGAAGAGACTAACTTTCAACTCTTCCAGAAAGAAAACTGCTAAGGGTAAAGAGCTTTAAAAAAATATTTATTTGAGAGGCAGAGTTACAGAGACAGGGAGAGACCGAGAAACAGGTCTTCCATCCGCTGGTTCACTCCCCAAATGGTCAAACTGGCTGGAACTGGGCCTGTCTGAAGCCAGGAGCCAGAAGCTTCTTCTAGGTCTCCCACATGGGTGCAGGGGCCCAAGCACTAAGGCCATCATCCACCGCTTTCCTATGCACATTAGCAGGGAGCTGGATAGGAAGTAAAGCAGCTGGGACTATGTCACAGTGCCAGCCCTAGATAAGGTGCTTTTAAGTAGAGACCTGGGAGCACTGCTGGTCAAACTCAGAGTGTAAGATTTCTCCACTCCCGCATCATTAGCTCTGACACACGTCTGAGCAGACAGTTCAGGAAGGAAGCATGGGTGGGCTGTTGTCCTGTAGGCACAGGGTCAGGCAATGGGCTTTTGTCACATGGTGGCACCGTGACATCAGAGGTCAGGGGCACCCATGGAACTGTTAGGTCTGAAATGTGAAGACTTCCCTTTGGGGACACCAAGAGTCACAATGGGGTACCCTACAGGGTGGTCTGGAAATGTCAGCACCACCCCACTTTTCGCAGTAAGGATTACAGTCATTCAGAGTGGCTGCTCTCAGACTCACGGTGAGCATTCAGTGAGTGCCTACCACGTGCCAGGCACAGGAATACAGCAACCTCCACTGTGGCTGGGCAGCTGGGGGACCTCGTGGGAGGCTTGCATCAATCTACCAACCAGGTCCTGTCTACCGCAGGGAACGCCAAGGTGACTCAGGCTGTAGGGACACGGGCGTGTTGTTATCTGGAAGGACAGGAAGGGCTTTGCTGTGGAAGCCACTACCGGGCTGAACAGGGAGCAGATCATCAGGTTTCCTAGGAGCTGGCAGCACAAGGGGGAGCGTACCCAGGACAGAGCAGGAAGAGGCCCACTGTGGGGGCGGATGGGACTAGACTTGGTGCAAGGGGTCACCGTTTTGTCCCACCATGGGAAGGAGGTGATGGGACAGGACTTCATTTTCAGGATGCTCTAATGGTTGCAGTGGGCTCCCTCCCCACAGCCTGAGTGCTTTGGATGGGACACAGTTGTAAGGGGCTTGCAGAAGACAAGGCCAATGGCCAGAGTCGCAGTCCCCACGGGACGTATTGACACTGGTGACCAACACTGCAAGCCAGCAGCGACTCAGGCAGATGGAAGAAGGGCTGAAAAGAGAGGGCAGGTAAATACCACATTGACCTTTGAAGTCAACCCTAAGGATTCCAAGAGAAGCTGGCAGAGGCTGCCACACTGCACACGGGGAGTAGCCTCCCAGGTTTTGCTAGGTAGCGGCAATGGGCTAGCTCTGTCTTCCACACAGCAGATTCCCACCGATGGGAGGAGCGAAGCACTGGTATCACCGAGCTGCTCACAAGCAAGTGGGCTGAATGGGAAACAGTCACTGAGGAAAAGTAACTTCCCAAGTCGCTGTCCACCTGGATGCCGGCTGCAGCCTGCACAGAAAAGATCTCTTCTGAGGGACCAGAGAATCAAAAGGGAGTCGGGCTGAATTACAAAAATGCACCAAAAAGACCAGCCTTGTTTCTGTAGAGGTCGAGAATCAACGAGGAAACTTCCAGCTTGAGGCTGGTGTTAAGGTCTTAGCTACAAAGAGAAGACAGGAGGTTGACAGAGCATCAGTCTTGGGCCGAGCGCACCACAGCAGTGCTCTGCACTGGGATCCGCTCACGCCAGGGGGCAGGGAGTACAGTAGGCTACGGCAGCTTGGAATCAGAACATCCCGAGCGAGCCTGCGTTCCTAAGTGGCTTCTGTCAAGTTAATAACATCCCAGGCCCAAGTTTCATCCTTGAAAAAAAGGTCTGAAACTAACATGTTAATAAAGGTGCTGTTTTCAATGAGCTATTTAATGGTAAAGTTTTTAGTATGTAGAACAAGTTCAATAAAAAAGCACAATTAACATGAAATATCTGGCACTGTTTAAAAGTGCTTTGCGTGTACTGTTGGCTTCACTCTGTCCTCAAAGAAACCCTATGGTGGTAGCTACTACGATCATTCTCCCTCTTTTACAGGTGAACAGACTTGCACTCAGGTTAAGTTGAGTAATTGCCCAGGCCCATGAGCTCAGCCAGGAATTGATTCCAGAGCATTTTGGCTTCAGCATCCACGCATTAATCTGCTAAGCCTTCCAGGTGATCTCTTAACACCTGCGGAACTCATGGACGGGACAGACTCTCGGATCCTTCCTGGAACAAAGAGAGCTGGAGGAAGGAGGGGTGGGGAACAGCCATATCTGCGTGCAGGGTAGCTGAGGGAGACCTTTCCAATGGAGAAACAGAGTGAGCAAAAATGATCTTAGTCTTTGTTTCTCTCTAGAAGATAGTTCCCCCCGGTTTTCTGAAACTTGTGCAACTCATGAGCCTGGTCAACCTGCATCAGTTTCACTGCCCGTGGCCAAGTTGCTTCCAGGGGTGACTTGTGGCCTGTTATCAAGCCTAACAGAAGAGAAAGGGCAAGGAGGTCACTGTGTTCACAAAGCTCTGTTTCAGCACCGATGGGCAGCTCACGGTGGCACCACGACCGCATACGTGTCCGTGTGTTCATCCTTCTGCAGCCCTGTTCAGGAAGACAGGACGGAGGGAAAGCCCAGCTCGGAGCCTGCCCTCCAGGGCACCTGCTTGCTTAATGCAGCTGGACCGCCTCTAACTCTCGAGCATGCTCTGACAGGGCATGGCCCCTAGACTCCTCTGTGCTGAGCAAGGGGAGCTTCCCGGTGTTGAGATCATATTCTTCTCTGGTGCCTCACGGCTGCAAAGTGCGGAAGTCCATCACTGCCAGCCAACGGCCTGCCCTGCAACACACAGGGCACTCTCGTGAGAGGTGGCCAGGCCGGCACCTCGCTCTTGCTCATCAGTGATGGCCGCTGCTGGGAGCGGTGGTGGTGGACAGGGAAGCTGTAGGAGGAACCCAGCACAGCTCGAATGTCCCCAGAGGGGACAACGTTAAGTGAAAGAAGTCAGATCTGAAGTGCTTTAGTACATGCCTTCAACTAGACACTTAAGTCGCTTACCGAGCAGTCGGGAGAGGAGTCATGTTCTGAATGCCATAGGCCCTGGTTCCTGACTCTCTAGCTGCCTCGACTTTACATACATATAAAGCCCATGTATCAGAACATGAGCTAAGGAAACAAAAGGCAAAAAAAAAAAAAAAAAAAATAGAGAGAGAGAGAAGAGAGAGAGATTGGTTGATTTACCTCCAGTTAGTATTTCTGGTAAAAAGTTGGTACAGGAGAAGGCTGAAGCTAACAGCTAGCTGGGAAAGGGATCAGCATTTATTTCCATCTAACACAACTGCCACCTACTACAAATATATTCCCTTCACCCTGGACAAAGACAGGCTACCTGTAACTTAGCTAATCCTGTAACTATTCCATAAATATTCGGTAGCAGCACCCAGAAGTCCTTGGTACGAATTTTGAGTAGCCCAGGTCCTTCTTTATTTTGTTACTTAGAAAACACTATCGCGTAAAACTTTTTAGCTAGTCACATCCCTTTTCTGGATAAAAGTGGAATGGATGTTTGAAAGTATAATTCTGTTCTTCTGTATAAAATCGAAGGGCTGAGAAATGAAGGGAGAAGGGCTGTGACTTCAACTGGACCGTTCCAGCTGTCAACAGGACGGGTCGTGGGGTCAGCAGCGTGGGGCAACTGTAAGAGTTACAATAAATAAGAGAACAGTGCACACGAGACTATGGCTCTAAGTGGTGATACATCCTGCTAAGAGCTGACGGTGGCACGAACCTGCCCGCCTTTAATGTCTGCATGCCAAGGGCAGGCATCTCAGCCTCACACAGAATGGAGAGGCCTGGCTCCTCCAAACCCACCCCTCCCCACACGCCACCACCGGAGCCAGGATGTGATGGGAGTTCTCACGGTGACAGCAATAACAAAACAAGACCAAGGTGGATACAGCAGAGAGGAGAAAGTTAAGAAAATGATGTTGAGTCACGACACAGTAGTTTTAAAGGAGCCATAGAGAAGAAATCTTTTTTTTTTTCCTAAAAGACAATAATAACTCTAAGCATTGAACTTCAGGAATTGCAGAGAGAAAAGAAAAATTAAACAATGAACAAAAGATTTTGTTCCATAAATGAGTTTTTGCTCAGAACCTAGAAGAACCTCGGTTAGATCAGGATGGGATGAAATGCTATTATAATGCATGAGTACAGGCAAATCCTTCCAAAGTGATAGCTTGACTGCCATCTGCACAGGGGAAAATGTTGTATTTTCAGAAGTAATTGATTAGCTCTTCAGCTATAATATATGATATAACAGGGCTTCCTGATTTATTTCCCTCGAGAGCTGGAAAAATATCTCCAAAAGAAAGTGGGATTGGGGCCAGCACTGTGGTGTAGCAGGAAAAGCTACCGCCTGAAGTGCCGGCATCCCATATGGACGCATGTTCGAGTCCCGGCTGCTCCTTTTCCAATTCAGCTCTCTGATATGACCTGGGATAGCAGCAGAAGCTGGCTCAAGTCCTTAGGCCCTTGCACCCGTGTGGGAGACCCAGAAGAAGCTCCTGGCTCCTGGCTTCGGATAGGCACAGCTCTGGCCATTGTGGCCATGTGCGGAGTGAGCCAGAGAATGGAAGACCTCTCTCTCTGCTGCTCTCTGGAACTCTGCCTTTCAAATAAATAAATACATTAAAAAAAAATAATCGGGGTTAATTTTTGTTTTCTTTTAAGGAAATTTTAAGAACAAATGATCTGAGGTAGATGTGTCTGAGAAGTTCGACACTGCAAGAGGAGTGCTGGAAGCCCCACTCTAGGGTAGAAAAGTTCCATGGGCGCTACAGTTTATTCTTTTCTTTTAAGGTTTATTTTAAATTATTTCAAAGGCAGAGTGATAAGAGAGACAGAGGGAGAGACAGAAAGATCTTCCATCACTGGTTCACTTTTTGAATGGCCCTAACAGCTAGGGCAGGGCCAAGCAGGAGCCAGGAGCTTCTTCCAGGTCTTCCACATGGATGGCAGGGACCAATCACTTGGGCCATCTTCTGCTGCTTTTCCCAGGCTGTTAGCAGGGAGTTGGATCAGAAGTAGAGCAGCTGGGACTCGAACCTCTCTCTGATATGGGATGCCAGCGTCGCAGGCAGCTGCCCAACCCACTGCACTTCAGTGCCAGCCCTGGGAGTCACAGTTTTCTCTCTCTAACCTCTACCTGCTCCCTGGCAGACCTCAGCTCCTGGGCTACCTGGCCAGATGGCTTTCCATCCCTCCTGTCTTAGGCTTCCTCTTCTCCAATGGGCCTAGTTATCATCAACACAAGACACTGGCTTTTGGTATTGATGGGCCATGTTGTTTTTAGAGAACTGAATACCATGTGTTTGCCTAAAACCACTGAACTGGTATTTTAAAAATGCTGACCTCTGAATTCCTTAGACTTTGATACACACCCCAAGACTTACACAGGACATTAACATTTTGAAGTGAATAGGAAACAGTGGTTGAGAAAACAATCTTTCAAATCTCCAAAGGTCACAAAGACAGCTGATCAACGAAAGTTACTACAAGAGTAAACCCTACTCTGGGGCAAAGGCTTTCTGAACACATGGAGTTTGACTGTGATGTTTAAAATGGATGCAGGTGGGGCTGGTGTTATGGTATAAAGGGGTTAAGCTGCCACCTGCAGCACCAGCATCCCTTATGGGTGCTAGTTTGAGCCCTCGCTGCTCCACTTCTGGTCCAGCTCCCTGCTAATGCACCTGGGAAAGCAGTAGAAGATGGCCCAAGTGCTTGGGCTCCTGCTCCCAGGTGGGAGACCCCAAAGAAGCTCCTGGCTCCTGGCTTAGGCCTGGCACAGCCCTGGCTGCTGAGATCTTGGGGATGAACCAGTAGATGTAAGATCTCTCTCTCTCTCCCTCCCTCCCTCCCTTCCTCCCTCCCTCCCTCCTTCTCTCTCTCTCTCTCTCTCTCTCTCTCTCTCTGTAACTCTATCTTTCAAATAAATAAAATTAATCTTTTTAAAAAATTTTAACTAAAATGGATGCAGGTAACATCCATATAGAATCTTCACGTCTATATGATGAAACTAAAGGAAATGAGAACATACTGAAAATGTTTTCTTTGAACAAAATTAGAGCTTGCTAACAATAACAGGTTACAGTCCTTGCCAATCAACAAAAACCTTTTTTTTTTTTTAAAGGCTTCTCCAACGTATCAAATAAGAAAGTCTAGATTACTCAAAGATAAGGAATGGGGAAAGTACCCAATTTGGATTAGACATAACTATCTTCTCAACAGTCCCTCACGTATTTTAAAGTCAGAAGACACTTCAAGAAGCTGGAATAGCTTGCATAAAAATATGCTCACAACTCAAAAATAAAAACATTGTCACACTTTATTTTTAGGTATTCCGTTTTTAAAAAAAGATCAAATAACATCATTTCATTTTCAACTTATTTCTCACAATAAATGCAGTTTTCTTTGCTTTTAAACAGTACTTCTTTTGTTTTTCTAAACTCTGACTTTCCTTGGTTAATGTATTTGCTGATAATTTATAATAGATACTACATGCTTAGCATCTAGTATACTATATAGCTATATGTTTTGCAACGGAGCTGTGAACTATTATATTTGAAATACAGTAAATGCTTAGCTCCACCCGTTTCTGTAAAGGAATCCTGGAACGTTCCACATGCTCGGCCTCAGGGCAGGTGTCTAGATGAGTCTCTCCAGTGGCAGAAAGGAAAGCTCAGACCTGGTGGCTTGGCTGCAGCAGAGCAGTCACCCCGTGTGACCCAGGAGCCGGGGTGGTCTCCCCGGCTTCCAGCGCGGGTCCTCACTTTCAGTCTGGACGAGAGGTAAGGTAGCTGTTGCTTCGGAAATGTGCCAGGTACTCACACGTGAGACATAAACATCGGGGCCAGCTTTCTTACTGACATGCGTGTGGTCAGTTACACAGATCATCCAAAATCAAAGGAAGCATGACACTGATGGTGCCCGTAACACCGTGCTTCCCTTTCCAGCTCCTCGGACACAGTGACCCCTGCTTCTGAACACCTTGATTGACTGACTGATTGAGTATAATAAAGGAAGATCTCTGGAAGGCAGGTCAAAGGGTGTGGGGGTAGGATAAGTAACTGACAGCCTGTTTCCTGAAGACAGCCCTGACCATTTGGGACAGAAGATCCCTTATTCAAACATAAAAGGGACATAACAGAGACCTCCTATGACCTCAGCGGGCTGGGCCTGGAAAATCTGGTCGCTGCTCATGTTGGGAGTTTTCTAAGAAAGAGGGACTGTAGTGAATAAAACGTGAACTCCTCTCTACATGTCAGCAGGCTTCGGCGGGACGTCGCCTACAAATCATGGCTGACGCTGCAGCTTGAGTGGGTTTCTAAATGGGGTTTGTGGGCAGTGGGAGCCGAGGTCACTCCATAACTTTGCTACCCATACAGGCTCCAGGTTTTCTCCCTCAATGTTTGCAGACAACAGGGAAGCAAAGATGTGTTTTCGTCTCCCATTAGGCATTGATGGGCTGTGCATTTGGCTGGTGCCCATCATGTGAAAACATCTCAGCAATGAAAAACCGAAAGTATTATTGAAAAGAAACTGAAAGTATTATTCCTGTAAGGCATGAAACGGCATCATGAGAAATATCCTTTTCTTTCCTTTTTTTTTTTTTTGAGATAGATACCAAAGAATCTGGTGGTGAATGTATGATTTCTGGGTGATGAGTTAAAATGTAGGGGAGAAAAAGATCGGTGAAGTAGGCATGGCAAAATGTGGATAACTATGCCACCTGGGGGACCACGATTTATTATTTTATTTTATTTTCTACTTTGTTTGGAAGTATTTCATAATTTAAAAAAACACCAGCCATAACTAAAAAAAAAAAAAAAACCTAACCCAGATAAACCATCAAACTGTCAAAGAATGACAGAAAAAGAGAAATACCCAAAACAACAGAGAGAAATACCTCATCCTAAACAAAATGCTTATTAACACTCAGGATCCATAAATGGAAAGTTTTAAACTGTGGTGCAGGAGTCTTAATCCCTGGGCTGCTAAAAATAGATGGTTTTAAATACATGAGGAAGCACAATGTTGGTGAGACCCTTGACACGGGCTCTGCCTCTGTCTCTCTGTCTCCCTCTCATTGGCTCTTGCTGGATTCATGGAGTCTATCTTTTTGGAAATCAATTGGACATTCTTTTTTGAGTCATCTTGCCCCAGTGTTGTTTATACTGGCACTAACCTGGGGAGAGAGGAACTCCTGGATATCCAGTAAGATGGGATTGACAAAATAAACTGACACTAGTAAACACTGAATAACGTGGAATCATTAAAAGCAGACTCACTGAGCTCTGTGTATTGACATGGAAAGCTGTTCTTAATATGTTGCTAGGTGAGCAGATTATAAAACTCAATATATAGTAGAGTCTAGTTTTTACAAGAAAAGTATACATGTATAAACAAACGAGGAAAACGCAGCCAGGACACACAGCACTGACGAAGCAGTGGTGTGCTCTAGGGAGCAGGATTAAAAATATCATTTTTTCTTTATATTCTCCTATATCCTCTGCAAGGAAAGGCAACTTTTAACAACTAACAAAACAAAACAAAATAAAAAAACCTGAAGTTTCACTGTTTCTAGTCCTTTACTCTTCGAGAGACTGAGTCTTTTCAAAGGGTAAACTCTGGGGGAGAGATGTTAAAGACACAGGCAGGAGCAATGGCCTCTAAATTAAGATGGCCGGTATCAAGTCTGCTTCTGTGTCCGATGCCCAAACACTACCCAAGGAAGAGGCGGTATCAACCATTGCCGAAGAAAACCAAATAAAGCGTCTGGGGAAAAATATATACGTTGCTAACGCTTTGTATTTTCTTCTTCGAAAAGCACAAAGGCTGTCTTAAAGGCGGGCCAATGCTACAACCCAACACCGAGTTTTCAAGGAACAAGTTCCTGCTGTAGTGGGTCTAGCATTCACCCAGTGTGGAGCCAGGAACCTCGTTGGGACAAGGAGCACAATGGCAGGCCTTGTCGAATGCCGCTGTGCTGGAGAGGCCAGACCGGGGGAGCCGGAGCCAACCGCGGACCAAGGAAGTGAACCCTGCACGTCCGGATACTCAAAATGTCAGCCCGTGGAGGGACCTGGATCTCCTGCAGGAATCTGGCTTTCTGCATAACCAGGACAACGGGCTCTCCGCTGAGGTGAGCCGAGAACAGAGGCAGCCAGGGCCTGCTCTGCAGCAAGGTCAAGGCTGTGTCACGTGGACGCGGTAGCCAAGGCTGGCGAAAGGTGGCTGCTCCCCTGGGGCTGCTGCTGAAGCAGAGGTGAACCCCTGAATATGGGATGTAGGGAGGCACTCTTGGGGAACATTCCAGATCAGAAAACAGGACTGAAGCCAGCACCTGGCTGGTGGCGTCGCCCCCCGCGGGACCTGTCAAGGGCACCTGGAGAGGCACACACCATCTGGCTGTCTGCAAGTGTGCACTTCACTCCTGACTATCGGGAGCTCCATAAACAAGACGGAGCACCACTGCCAGCCAGGGGAGATAAAAGTGGGCGTGTCGCGGGAACGGGCTGAACAGGGGCGAGCTGACAGCCGCCTGTTCTGCTCTGGAAGCACCCTGCTGCAACCTGAGGATTCCCTGCAGGTGAAATGGCAGAGGGTCACACCTGCAAGACAGTGGAGTAGAGGAACAGGAGCGAAACAAAACACCTGAACGGCAAATGCAGGAAGAAGTTGCAAGCTCTGTGTGTGTGTGTGTGTGTGTAACAATCCATTGTTTCCAAGCATGAGTGGCTAAGGATACAAGTCCAATGAAAAGACCCTAAAGTCAGCATTTGTGTTGGGACAGCTGCAGACAGCGGTGGTGGATGCGGGTTGTGCACTGCACAACACCAAAGGGGGCATGATTGACTTCACAAGTACCAAATATTCAAATATTTACTATGACATTATTCCAGCAGATGGTAGTGTATTGAGGAAGGGCATCTTTTGAAAATTCGCAGCGGTACCATGTGGCCCCAAACCAGACTTGACTTCACTGAAGGAGAACTTAGCATCCTCACTGAAGGGGCGCCATGAAATCGGCAGTAATCTCTGTTATTAAGAACCAGAATTCTGGGTGCGTTTTATTTTCAAGTCACAAAACATGAGGGATAAAAAGAATATATGGAGAGCTACTCAAAAATCCCTGATTTCATTTTCTCTGCTTCCTGTTTATTTTCTTAATCATTTCTAATTCAGTGTTATTTCAAAGCAATCTTTTACTTTTCAAGATAATAGAGCATTATTCTCTTATGCCTTCCAAAGAAATGAAATGGGGGAAATTGCATGAATTTAGGCAGCACACCACGCTTTTACAAATTTGTATGATTTCTATTACTCAATTCTAAATATTTGAGGGCATGCATCCAAAGCATCGCACAGGAAAATTCTACACTGCACATCCATGTGAATATGTCTTTTAGTAAACACTCTATGTGCCATTATCTAAATCATAGAAAAATAGCCCACATTTCCAATTCTGAAAATTGGGCAAATTAAATATTGGTCTGCACAGCATGATATGAGTCTGTCCATCTTCAGTTCTCCCACTTCTGCTTTTTTGTCTAATAGAGAAAAGAACAATTCAGGGAAACACTTCCTTGCTTTTGACAAAGAGCAAGCCAGGTGTGAGAAGTTTTTCTTATAGGCCTGCAATCCTATACCCCTGCGACACTGAATTATTAATGGGGAAAAGAGAGAACAAATAACCAAGAGAGGGTTCTTGGCAGCCATTGTTTGAAGTTCATGGTGTTACACAACATTGAGCATGTCCAATTCACCTGCCAGGAGCTATCTGATTCTTACTCTAGGGTTCCATTTTCCTATTTCGATCTTATCCAGCATCTGGCTGGGTGATGGTCCATGGCAAAAGATGGAGATCTCCTTTTTATTCCATTAAACTTTGGGATCTGGTTATGATATCATGCCTCATGTATTTTCATCTACCAAATGATCATAATGGCTGGTTATCTGTTCCCTGCAGAACTTAGGCTTGTGCTGGGAAAGGAAATAGAAAAATCAAGATTGTATTAGTCTCATAAATGGCCTCCTTCTGTTCTCACGAGTCTGGCCGCGACTCTCTCTCATCTCATTTGTCAGACGGGCTGGCATGAGGACCGCTCAGGCCACACACTGTATCTCAAAGGAGACTTGTAGCCTTCTTTACACTCAGATTGAATTTTCTGGACTCTGAGGTTAAAAAGGCAAAAGCACTGCTGTTTCAGCATTTGCAGTGATGGTCCAACCAGAGGTCTGATTCAACGGTGGTGCCCTCATTGGGAACACAAACAGGGGTTGAGGGCCAAGGTCAAGGCACTGGTGAGCAGGACCACATGACCCAATCCCTCCAGCTGCTAAGTTGACTGATTTTTCTGCCTGGTGACATGGTATGTTTTAGTTGATTGCTTTGTTCCTTTATTTTTAGGAAGATGCTCCTAACTTAATCAGCTGAGTATAAATTCTTAGGATTGAAAAAAAAAAATGAAGGCTCTCTCAAGCCAATTCTCTCTATGGTATTTGGGCTCTGCTTCAAACTAATGTATAGGGAGGGAGTGACAGGGAGAGGAAAGATGCAACAACATAAATCATAAGTGGGTAATTACTTTAACCAGGTGACAGGCACATGCTTCCTAATTCTGCACATTTTAAAGTTTTGCATTATGGGTTTTTAAAAATTTGAGGTAGAAAAGCAATGATCCAGAAACTTGCTAGTTATTAGTTTTAACCTTTAGCTTCACCTAAACCTCTTTTTTAAAAACTGCTAACAAGGCATGCAATCTCACACTTTTCACTCTCCATAGCTGCCCATGTTATGATAGAGGTAGTAAGAAAGAGCAGAGTTGGCCGGTGCCACGGCTCACTTGGCTAATCCTCCACCTGTGGCGCCAGCACTCCGTGTTCTAGTCCCTGTTGGGGCAACCGGATTCTGTCCTGGTTGCTCCTCTTCCAGTCCAGCTCTCTGCTGTGGCCCGGGAGGGCAGTGGAAGATGGCCCAAGTGCTTGGGCCCCTGCACCCGCATGGGAGACCAGGAGGAAGCACCTGGCTCCTGGCTTTGTATCGGAGCAACACCAGCCATGGCAGCCATTTTGGGGGTGAACCAACGGAGGGAAGACCTTTCTCTCTGTCTCTCTCTCTCTCTCTCTAACTCTGCCTGTCAAAAAAAAAAAAAAAAAAAAAAAAAAAAAAGGAGCAGAGTTGCCAGTAGACAGACATGAGGAAGAGAATTTGATGGAGAGAGAGACATCAACCTTCCTGGGATAGAGAATTCACTAGATACATCCACAGACATCATGTTCTCTTGGTGCCTGGGCATAGAAATCAGCAATCCCGAATCTCACTGAAAGTCACATTAGAATACCAAGCTGTAGTTGTGGCTGCAGGTTAAGCCACCACCTGCAGTTCTGGCATCCCCTATGAGAGCCGGTTCGAGACTTAGCTGTTCCACTTCTGATCCAGCTACCTGCTAATTTGCCTGGGAAAGGAGTGGAGGATGGCCCAAGTGCTTGGGCCCCTGCATGCACATGGGAGACTGGAAGAAGCTCCTGGCTCCTGGCTTTGGCCTGGACCAGACCCGACTGTTGCGGCCATTTGGGGAGTGAACCAGCAGATGGAAGACTTCTCCCTGTCTCTCTTCCTTTCTCTGTAACTCTGCCTTTCAAATAAATGCCAAGCTGCAAACTGTCTACTCTCCTCCTTAGTTCTTGTGGTCGCAATGAGCATGAAGATCCATAATGATGAACAGCAGGGAGGAGCGTGGATTTGTAAAGAAGGGAGCGAATCAGCTCCTTTTTCTGTTTTTTTTTTCAGTACTAGATGCCACTTCTCCCAGTTCATCCCCTTGGAAACCCACAGCCTAGCACAGGAGACCACAGTGAGCTGAGGCGCTCGGGCATCCATTGGCAGCACACAGGTGTGGAAAGGATGGATCACGGTACTGACTGAACTCAACACGCTCAGGATGCCCATCACAGTCACACTGTCTTAAGTGTAGCTAGTAAGTCTCAAACCCAGAAAATTCTGAACTTGATTTTGACCCTGAGCCATGGTGCTGAACAGTCAGCTTCTATTAGGTCCTCTCATAGGAAACCTGAGAACTATACAAACACTCCACCACGTATGCAAAATTCTGGAGGTACGTGCCCACGTTCTCCACCCAAAAAGAAAAAAGAAAAAAAAAAACTCACAAAGTAAAGAAACAAATACAAATCAAAAAATAAATCTGGAGCTACGGGAATTCAGGTACTTGATGTAAATCTTTTCGAAATGTATCACCAATCATACCTCCAACCTTAATCCACACACGACCTTGTGCATAGTTCCTTGTAAAACAGAAATCAGAGGACAGAATTGGCGTTATTCTTTTGGTCCCTGATATCAGTTAACTCGAGCTAAAGAGGATTTCTTGGCATACAACAGCTTGATTCTATTCCACGTGAAGTAATGAGGTGAGAGGTAAAAAAGAAATCTATTTGTGGGCAGGCTAATTGAGCAAGTTGGCTGTTCAAAGGGAAAATGAAAACACACCAAGGATTTTGCAGAACTGAAACCAACAATTGGTACCAGGATTTCTGAGCACTCTGCCATGCTCGCAGGAAGCATCTCTTCCTTTGCTTTGGGCAAAGGATCTGATTCAGACTTCTTCTCACGTGTAAGCTCCCAGCAAGAGGAGAATTTAATGATGGCTTCACTTTCGCCAAATGTTTAAAAATTTTTTCTCTGCTCTTCCATAATTATACTTCAGCTGCAGCCAAAGCAATTTAGGCTTGAGGCACATTTCGCTTCTTTTGGGCTAGTTCAAACCTTCTCTTACCTTTCCCAATGAACACCTGAAAAGTATAAAATAACATGGTCTCACAGCACACTTTTTTGTTATATCAATATGACCATGTAGCTTTCAAGAGCCAGAAGAAATCTCGGTAGGACATGCTGCTGGGGTCTGGCCCAGATGCCCCTTAGCTTCCTGCACTAATGCGCCCTCTGAGAGTGTTGGCTGCTCCCCTCTGCAGCAGCTCACCTGGGAGGCCACATACCCTCTCCAAGTGAATGACACAGGGGTACAAAAAATGACCCGCTTGCTTCTTGGCAGTGTTTGCTCTGCCCCAGAGCTCCAAGAGGCAAGAGTGGAAGCAAGAACCCGGGTGAAATGACCTCTTAATGGCTCCTTTTTCCCTCCCTCACCAGGCCCCTCTGACTCCATACCCTCAATAACACACTCACATGAGAACCCCCATTCCAGGGGCTGCTTCTAGGGAGCCTGACCTATGACACTTCAAACATACCATGGAAACAAACTGAAATGACCATTTATTATGTAGAATCCATTTGGCATTAAATGTCTACCCATCTGCCAGTTCCATCGGTGTTTAGGCCCATGGGCACAAGCAGATACAAAGTGGCTCCAAAGAGTTCATGGAAAAGGAAATTTAAACCTTTCTCCCATGGCAATCTGCAGACCATCTCCACAAGACCTGTTTTCCATCCATGTCGTCACACAAGGCGACAAGGCTAACCCCGAGCTCTGTTCCACTAGGATGAGGTTCCTTCCCCTCAGACTGCATAGCCCAGTGAGAGGCAAGCTGGCTTCATTTTCATTCCTCTACGATATTTGATATTCCTAAATTCCAATGAAGCGAACTTTTTAAAACCTCAGGCTAAAGCTCAAATGAGAGGGGCCAGTGCTGTGGCGTAGTAGGTTAAGCCTCTGCCTGCAGCACAGATTTCCCATATGGGCACCGGTTTGAGTCCTGGCTGCTCCACTTCTGACCCAGCTCCTGGTTAATGTGCCTGGGAAAGCAGCAGAGGATGTCACAAATTCTTGGGCCCTTGCACCCATGTGGGAGACCCAGAAAAAGCTCCTGGCTCCTGGCTTTGGATCCGCCCAGCTCCGCCCATTGCAGCCATTTGGGAAGTGAACCGAACCAGCAGATGGAAGACCTCTCTCTCTGTCTCTCCATTTGTCTATATTTTTGCCTCTTAAATAAATAAACCTTTAAAAAATTTAAAAATAGAGTTCAAACGAGTACTGTGCACATGATTGATGATGCTCTGAGGTCAATTCATAGCACGCCAGAAAGAAAAGCATCGCTTATCTTTTGTTTAAAAAAATTGTAACTGCAAACCCCATCACTGCTCCGGCCAGGAAGAATCTTATGTGCTAGTCCTTTCTGCTCCTGCTGGCTCACCCTGTAAACTATCCTGAGCCAATGAGGGCAACTGCAGGGTGGAGGAGGGGCCTTCAAAGATGGAGGCATCATTTCCCCCAAGCTCCTTTTCTGCAGTGTTGGGTTTTGCCTGCTGGCTACTGCCTGCGACAGCTCAGGCTGGGACAGCCTTCAGGGACTAGTGACCCTGGCTAGTCCTCTCTGCTGCTGACACTACACTGATGGGCAGTCCACATTAGTTGGCCCCCACAAGCTGGAAACTTTTTCGCCTACCACTGTGAATGATATTGATGCTCTGGCCGTGGTTTAAAGCATTATTCTTGCTATCCTTGCCCTCCCAACAATGCTGTGAGGCAAAAAAAAAAAAAAAAAAAAGCAAGCTAGGGTATCCTTGGTGCCTAATTATCAGCTCACAGTTGTAAAGCCTTGGTTGCAACAAGAGCCAAGGTATACCAATCAGGTGAGGCTGGCATGAGACACAGCCCCAACTCTCAGCTTCAACTGTCCCACCCATTTAAATTCCAAACTTCTGCAAAGATGATAATACTAGCTGCTACTTCACAAAATTATTGGTAAGGAGTAAAAAACAATCACATGGAGAATTCTCCCAGCAAAGTGACATCTCATAGATGTTTAATAAAATGTTGTTGGTCTTCTCCCCTTGTCGTCCTATGTTTCTGTATTGTTTCCAATAACTGAGAAGTTCTAGTACAAAGCCTTGGTGATGTGAATCCTCTGGACCAAGAGGGAGAATTGGCTTGTTAGGGCCTGACGGACCCACAGGGCCCCTCTGAGGGCAGCCCGCACGAAGTGGCCTACCTGGTGGTTGTCCGGATGGTGTTCTCTTTCGTGTGATTGTGCTCTTTGCTCACTTTTTCTGTAAGGAAAAAGAATGAAACACAGTGAAACATACACCCTCTCTCAAGTAGTTCTCACTCAACTCTCATCTTTTAGACTGAAGCAGAAAAACCCTCAACATCTCCTCTTCCTAATTTCTGATTTTTTTTGGAAAATTTATTTATTTGAGAGAGACAGAGAAAGCTTGCAGCCACTGGTTCACTCCCCAAATGCCCACAATGGCTGGGGCTGAGTTAGGTCAAAGCCAGGAGCCAGGAACTCCATCCAGGTCTCCAAATGCGAGTGACAGAGACCCAAGTCCTCGCATCATCAGTGCTGGCTCTCAAGGTCTGCATTAGCAGGAAGGCAGAACTGGGAGCAGAGGTGGGACCCGAACTCAGGGGCTGTGGGGCGTGATGTGGGAATTCCAACAGATACCTTAATCTCTGGGTCAATGCCCATTCTTGGCTCCTTTTATAAACAAGCAAATCTTTCCTGTCTTACTGTGAAAGATAATTGGCAAAAGCATGTAGAATAACAGTCACAAAAATCTTTTATTAAAATCCAGTCAGGCCGGCACCGCAGCTCACTAGGCTAATCCTCCGCCTGCGGCGCCGGCACACCAGGTTCTAGTCCCAGTCGGGGCGCCGGATTCTGTCCCGGTTGCTCCTCTTCCAGTCCAGCTCTCTGCTGTGGCCCGGGAGTGCAGTGGAGGATGGCCCAGGTTCTTGGGCCCTGCACCCGCATGGGAGACCAGGAGAAGCACCTGGCTCCTGGCTTCGGATCAGCACGGTGCGCCAGCCGCAGCGTGCAGGCCGCAGCGGCCATTGGAGGGTGAACCAATGGAAAAGGAAGACCTTTCTCTCTGTCTCACTATCCACTCTGCCTGTCAAAAAAAAAAAAAAAAAAAAAAATCCAGTCAAAAAGAAACAGTTAATAACACAGTTCAAGTGTGCTGCCTGACTTTAACTTTCCGAGTTAATCAATTTTCAAATAGGTTCGCAGAGGCATGTCACAGAGACGATCACTTCCGCTCTGTCTTTCCCCAGCTGAACACGTCTGCCATCCTCAGACTCAGCATGAAAGCTGCAGTGGTCACAGCGGCTCCGCCTCTGCCTCTGTGACAACCTTTAAGCATCTTGCGTTGCTGGGCCCCTCTGTGGGAGGGGATGTGAAAAACAGCCATGAGAATTCTTGGTGCTGCAGGCCATTGAGCACTTATTCTGATAAATGTCACTCGGGACACCAAACAGTATTAGTCAAGAAGAAAACCCTTCCTTACTGGGCCTTGAGCGCTGCATCTACCAGCTCTCAGAAATTATTTAATTAGCGCCCATGAACACAGAAGTTGAACTCTGGCCTTCCCAATCCAGTTCAAATGCCAGGACTCTCCCCTGACTATTGTGGTTCTCAGTGGCTTCAGTATAGAGAGAGAACCCGGCCACCTCTAGGAGGGTGTCAGATTTCAATGTGAGAGAGTAAAAAACTCCTAATATTGCATATTTTTGGGAAAAATTAAGCAAAGATTTACAATGTCTGTCCCATAATACTAGTCTGAAGCTGCCAGCTACCTGTTTGTGTGGACAGTCCCTTTGTGTCTACTTGACAATGACAGTGAGCATGAATTTGGATTCATGGCCAGGATCCTCTCAGAGAGCGGGAAGTCGGGGCTAAAGGACTTGTCTGAGCTCACCCAGGCAGTGCCAGGGCCAGGGTGAGCACTCTGAGACACAAACTTTTCAGCTGATAGGAGACCACAGTAATGTACTGCTATAAAGACTGGAAAGAACCCGGGAGATGTCTCTTTTGTAAATTTTAACTCCTAAGTCATTATCAAAATGCTATTGTTTTTAGATACGCTGAAGCCTTAGGAAAACAAAGCCCCTCACGTGTTTTGCAATTTGCAAAGATCTATGGGTCCTATCACGTTGACTGAATCAACAACGTCTACTATTGCAGAGATCTGCACAAATCCAGCCCGTGTTGGAGACCATGGAGGCCACCACTTTCAGCACCATCTGATAGATACACAGCTGTGGGTCTCAATGAGTAGTTCAATACCGTGGTGACACACAGTTCAGCTTTTCCTTTTCCTGATACTCTGGTAGGGTAGGAAGCAAGCGAACACTTACAAAATGAAGCACTGAATGGGTAAATTTGTTATCCATCACAAAGCAGATTTTTCATTCATTAGTAACAAACTTCACTGATGCATGAACTTTAATGTGCAGGTCAACACGTGCCTATAGACAAGGTGTATGATGTTGATCAAAACCTGAACTTTGTACACATAACACATAATTCATCTCAGTCATGTCCAAAAAATAAAAGCATGTGGTATGTGGCCTGCGAGTGAACAAAGGGACAGCTTAGGTACTAGCACCCTTAACTATTTTATCAAGACATTTCACTGGCTGATAATGACTGCACTGTAGAATCCCAAGAACTCACGGTAAAAAAGCTGGTTTACAGAAAATGTTCTATTAGGCTATAGCTGGCAACAGTCCTCATACTTTTACCTTTTTCTGTTTCTTTGGGCAAGATACAGTATGAATAAAATCTCATTCATTCCAACCTGACTAAATTGGAATTCATGGTAATTCAGTCACTGTTGGAGTAAACCGAAGTTTATCTTTTGTACATGAGGGGAAAAAAGGCTATTAATCAGATCAACTGCCTAAACAAAATTAGGGGTGAAGTGTTTAGCACAGTCAACAGGGGTCATTTGCACAGAATTGAACAGAGTTCTCACTTCACATCGTTCTTAACTATTTATTAAAGAAAGTTTGGCAGGGATTCTACTTGGCAGCACTTTATTAACTGTTGGTTTGGGTGGCGGTATGCATGTTATAGTAATAAAATTGACTTCTGTCTGAAAAAAATCCTGTAATGTGGAGAGTTTTTTTTTAACAACTCTGCTGGAAAGGCTTTCTGTTCAATGATTTCCAGTTATTGGCATTTCCCCGTGCACACACTTACCCGACAGTTGAAAGAGAAGCTCGGAAGCCATCTTCACAGAGATATCCTGGCTGAAGAGGTTTCTCTCGGGGGGTACCCTGCCCTCTGGCAACTTCTGTAAGGGCTCAGTTTTCTCTCGCCCGATTAAAGTGCTGTAGCCCACATTCCGGCTGGGTGATATTGACACATGCGAGTCCTGGATGTCCACCTCCATGGGTTCCTCTTTAATCTTCACCATCTGAGTTTCCTTGTAGCTTTCCGCTGTAAGCAGGTGCACGAGGGGAAACAAAAACACCAGAGTTTCTTAACTGTGAACCAAACCCAGTGTGGAATCACAGATCGAGCTCTGAGGCTTGGGTCAGGGGACAGCTGGGAAGAGATGGTGCTCCGTGGCATGCTGGGACATTGCTGGAAAACTAATGGTTCAACCCATCTGGTTTCTTGCAAAGACAGGAAATGTCGGTTTTTCAGCCCAGAGAAGTGAAGTGGTTTGTCCAAGGTCATACAGATGGCAGTGGAGCCAGGCCTGGTCTCCTCACCTGAAACTTGGGCTTCCTGATCACTCCTGGCCACTGCCATGTGCCCTTCTTCTCTGCCACACTGTGGTTCGCAAAGAACAGGATCAACATCTGTCCTGAATTTATAACTTACTCGATTGAGTGAATCAAGTAAGAGCAAGCATATTCATACTATGATTTCATCCCTCTATTTTTATGACTCTGATTATTTTTTTCTCACTTGGGTATCTGAATTAATAAAGAATAAATAGGGTCAATTCTACTGAGATATTTGCTCTTTGCTGGAAGCTCGTAACCCTCAATACTACCTCGGAAGCTAACCAGCCCAAGGATTCACACCTGGAAAACCAGCAACCTTACAGGCTGTGCTAACGGCCTGATGTCCCGATGCTCTTCTTTCACATGTGGCTATCAGATGTTCTATCTTTTATCTGCGACACGCATTTGCTCTGTGAGGTCGGAGTGTCTACGGCCATGTGTTCCTCCGAGATAATGACAGGACAACTTTGAAACAAGGAGGGACAATTAGCCCAACCATTAATTGAGCTACTTTAGGCCACATTACAAATCAATAAGCATTCATTCGTAACAACTGTGCACTCAGCACCCTAGAAAACAAAAAACAAAGAAGACGCTAATGGTTACATGAAAGACAGAGTAGTGGGGTGAATGACGGCCCTCCAAAAGATACGCCTACATCCTAACCCGAGAAACCTGTGAGTAGGATAGTGTTCGGAGGAAAGATTTTTGTAGATGTGGTTAAGTGAAGGCTCTCAAGATGGAATAAGGCCAAACTCCAACAACAGAAGTCCTTACTGGAGACGGGAGAAGACACAGACACAGTGGAAATGGCCTCGTGAAGACAGACTAGATTTATACAACCAAGTGCCAGGGTCCACCAGAAACCTGCACAGGGAGCGACAGATTCTCCCCTGGAGCTTTTTCTGGGAGCACAGCCCAGCCAACACCTTGAGTTGGGACTTCTGACTGCCTAAACCCTGAGGAAATAAGTAAACCACCAGGTGTGTGGCAATGGGTTACAGCAGACCAGGACACTTGGACAAAAGGACGGACGACAGAATGGAAAGCCAGTAGGAAGCAGGTGCTGACCTGTGGGACAGCAAGCAGATGGGAAAGAGGAAACCTCACTGCTCTCAGGTAGGTGGTCAGAGAAACTATGCTTTCCCTGCAAAGGATGACATGGGTCAAAGTCAAATACACACAGATTGTGACTCACAGTAAAAAAGACAAGAGCATACTGAATTAAATGGTGAGAATTAAGACGGTGCTATCAATGAAGTGTTATGTAAGAGGAGTGCTAATTGTGCTTTTCCTTCCTGACAGATTACACATGCTTCTCAGGGAAAACTGCTTGCTTTCTGTCAGCAAAGGAATGGCAGGCAACTGTGATATTTAATTTGGATCACTCTCCCCTCCCCCAATTCATGCCAACCTATTTTCTCCTCTGCGTGTCTGTAAAGCGGCTCATAAAATAAAGTCCATTGATTCCATCAGTTTTTATTAAAAAAAAAAAAAAGAAAAAGATATGAAAAGAACAGCAAGCCCCCCCAAGGCCGAGCCTAGCCTCTCTGCCCCTTTTGGCGGACCGGGGAGCTGGTGAGTTCCCGCTGGATCGCCGTGCGCATGGCAATCACAACACGCATTTCCTTCTTCTTCCCCCAAATTTTGAGGATTTGGAAAACAAACAGTGGGGTCAGAGGCACAGGGACGCAATGATACCTGTGAACCTTGCTCTGGAAGTCACTCCAAGGCCTCAGGACTAACACAAAGGACTACTTGGACAAATACAGCAGAATTCACTTAGTTAAAAAAAAAAAAATCTCAACGAAATAACAAAGCCAGAAAGAATCTCCATCACTTAGCATCTTTCCTCCACCTCCCATTCCGTCCCCATTTCCCCAGGTTTGACCCCGGATTAACAACCACTTGGCTATTTACACCACTGAACTTAATGAAATTAGTTTTCAAAAGCTACTTGGGATCATTTCAAGTACGATTTGCATGGAAGTGCTGCCTGCCCTTTCTTATGACAACTCTTGACCTTTCACAAATGCACAAAACACTGATCACTGATTAAAAACCTTTAGCATTCTTAATCTAGCTGATAGATTCCAGATGCACAGAGGAGAGTTTTGCAAACTGATGTCTCAATGGGCAAGTTAGACAAAACACAATCAATATTGTTATAGTCCTTTCCCTTTCATGCAAAAGCACTGCTGCCAAGAGTTGTCTTGCCTTGAAAAAATGTTTATTTATTTACTTTTATTTGCAAAGCAAAGCAACAAAGAGAGAGACAGAGAGATCGATCTTTCATCTACTGCTTCACTTCCCAAAAGCCTGCAACAGGCAGGCAGTGCTGGACCAGGCTGAAGACAGGGGCCAAGAGCTCCATCTGGATCTCCCACATGGGTGGCAGGCTCCCAAGCGCTTGAGCTATCAGCTACTTCACCTCAGGAAGCTGAATCAGAAGCAGAGCGGCCAGGCGGGACTTGAACCAGGCACTCTGATAAGGAAGGTGGGCATCCCAACTGGTGACGTCATCGCTGGGCCACAATGCCCATGCCACCTTTCTGAAAAAACAGGATTTCTCAGCCTTGGCACAGGGGACATTTTGGTCCAGATAATCTTTGTCGTGGGAGGCTTTCCTATGCACTGTAGGACGTTTAGCAACATCCTTGGTCTGGATACCACTGGCTCCTTCTTCCAGTTCTAACAACCAGAAATGACTTAGGATGTTACCAGATTTTCTTTAGGGACTGGGTGGAGGGATAAAATCAGCCTGGTTGAAAACCACTGCCCTATGGCTAGTTTTGGCTCCAAGAAAATGTGTAAGCTGCACCCAATATGAAAGGAAAGAGGAAAGGAAAAAGCCCCTGTAGGTTCCAGCCTGGGCTCACCCCACAATTAACCACCTTCTCAGCCAGCTGCCTGGAGAGGCTGGCCTGGGAACACAGGTTTCTGCCCCATACCCACCCGGGCCCCAGGTCACCGCTCCTTTGGCCAGGTGTGCTCTGCAGTAGCAATGCCTGGATCAGTCAGTGCCTCCACCCTAGCTTTGGCTCCCAACACTTCCAGGGCTTTACCCTTCCCCTACACACACACACACACAGACTCCTGTTGCAGTCGCTTCCTAAAGTCATAAGAAAAACATTAATTGATCCCATGTAGCCTCTACTGCTATTCCAAAAAAGGGGAGGGGCACAAGGGCCCAGAGGAAGGCAATGTACTCTCAGTGGCTGACACCTGGGGGTAGTTGGTGGGAATTCTCTACTGCAGTGCTTATCAGCATGCTATAATTTTCCTATGATAAATACGGATATTTTGTCACTTAGGTACACTTTTAAGCAGTGAAAAACAACGGGGTACACAGATAACAGGATGGTAAAGTACACCTTGTGACAGAGACGTGTGGGATGGCATTTCCCCCTGGGAAGTGCTGACAATACCGTGGGTGCCTGGGAGCACTGGAAGGGTGGGCTGTGAAACCAACAAGCGCTATTAGAACTCCATTTGGCAACGGAAGTGGGAAGAGCAACCACAGTGTCTTCTCTGCCTTCATGAAAACAGCGCGTATTAGCTAGCGAACCCTGCACGATTTCATTCATCATCATTCGGTCACTCTACAATCTTCTTCTTTTTTTTTTTAACGTCTGCTGTGTACTAAGCACTGTGACAGATGGCATGTTAGATACTAAGATAAATAAGGCATGGTTCTTGCCCTCAAGCACTTCAAATCCACATGAGTGATGACACAGACACAAACATCACACGCATCCCTAATTGGACTCCGGTGCAGCAAGAGGCATCAAGGGGACCAGGAAGCATAGCATGAGGAGGAAGTGTGGGCTTCCTGGGTGCCCAGGGAGTATCACCTGGCTGAGGCCCGGCCCTGTCCCTTGAATATGCAGGACTCTTAGGGTGAAACCAAAGCAACTCTATTTTTGCCTCCTGTTGTCTCTTTACATCTCTCCAGGGGAGGGCTCTTCCTTGTCCCTGGGTGAAGTCTCAGGCAGGCCCATACACCGGAAATGCTTAGGTCACACGGGGGGAGACCTACGGCCCTTTCAAGCAGCACAAGTCTCTACCCAGAACCAGAATGTGCAATCCTTTGTGTTCCTCCGCAGCTCACTCTGCCTTCCAGGGCGGGTCCTTCCTCGCCTTAGAAGGGTTCACAGGGTGCCAGAAGGGCTCAAAAAGACACTGGCTGCCCTTTCGGACCCTAGAGAAGGGTAGTGGGGGCGGGGAGAGGGCATTCACTGTTTAGGGATGGGCAAGACACTGCTTGGGAGGCCTGCGTCCCGTATCAGTGCCTGGGTTTGAGTCCCCGCTCCCCTCCCAATTCCAGTTTCCTGCTCATGTGCAGACTGCAAGGCAGCAGGTGGAGGCTCAAGGATTTGGGTCCCTGCCATCTGCGTGGGAGATCTGGATTGAGTTCCCTACTCGTTGCTTTGGCCTTGCCCAACTCTGGCTTTCAGAGGTGGAAGGACTTCTGGGGAGTGAAGCAGTGGATGACAGCTCTCTCTATGTCTGTCTGACTCTCATATCAATAACATAAATAAATTGTGCCAACTTATCCAAAAAGAGAGGGACAGAGAAACTGCCTGCTCTTGAGCCCAGCAGATGTTTCTCTCCTGGGATCTGCCTGTCGGTGGGTGTTCAGAGGCCTTTAACTTTGAAGGGACTCCCCTCTCCCCTTCAATTCCCTTTCCCTAGTCTGGGGCCACAGGGTCCTCCGCTGCCCTAGGGAGCCATCTGTGAACTGCCAGCTTCCTTTGTGCTGAGGCACCATCAGTCCTCCAGGCACCCCCACTGGACATCACTTAAGACAAATCCCATGCTCCCTTCTTGTGGGCATTTAGTTTGCATCTGGACCAAAGGAAGCCAGTTTTCTCTTCATTTGATCCAGAGGCCAATGTTAGATGGGACACAATGTCATGGCAACTCTGTCCGGCTGCCACACCCGCTTGCTGGCCCCTTTAGACTTCTCAGGCCAATGCCAGTCACCAGGCCAGGTGGCTCCTGACTGCAGAAAACACAGGACTAACTCCCCGGATGGTGTCCCTTAAACTGAGCTCTTTAGTCCCCTCTGCCCCATGGCACAGGAATCACTGCCCAGTTTTCTCCAAAGAAACTGAAAATCTTCTCTGGTCTCAAAGCTTCAATAATGTCTCATCTTTATACTCTCAATTTGCCTGAGAAGTCCAAAAGTGTATTTTTAAAAAATTTATTGTGGGGGCCAGCATGGTGGCATGGCAGGTAAAGCTGCCATCTGCGACACAAACACCCCATATGGGTATCAGTTCCAGGACCGGCAGCTCCACTTCCGATCCAGCTCCCTGATAATGAGCCTGGGAAAGCAGCGGAAGACGACCCAAGTGGGTCCCTGCACCCACGTGGGAAAACTGAATGAAGCTCCTGGCTCCTGGCTTCAGCCTGGCCCAGCCCCAGCTGTTGTTGGCCATTTGAGGAAAAGAACCAGTGGATGGAAGACCTCTCTCCTCTGTCTCTCTCCCTCTCTCTCTTTGTAACTCTCCCTTTCAAATAAATAAAATACATCTCTTTAAAAACCAATATCATGGTATAATGTATTTAACACGCACTTTACCACTTTAACCACGTTAAACTGAAGGGACGGTTCAGTGGCATCGGTACGGTCGCACATTGGGTGACCATCACTGCCCTCCATCTCCAGAACTCTTCCACCTTCCCCAAAGGATACCCTGTACCCATGAAGCAGTGAGTCCCCACTCCACCACCACGCCCTCCGCAGGCATCCCTGCGTCAGCCCCGCTTTCGGCTTTCTACCCGACTCCGCTTTGTGCCTCACTGCCAAGAGTCTCACACAGATGTCCTTGGCTTATGGAGGGGTTATGTTCTAATAAATAATGTCCCGATCGCTAAGTCGAAAATATCCTAAGTAAAAAATGTAATTAATCCACCTAATCTACTGAGCAGCATGGCTTAGCAGCCACAGCCCACTGCAGACTCTCAGTCGCTGGGGAGGATTGCACCGTGTGCCGCTAGCCCGGAAACCGATCCGATTCAAAACCTGATGTACGTTTTATACTCAACATGCATCACTTAGACACCATTGTAAAGTCAAAAAAATGTGAGTCAGACCATGATAAGTCGGGGACCATCTGTAATCTCTTTTTCTGTTGTTGTTGTTGTTTGAATTTTTCATGAAGTAACCAGGGTGCTGAAGTCAGGTCTTCCCGGAACATACTATTTAACCAAGAGTATCAGGTATATTCCAGAGAAACGAAATCGGAGAGGAGATAAGGGCAGAATATGGATGGCAGGTGCTGGCTGGGGACCCGTGTGGAGAGGGGAGTCGACGGCATTTCAGAAGGCCTCTCGGCAGTGCTGCTTCCACGGGAGGAAATGGAAGTGGGGCAAGTTGTTGGGAGCGCACTGTGGTGACCCAAGCCAGGGCTGCTGACAACCTGAACTAAGCGGAGGAGTCCCAGGATATCCCAGGGGTTGAACGGGGAGGAATTGGGGCTGACCGACCCAGAGTCTGAATTAAGAAGGAAGAGATAGATGTGAGAGAAATTATGCATCAGTGGGGCTGGCATTCTGATGCCGTGGGTTAAGCCACTGCCTGCGATGCTGGCATCCCAGATTGGAGTGAAGGTTCAGGTTCCAGCTGCTTGGCTTCCAAACAAGCTCCTTGCTAACTGTCTGGACTATGGCAGAGGATGGCCCAAGTACTCGGGCCCCTGCCACCCATGTGGGAGACCTGGACAAAGCTCCTGGCTCCTGAAGGCAGCCTGGCCCAGCCCTAGCTATTATAGCCATTTGGGGAGTGAACCACTGGGTGGGAGATCTCCCTCCCTCCTTCCCTCCCTCCCTCTCTCTCTCTCTCTAACTCCCACTTTCAAATAAATAATAAAAATAGACCTGAAAAAAAAAAGAAAGTATGCATAAATCTTGTACCCAGACTGGATGGAGGCAGGTGATATGCTTGTTTTCATTTTGTGGTTTTAAGCCTCTAAGATCTGGAAGACGGCATTAAGAGGAGGAAGTGAAATAGAAGTGGAAGACTTTCAGTCCTGCGTTACCTGAGCACTTGGGATTCCTGCCAGAAGTGGAGGCTGTGATGGCTCAGGGCACGAAGAGCAGAACACTGGTGACAGAGATGCAAAGTGTTGTATGGGTCCAGGGACGGAGTGAGGTCAGCAAGGGGGAGCGGGCAGAGGCCAGCGGGCGGGGTGGAATGGTGGCTACGCACTTACACAGGAGGAAGAGGAAGAAAGGACAAGAAGCCAGAACAAGAGGGGGATAGGCTGTGGTCCCCCCCGGGTGCAGCAGCAAGGAGGTAGCAAGAGAAGGAGGGGCTCCTAGCTACCACGAGACCTTCCTGCTCCCTGCCTAGGGCTGGTCGGAGGCCCCGCTGCATGTCTGCCCTGTTCTTGCATCAGGACAACGTGCCGTAGGCAGTCGAGCCCCACGGCCCTCGCCTCATCTCTCAGCACCCCTCCTGTGGCTTTACGTTGTAGATTGTGCAGCCCTCACTATTGCGCTGCCTTGTACTGTCAAGTACTTGTACTTGTACTTGTCTGTCTTTTACAGATTCACTCCCCCTCTGGGCTGAGCTCTCAGAGGAGTGCTTGGTTCCTGTCCATCCTTCATCCCCAAGACATAGCACAGGGCCTGGTGCATTCGGCACACCGGATGTACATCACATGCATCAGCTGAGGCATGGCCCACAGTGAGTGTGCAATGCTATTCTTCCTATCTTGGCACCCCAGTCTGCCAGAGATGCTCAGACATGCCACACACTTAAAATACAGAAGGACAAAACCCTGGGAATGGCGCTACAGCAAAACAATATTCGTCGCCCGTTCCCTCTCTACACTGCACGCTATTATGTAATATCCTCAGCTGGCAGTCTGGAACAAGAAGGAGCTGAGAAGAGCCTCTGGAAGCAAGAGCAAGTATGCTGTGTTGAAACCATTCACTTTCCAGGCTGGTATGCCTTTCAATCGGCTAAATTAAAAACCTTTCATCTCCAACTTGCCGGCCTCAAAGATACAAAGGTCCGGGTTGGGCATGAAAACCCCTTCCACATCTGAAACTGGATTCCTGCATGTGTGGGGCTCATGAGGACTTAATACTTGGTGAACAGCAATGCAGGCCAAGAGGACCAAGTGAAGTGAAACACGGACCAGGAATGAGACAAGATAAACGAGAACATTCCTGTCTGGGGCCTGGCACCTGCTGGCATCCAACAAAGGCAAGATGTTTTCTCCTTTTGCTTTCTCTTCTTGCCCTGGCCAAAACCAAAAAATGGGATGAAGACATAGGCTGGATTTTCTTGACCACATGGAGAACAATTAGGCTCCGGACCTGCTCGAGCAGAACCAAGGATGGAGACGGATATGCACATGGCTCCCCACAGGGCTCTGCTACGTGAGGCAGGGCTTTTCCTTCTTAGAGAGAAGCAGCATGGGAGCAAAGCAGCTGTGGGCTGTGCGATCATGGCTCACCCCTCACTGGCCAAAGTCCCAGTGAGATGGGGACCCATGTATGTCCATGCCTGTTAGGAGAACTGAGAACCGGGTGCTTAAGATGTTCAGTGTCACTCTCCCTTTCCACCCCTCCCCTCCCTCTGCAGGGCAGTGGCACATGTGCAGGGAGACAGGTAGTACACTCTTTAAAGGACTGGACTGTTATAAGCTGCTTCTCCATGGGAAGCCTCTTCCATTCCATTTTTCTCTACAGTGAGGCCCTTGATTCATTCCCATAATGGCCACAATACAGTGTCCTGAGCAGGGGAAAGCTCCCTATTCCTGCTCTGAGGAATGGAATCCAAGGGTGGGGGGCAGGGGCCACCCTAGAGACAGGTAATGCAAGCTCTGCCCAGAGCCCTACCCTCCCACCTGGACATACTGATCCTCTGTTCCTGGGAGGAACAGGGGGAAACTCTCTCCATAAAAAGAAACAGTGATGTGGTAGATATTTCTTTAGCTCTCCAAAATGTTCAAGAGCCTTCAAGAATAATTGTTTGCAACAGAAAAGCCATGCAATGACCTGCAGGGCACACACACACACACACACTTCACCCAGGACAGCGCAGGGATAACTGAGCAAACCATGAGGCCAAGTCAATTGCTATGAGGAAGACAGTCAAAGATCTGTGTCAAATTAAACCATAATCAATTACCCCATTAATTTAATTACATACTCTTTCCTGGGTGATGACGCTGATCTCAGTAACCTAAACGTTAGGGCAATTTTATTTAAAACGATAAGAGTACATTTTTTTGTATGCCCCTACCCTTCCTTCCTGCTCTAGCCACATTTTTAATTCCTAAAATAATTACGAAGATATTTTATGAGAATAGATTTCTTGTATTTGATCATCAAAATCACAAGTTAACTAGCTGTGCTTCCTCTCTATCAGTACACTATCTGGCAGTGTAGGAAAGAACATGAACAGGTGTCTGAAGAATTCTGGATTAAGCAGACAGAAGTAAGCAGGAAATCAACCAAGAATCAATCAATCAAAAAAAAAAAAAAAGACACAATGAGAAGCACCAGGCGTTCTATTTTACTACTTATTCTGAATTTGCAACAAACAAATGTGCCTGAAAAAATCTGAACTCAAACTTTAAAGCATCAAAGAGTTAGTGAAACCTGGAAGTTCTCTGACAGGCATAGAGACAACATTTTCTCCCACAAGAAGCACTTGTGGCTTTATTCTCACGTCGTTTTTCAATTAGTCTCCATGTCTCCTGTATCACAATCAGTGTGACGGCTGCTTGTCTTAACTGACTCCATCAGTACTTGTGACGTTTTCTGTGGCCTCCAGAATCAAGCCACAAACCTGTCCTACAGATGTGGGCCTAGACCGAAGTCTGTCTACCACAACATACCAGGCATTCGACTTTACTTTTGCCCAAACAGAAATCAAGAAACAAAATCTCTCTCTCTTTTCTTTAAAAATTTATTTATTGATTTGAAACTCAGAGACAGAGAGAGAGAGAGAGAGGAAGAGAGAGATCTTCCATCTGCTGGTTTACTCCCCAGATGGCTACAAACGGCCCGTGTTGGGCCAGGTGGAAGCCAGGAGCCAAGAGCTTCGTCCAGGTCTCCTACATGCAGAGCACGGTCCCAAACACTTGGGCCATTTTCCACTGCTTTTCCCAGCCATTAACAGAGAGCTGGGTAAGAAGTGGGAACAGCCAGGACACAAGCTGATGGTACCCATATTGGATCCTGACATCACAGGCAGCGGCATTACCCACCATGCCACAAGGCTGGCCCCCAAAATAAAATCTTCAGTCACTGGACATTCAGTGAGATGAGCCTTGCCAACCAATCATGGTGTGGGGTAGGGGGGAACTGAGGGACATGGGGAGGCCAGGTCATTACTGAGTTCTGAGCATCCTCGTGCTAATGTCAAACCTCTCCCAGTCATCTTGTTTTCTTTTCATTCAATGACTTCACCAGAAATTAGCTAAAGAGAGGCATTTAAACTGTACATGTGTCATTTGGTAATATTCCAAATTATCTCATTTTTAAAAAATTAACCTATTTTTCATCTAATGTCCAAGCATAGACTTTCCTTGTCTCATATTAAAAAGGCAAAAAAAAAAAAAAAAGAGGGGAGGGTCAATTCATGTATCTGATCTAACTTTAAAGCTGTTTAACACTATTATCCTTCACCATTTACTAAATCTAATTCCTGTCCACCCTCATCTGTTGTGATTAATAGGCCTTTCTATATCCTTCCATGAAAAAGAAAAGTGCTGGTGTGTGTGTATAAGTGCATGTGTGTAGGTTTTAAGCAGAATTTCCTGAAAGACTCAGTAGAATTCCTGTTGTTCTAGAAAATGATCAAAAGCCAGGGCAACCTCCCTGTCCAGTAGCAAGGTTATGCACAGAGTTTAGAGAAGGTCGGAGAGATCTCTTAAAGCCCACAGACAGGAAGGAGCAAATGAAGCCTTCTTTCTTTCTGTTTTTTAAGATTTATCTTTATTTATTTGAAAGAGTTACAGAGAGAAAGAGAGAGAGAGAGAGGTCTTCCATCTGCTGGTCACTCCCCAAATGGCCACAACGGCTGAAGCTGCGCTGATCTGAAGCCAGGAGCCAGGAGCTTCTGCAAGGTCTCCCATGTGGGTGCAGGGGCCCAAGGACTTGGGCCATCTTCTACTGCTTTCCCAGGCCATAGCAGAGAGCTGGATTGGAAGAGGAGCAGCCAGGACTAGAACCGGTGCCCATATAGGATGCCAGCACTTCAGGCCAGTGCTTTAGCATGCTGCACCATAGTGCTAGCCCCGGTTTTCTTTCAATAACTTGGAGTTTTTCCAAACACCCAAGTATTTTCCACTTCCAGGTGGCCAAAGGGCTTTAGTATAGGCAGACTTGTTTACAGAGCTTTCTCTTAGGTGGTGCCAAACATGGCTAATATTTACTAATGCATACTCATCTACCAACACAACTGCCAACATACATAATAATGACTCATGTCTCAAGGATGCATCTCTGTTGAGAAGCCCAACTGTGTCACTCCTGTGGGTCAGTGTTTCCAGCAGGCAGGAAAGGGCTGGAATTCTCCTGGTGCACAGTGCAGTACTCCATCACAACAGAAATGGGAGCCCAGACAACAAGAGGTGGGGTAGGAAGAGAATGTGGGCTCCATCCAGGTGAGGCCATTCTCTTGTCTGCCTATGTATCTTTCTAAAATTCTTTATTTTTTATATGAAAGGCACAGAGACAGAATGAGATATAGACAGGCAGAGAGTTCTTCCATCGCATGGTTCAGTCCCCAAATGGTTGCAACAGCCATAGCTGGATCAGGCTGAAGCCCAGACTCAGGAACTCTATTTGGGCCTCCAAACCTGGTTGGCAGGGGCCCACACACCTGAGCCACCATCTCTGCTGCATCCCAAGCTCTGCATTAGCAGGAAACTGGAACAGGGAGTGCAGCTGGGCTCTCCAACATGAAATACAGGCTCTCCAACATGAAATACAGGAATCCCAAGGGGTAACTACCACGCCAGGCGCCGGACTCTCATCTTCGCACTCTGAATGTCCAAAACAGGGCTTGGAAGATATTTGCAGTCCAACAAATACATGTTGAAGGAATGAATAAGTGAAATAAAATGACAAAGAAAGAGTGCCCTAAGAGGCAATGGAAGAGAAGACGAGAAGTAGAGAAAACTCACGTACAGGGTTCGTGTAAACCCCAAGGAATCTTTACCACTTTTGCAGAGAGCCAAGCCCGTGGATGAGGTGTGTGTCTAAGGGAGACCCTGACTGGGGGCAGGCACTTGGGATGGACACTGTTCCCTCCAGGCTCTCAAGCCCCCCGTTCTCAGCGACTACCGATGACTACAGATGGATATCCTCAGAATGTCTTTTGGCCATGTTTGTCCTCCTTGTTTTCCAGATACTTTGAAAATCCAAACTGCTCACAAGGGTGTAAGTGACTCACGGTAAAGTCCCTTCCTGTCTCTGGTTGCTATGTCCTCTTGAGCGCAGGTGCTGAAGAGCAGCGACAAGTCCACCAGCCTGGAGAGAGGAAGAGCAGGGGACCCTCCCTCTGGAAAATCTGACCGGAATAACTGAATGCTTGCTGTGACACGTAAGACTGAAACTTTAGTTCTGGCTACTTCCTGAAAAGCTGAGCAACAGGTAGGAGGAATCTTCTGTCATGAATCAGTTTGTTTTAGGAGAAAATGTTTTAAACAGTAGGAGGATGGGATAAACCAGGTTACAAAAAGTGGTGGGGTTAGCACAGCTTATTGAAGGAGACAACCATTTGTCCTGGATAAGTTATCAGAGTCCCCAGTTTTCTTCCTTATTCCCCAACAGCTCTTACGCAACAAGCGCTAAAAGACCTTGCAATATGTTGCTAACTAAGCACTGATGAAGTCCAAGCAGAGGGTTCGTGCGCAGAGTGAGGCATGAGGCAGGTGCTTGCACTCCCACAACCAGTCCCGCAATTTCACTGTTAGTCATTAGGCTTTGGGCTCCACTGAAGGCCTTTCTCCTTCTTGGCTAGGGAGTTATTTGTTACCTATGGCAAGGTGTAAGTGGACTATAGGAGCCTCTGTAAGGTGGTCCCTAGGAAGCCTTCGACTCCCACATAGCAAAATGCATTCTAATAGTGAAAATATGGGAAATGCAGTGAGAGCACTTCAAAAAGTTTGTGGAGGGGCAGGTATTTGGTGCAACCATTAAGATGTTGCTTGGATACCTGTGTCCCATATCAGAGTCCCTGAATTCAAATCCCAGCTCCACTTCCAATCCAGCTTCCTGCTAATCCGCACCCTGCAAGCAGCAGGTGATAGTTCAAGTACCTGAGTTCCTGTCACTGTGTGGAAGACACAGAATGAGTTCTCAGCTCCTGGCTTTTGCCTAGCCCAGCCCCTGCTATTGTGGGCTTCTGGGGAGCGAACTAGCAAATGGAAGATCTCTCTCCTCCTCTCTCTGTTTTTCAAATAAGTGAACTAATGTTCTGGTAGTTTGTAGAAAATTAAAAGCTAAGTTAGTTTTGGAGCCCAAATTTCTGACTTCCATATTTTCTCATAGCATGCACTCTCCATGAGCATTCTGAAGACCCCTTGCGTATGTGTGGGGAAAGGGTGGGTTCCTGGAGGTAAGCATGCAGCTGTAGGAAGTAAGGAGGCAAGCTGGTAGTATTGAACAGTAACCCTCGCCGCCTGATTTCGTATGTCCCTGGAAATGTGATGGGTCTCACATATAGTCTCTCACCTCCCCCACCAGCCCAGCTGTGGAGATAAAGTGCTACAAGCATACAGCCAGCCACAGGAGACCAGGAAATGTGCCTGGATCCAGCTGTGAGCCCATATTTAGAAACAAGGAAGTAAGGCAACTCCCAGCATAAACTCGGGGCAGTTTAAATGTGGGAAAAATATTCACATGGGTGGAGTAAACCGAAGTGTCAGGAGTGGGGACAGATGCCTTCAGAAAGAATGTAAGTCTCTACACTTTCCAAAGGAGACGGCACCGCTTTTAAGTCACTTGGCTTCCCATGAGCACTACGCAAGTCCTAAGCGGAAGGTAATTCTCTGTGTGAAGGTTTTCTATTCCTGGGCCCATATGGACGATGGAGACTGGTCCTGTCACTCTCAGACCAAGTGTTCCTTCCTGCACTCCTACACCACCCAGTGCAGCCCCTGCCCAGGGGGGTGGCTTGGCCACATGGTACCGGACAGGCTTCGCAGCAGTGGGGGGTGCCCTCCCTAGAGACAGGACGGCGATGTGATGCCAGCATGTACCCAGATGGGCAAGAACCGTTGGGTTTAATTATGCATGCTAATATTCCCCTTCTTTGACATGAATAAGGTAAAGGTGAAAGGTTAATACGGCGATGAGAAGGGAAAACCGCTGTGGCATGAGAATGTTCTAGTTACCTCGTGGAGGAAAAGAATGCTCTTGCTCTGCCTCCCAAGACTATAATGGCAACATAAAGCCAAACGGGCTGCGGGGGAACCATAAAGGTGGAACTGGAGCAGTGTAAAGTATGCGGCTCCTGCCTGGCAGGGAACGCGTTCTCGGAGTGAGAAACCAGACGGAGGGGCTGGCTGCTGGCTCAAATATTTCATCCACACTGCAAGCGGATACCTGAGAAAATACAGCTCCCCTTTGGAGTTGTCATCCACGAATGGTATTTGCTAATGGCCTGTGTGCAAGCTGTCTGTGCCACAGTTTGTGTCGCAGACAACGTCTGTAGTCACTTATACCAGAAAGAGAACACAACGCAGGAACCCAGGAGGAGGGCCCCCTGCGCCCTGCATCAAACATATCTCCTAGGGGTCAGGCCTCATTCCAGTGCTCAATATTAGGGAGGCAGATGTGCAGCCCTCCACCCCCTCCCAGCCCAAGGACGCCCTACAGCCCTGCCTCACCCCTGCAGGGTCCCTCCCTGCCTCCCCCAGCCGGGAGCAGCCAAACAGAAAAAGAATCTATAATGAAGGTGGAGCACATGGAATTTCTTCCAGAGTTCTTGCCTGCTTTCTGGGAACACAGGCCAATATAAATTTCCGTGGCTCTATTAACATATGCAGCTATGCAGCAAGGAGATGATAATAAAACAACAGCCCTTTTGAGTCTGGTCTTTGTGAATCCCGGGCCCCAGTGTGGGAGAACGGGGGAAGTTGGTCAAGAAAGCCAAAAGGGTGGCCTCAAGGTGAGGGTTAAAGGGGGAAAAGGAGGTGCAGAGGCACCGACTCTGGGGGTGTGAGCTAGAAAAGCACCCGTATAGGGGGCAGGACGCAATTCGGCTGTGTGAGTCCAAGAGAGTGCAAACTGCCTGTGGCAGTGTCAGGTACACAGAAGGGTGTTCACTGGCCCCACAGTCACGGGGACAGGGCGTGTGAGAAGTTCCCACTTCTAGCAGGAGAGGAGAGCCTCCTGGGGCTGCACACAGCTGTTGCTTTTTAAAAAAGATTTATTTTATTGATTTGAAAAGTAGTTAGGGGAGGGTGGGGGAAGGCAGAGAGAGAGAGAGAGAGAAAGAAAAAGAGAGAGGTGTCCCCCTTCCTGCTGGTTCACTCCCCAAATGGCCAAAACAACATCCAGGGCTGGGCCAGGCTGAAGCCAAGAGCCAGGAGCTCCACTCAGGTCTCCCATGTGGGTGTAAAGGACTCAAGTACTTGGGCCATCTTGTGCAGCTTCTCAGGCACTCTGTCCTGATGGAGCAGTCATGTTACTAGTATGGCTATATGTCCTCTGAGCTTCTTAAGAGCCAGACTTTCAAGAAAAGACTTTTCCAGCTATGGAAACATGTCAAATTTCCACCTTTCCAATTCATCATTCCTTGTTGGAATAAGATACAGTTTTTGTAGTCCAAGTATCCCCAATCCTCACTGATTTCAAATGCTAAAAAAAGTCTAAGTCCTTATTTAGATGTAACTTTCTCTAGTTAGAGGTTTTCTATAGAAATAGAGTTGCTCAAGACATAAATGGCAATGAGGAATGTGATCTGCCATTATTAAAGCCCACTGCTGGTCACATTCATTGTAAGTTATTTCATAAGCTGACAGACAATAGGCAGGTAGGCATTTAGCCCGGTGGTTAAAACACCCGCATCCCACATGGGAGCACCTGGTTTCCGCTCCAGCTCCTAACTCCAATTTTCTGCTAAGGTAGTTGTTCAAAGGCACAGGTGATGACTCAAGTGATTGGGTTCCTGTTGCTCATGTAGGAGACCTGGATAGTGTTCCTGGCTTCCAGCTTCAGCCCTGGCCCAGGTCGGGTTGTTCAGGGCATTTTGGGAGTGAACCAACAGACAGAAGCACTCTCTCTTGCTCTGTGTGTGTGTGTGTCTACCTTTCAAAAACAAGTTGACGTACAAATATTCTTGGCCATCAGCTGAAGTACAGAGAGCTACAGCAAATACAGAAATCAGAGAGGTTCATTCCACTGTGGAGGCATTCATCAACAAAGCAGGCTCCACAGGCTTTCTGTCTCAGAAAATCAAACAGGAATGAGCTACTACAAGTAAAAAGAGCCTTTCCTTTTAATATTAAGCAAGTCTGCAGTTTAACTTAATTTTTAGAACTGTGGAAAATGTGATGATGTTCATGACCAACCCAAGAAAAAAAGTCAAAGTGAACCACATTAAAATTAAAAACTTTTGTGCTATAAATAATACAATCTGGAAAATGAAAAGATAACCAGTAGGGTGAGAGAAAAACACTTGAAAATCATGTATCTGATAAAGGACTTACGTTTGGAATATATAAGGAACTTTCCAACTCAAGAATAAAAAGACAAATAATCCAATTAAAAAGTGGGAAAAGAAGTCAAATAGGCATTTCTCCAAAGAAGATATACAAATGACCAACAAACACATTCAAATATGCTCAACACTATTATTCAACACCAGACACAAATCAGACCACAATGAATACTAATTCACTCCACTGAGAGTTATAATAAAAAAGACAGACAATAGGATGTCAAAGAGACTGAAACCCTCATTCATTGCTTGAGGGGATGCAAAATGGTGCAACTGCTTTGGACAACCCCTTGACGGTTGCTCAAAATGTTGCACATAGAGTTAGCATTTGACTGGCAATCCCATTTTCCTAGATCTATGCCCAAGAGAATGAAAAATATTAAGTCCTCACAAAACCTTGTACATGAATATTCACAGTAGCAAAAGTTTCAAAGCATCCAAATGTCTTTACCCAAGGATGAATGGACAAAGAAAATGTGGCATACTCATAAAATGGAGTATCACTCAGGCATAAAAAGGAGTGAAGTATTGATACATATTACAATACAGATGAACATCAGAAACACTATGCTAACAGAAGAAGCCAGATGCAAAAGGTCATGGATGACGTCACAGCACAGCAGGTAAAGCCACTGCTTGCAACACCAGCACCCTTTATGGGCGCCCCTTCTTGTCCTGGCTGCTCTTCTTCCCGTCTAGTTCCCTGCTAATGGTCTGGGAAGGCAGTGGGAGATGGCTCAACTGCTTAGGCCCCTGCCACCCACATGGGGGACCTGAATGAAGCCCCTGACTCCTGGCTTACTCCTGACCCAGCTCTGGCCATTGTGGCCATTTGGGAAGTGAACCAGCAATTGGAAGATATCTCTCTTTCTCTGTCTCTCCTTCTCTCTCTGAAATTCTGACTTTCAAATAAATAAATAAAGTCTTAAAGTAAAGCTACATATTGTATGATCTCACGCGTACGAAATGCAAAGAACAGGAAAACAGATTAGTGATTGCCTAAGGTTGTGGACAAGGGTGAAGAGCTTCTTTGGAAGGCAAGGTAAGGTTCTGGAATTAGATGTAGTGGTGGTTGCACAACTCTGCGTATATACTAAAGTATTGAATTGTACGCTTTAACTGGGTAAATCTTACGGTATGGGAATTATATTTCAATGAAACTATTTTAAAAAATGGGATAGTGCTTTAAAAAAGTTAGTCCAGCATTCTCCTCTAAAACATAACAATCTAAAACTCAAATTTGGGGGCAAATGGTTAAGGTGCATCCCTCAAAAAAGACTATTTTTTCTCTGATTTCTGTTAACTAACAAAGAACAAAAAGAATGTAAACAAAACTGCTTTTCAAATAAAATAAAGAAAGAAAGATTTTAAAAACATGAACTTACAAAAATTAGAGTACTGGATTCAGTAAGTTCCTCCTGGTTCTTAAAAAAATGTTGAAATGGGGTCCAGCACTGTGGCGCAGTGGTTAAAGGCCTTATGGGTGCCAGTTTGAGTCCCAGCTGCTCCACTTTCGATCCAGTTCTCTGCTACAGCCTGGGAAAGCAGTAGAAGCGCTTGGCCCTTTGCACCTGCATGTGTGACTGGGAAGACTCTCCTGGTTCCTGGCTTCTGATCAGCTCAGCTCTGGCCATTGTGGACATTGGGGGAGTGAACCAGCAGACGGAAGACTTCTCTCTCTCTCTTGGGCTCTACCTCTCTCTGTAACTTTGTCTTTTAAATAAATAAAATAAATCTTTAAAACAAACAAAAACCCACTAAAGTTGATTTTTTTAAAAAAAATTGAAATGAAAAAACATTTTTCAATGTCATACTGATGAGACCATGCTACTTCGTTATGCTTATGTTCTCACATTCTTCAGAACTATTTGCCTGACAATGGGATCAGTAGGAACTATTAATAAAACAAATGAACAAAATACTTTTCTAGTGATATTTACCTGTAAATTGCTCATTAACTTTTTCATTTAGTTTAGCTTATCTATCTACCTGTTCACTTGAGGAGTGAGCACTGCTTACAGCCTTGGTAGGCAAGTAGAATCACAAAGTAGGTAAAACTCAGTACAATTAGGCCTCAGCCTTACTGCTTAATCCGGTAACTTGCAAGTGTGAAGGAGGTAAAGGGAGATGACAGTAAAATAACCTGAAAAGACTTATTTTCCACCCTTAGAGGTTACTGCTGAAGCCACACTGCTTACAAAGTTTTCTAGATGACAAATTTCCAAGGGAGAAACACCAAATAGAACAGTGAACGGTTTTTGCCCAGAGAAATTACTTAGCTAATATCTCTGATTTATCTAGAAAAATAAGACAGTTTCCAACACGGCCTTTAATAATGGTTGGGGGGTAGGAACCAGGGAAGGTTTTTCTCCTAAAAGAATGCCAACAATGCCCTGAACTAATCATGAAATTTAACAGCCAAGAACATTGTAAAAAGGAGAATTATCTGAGGCCCACACCAGCACTATCTTGATTTATTAGGTACAAGTGCCCTTCTGAAAAAAGGTTCCCAGATACCATTATTTCATAATAGATTTTAAAGAATCTCTGCTGGAGATGGGTCTTTTTCAAAAGGAAAATGTACATTTACTCTAGCGTGGCTCTCTCAGCATCAACCTAAAACAATCTTTTCAGATAGACAAATCTGACTTCTGTAATTAACCATCTCTTCTGCATAGCACATCTCAAACCTCGCCTGTCACAGTCGCTCAGGGCTGGTAGGAGCACAGGTAGCCACCCCCACAGCCAGGGTTTCTGCTTGGTCCAGGATGGGGGTGCTCAAGAATGTGCAGGATCAGGTCGGGTGTTTGGGCAGCAGTTGGGATACTCGCATCCCCATATCCGAGTGCCTGGGTTCAAGTTCCAGCTCCGCTTCTGATTCTAGCTCCTTGCTAAGGCGCACTCAGAGACAGCACTGATGCCCCAGCCTTTGAGAGTACTTAAGGAGTGACACAGCACGTGGGAGATTCTTCTCCCTCTCTCTCTCTCCCTCCCTCTCTCTCTCTCTCTCTCTCTCTCTCTCTCTCTCTCTCTCTCTTCCCCCTTCTCAAATAATATAAATAAATAGATAAATAAATAATTTTGGTAAAAAAAAAAAAAAAGCAGCAGCAGCGATTCTAACACTTCTCTCTCCCTGCCTCATGATGATTTTGGTGGCCTAGGGACACACGCTCAGAGGCACTGCCTTAGCCACTTCAGAGGTGGAGCTGGCCAAGCAAAGTCCTGGCTGGGCAGGCTTTCTCGGAGACTCTACCAGAAAGGAACAGTGAACAGCGCCCACAGGACGAAGCACATTTACATTCAACACTGACGTACCAGCAGTTACCAAAATCTGCTCCCCAAACTTCTGTGCTCCAGACATCCTCTTGAATCTTCCTGTTTCATACCCCCTCCCTCCAGCCCACTACAGGATTGACACCTGGGGATCCTTCTCCCTCCCAACAACACTACCTGGCTAACCCACAGTAGTCACATTTGTCCGCCACACCTTTCTTCTGAGGTAACAGGAGAATTGCCCACTGGTGGATCCCAATCAGAGCTGAGGCAATTGGCTGGAAGTAGGAAATGGGACTGAGACATTTCTGAGCAAGAGGTAAACTCAGAAGCTGCTGGCAATGACCACTTTCCACCCTGTGGATGGAGCATCAGGAAAGGTGCACCTGTCTGCCCAGAAAGAAGCGAGGAGGAGGCAGAGAACAAGGGCTTCCGGGCTTCCACTGGGTCCTCCAGTCTCTGGCTTCGGAGAAATTGGAGGTCCTGCTGCATCCCTGCTCTTGGGATCTCTAAGGCCAACCCCAATCGGACAATCTCCATCCAATTCTCCTTTCTTGTCTAAACTAACTGGGGAGGATTTCCGTTATTTATAAGCCAAGGGGCCTTTATTGTAAGTGTTAATAAAGTCAGTCTTTTGGTCCCTTGCCTTTCCAGCTCACTTTAAAACTTGAACTTATTCAAGTTCACCTGCTTCTATTTATCTCATACCAGAAGTTCCAATGTAGTTAGGTGATATCCAGAAGCCCCTATTACTGGATATTTCAAATCCAGGGCTTGTTGGACTCCCACACGAGGGGCAATCATAATTTACATTTCTTTCCAGGACTAAGGAGGAATCAATGATCATAAACCAGAAATGAATATAAATCCATTTGGTGAGCATAGAAGTAAAAAAATCAATAAGGTTGTTTCAAGTTAAGATCTAATATGAAGTTTTACTTACCATGTTACAGAAATTTTAATGTTACCTTTACATTAATGTTTCTGAATAACTTCCACTTTTCAGCTGATTTTTTTATGTTTTTGCATTTTTAAACAGCATTCTTATCTGCTACTTCTTGGTTCACCCAACCGTGTATGATACACCATTATATATTTAGTTCCAGGTGAACAGTGACTCCTCAAAGAGAGAAGAGAACACTTGTTTTCTTTTAAAAAAATTGTTTTTAATTTATTTGAGGGGCAGGGAGACAGAGGGATAGAGACAGACACTGAGAGCGCTCATGCTGGTTCACTCCCCAAATGCCCCCAACAGGTAGGACTGGGCTGGGGCTGAAGCCGGGAGCAGGGACACAATCCAGGTCTTTCACGTGGTTGCAGCAACCCAATTACACGGGCCCCTGCCACTGCTTCCCTTGGTCTGCACTGACAGGAAGCTGGAGTGAAAAGCGTGACTGAGGGCTCAAACCCAGGCACTCCAACATGGGATGTGGGTGTCTCTAATGGTGCCGTAACCACTAGGCCACACGCCCACTCCTGCATTTCTTCCCTAACTCTGGGTTTAGCTACTTCTCTTGAAGCCTAGCAGAGTCACTACTGGTGCTGCATTACATCTGTGACAACGCAGGTGTCCAGACACTGCAAAACCAGAGTTTAAAGGCAACTTTAACAGCTTGCTCTGTCCAGTGTGTTATATTCTCTACATTGAACTGTGAGATTTTGGCCTCTTTAAATGAAAACTTACAGGCATTATCTTTGGCAATCACATGCGTAGGAGAGAAGTCTGATGATTTTGGCTGCCTTGCGTTACATAGCAACAGGTAGTCACAGACAACCAGTGGCTTTGCTCAGAGTGGGCTGTGTACCTTATGGTAATCAGTTTATATGGCCCAGCTCTCAGACACTCGACTTCTCAGTGAACAGTTGGAAACAGAACTGGAACCACAGGAAGGAAGAAAACTCAGATTTTCCCAAACACACAGCTGAGGAAAAAATTCGCCTAGTCTCTATACCATCTGTGTGTTCCCCATAGAACATGAACGTCAGATTGCACGTCAGTTACCTGCAGAGGTCTCTCCACTTAGCCAAGTTTCACATGACATCTGACTGGGCCACATGCCAAGCAGCCCTACTTAAGGAGTTAACATAAATTAATTGAAAACTGGAAATGAAGCAGCCAAAATCGTTGACTGGCTTCCTCTTCCTAGTTCAGTGAAGGGTCAAAACTGTAGGCCCCAGCTTCTAATCTCAAGGAAATAAGTAACAGAGAAGAAAAATCCTTTTAGTCCACCTCTTAGCTATTCCCTGGGCCAAAACTAAAACAAGGGAAAAGTATATCCCCACTGACCTACGGTTTCCACGGTAAGTTACCACAGTCAAGCAGGGTATGAAAATAATAAGCGGAAAATTCCAGAAATAATTAATTTCTAAATTACTTTCATTACGGCATATTGCTATAAATGTTCTATTTTATGATTTGCTATTTTTGTTAATCTCTTATTGTGCCTGATTCATAAACTAACCTTCACCGAGGTGAGTGCTTGGTGCAGTTGTTAAGGCCCTGCTTGGGACTTCTACATGAGCATGTCTTAGTTCAACTCCCAGCTCTGCTGCTGGTCTGTTTTCCTGTTAGTGTGCACCCTGGCAAGCAGGTGATGCCTCATGAACTCAGGTTCCTGCAGGGCACATGACAGACCCAGACTGAGTCTCAGTTTGTGACTTCTGCCTGGCCCAGCCCTGGCTGTTGCAGGCATCTGGGGAGTGAACCAGTAATAGAAGATCTCTTTCTCTATGTCTGCCTGTCTGTCTCTGTCTCTCTGCCTTTCATATAAAAATACAGAAAAAGCAAATCAATACTTTTTAAAAAATATTAAACTTCATCATGGTTATCTACGTGAAGGAAACCCCAATGTACACAGGATTCAGTTCTAAGCACAGTTCTAGGTGTACACTGGGGCCCCTGGACTGCCCCCCTCAGGTTCTTCTTTACGAAAAGGATTCTTCCTTACGAAAAGGATCTTCCCAACCATGACAGAAGACTATAAAGGAACGTGAGGGAGTGGCACTCGTAAGAATCCCTACCACAAGGTTTTGTGGGTATCAGCCAAGGTGAATGTGGAGCAGTTGCCACTAACGGCATGGACACTCAGGAAATGCACTCTTAGTCTATGTAGAGACAGGAGTGATCCCGGGAAACGGGGCAGTGAGACACCAGTGCGTCCTTTACTTGCAAATCTTTCAGGGCACGTTCACTGAAATTGTTAAACTAGCAACCTGCAGGAAGACAGCAACATCTTCCTACCTGCAAAAAGCACTGATTTCTGTGATTAGACACTTGTAACGTCCACTTTAAATCTAATGCAAGGCGACTCCTCTGTGCCTTGTGGCTTTGAAATGAAGAGCCATTTCTTTTCAAGTTACATGCCTATTCCTGGGACTACCAGAAACTTGGCAGCTGATCTGATCGCTTGCTGCTAGAGCGTGGTAGTACTAAGTTTTAAGTGCACATCACTTGAACAGATTCCACTGCACTGGATCACTTCCTCCAGACCAGAGCATCTCTCAGGTAAGGGCTATGACATATATTCCTTTGATTTAAGTCTATTGCATATGGAATACTAGGACAAACTGTTTCAGGGCAAAAAAAAAAAAAAAAAGTAGTTGTCACTCTTCAAACAAGTTTTTGCTTCCACATCACAAAGTAAGGACAGATGTCCTTTGGATAAGTGACTATGCCAGCCTTCCAACTACTGTTGAACCCCACAGCACACAGAATCAATAAAAGTCAACATCCACATGTAGAAGGGCCATTGCTGTCCACAAACATCATTAAATTTAAAGGCTCTCATTATCATCTAGGAAATGATTTCATACTTCAGTGTCTCAAATCACATCATCCAAAAGGATTAGGATGAAACATTTTCCTCAAAGAACATCTTTCCTGAAATCTCATTTTACATGTTGTCCTCTGGTGCCAGTCCGGCCCCTGCTACTTGCAATACTGGTTGCACAGCAAGCTCTGAAATGGAGCTGTTACACTCCAGAACCTCATTATGAGGAGGGGAGGCAGGAGTCACTGCTGGATGAGAGTTCAAGCCATTGTAATGGGAACACTTATGCTCTGGGAGACGAATCAGGGCTGGGTGACCGCCTTGAATGGCTGAGAGGAACAGACACAGATCACCCTATTCACTGCAAGCTTTCGACACAAGAGAACGGTTCAAATGTATCAGAATGCACTGGCCTGAATACCATTTTTAAAACCTCCCAGCTTTCAGCAATCAGTGCAATCTTGCCAGACCACCCCTCTGAGTTGGAGAAGCTGCAGTATCACTGCGAAGTTGAGGAACATGGAGCTACAAGGGACAAGTTATGATTACACTAGACTTTATCTGTAACCAATCATGTTCCCCTGAAATTCCAGTATGTTTTGAATTAACATCAAAGAAAAGTATTCTTAACCCCACCAACTGGCAAATACAGGAATTTCAACTGTTCTACTATAATGACTCTCAGTAAATCACTGTTAATGTCTTACTTTCCGAACTACTGGTCAACCAGAAACACAGTCTGAGTCGCTGATGAAATCACACATCATGGAGGAGTCTCTCCACTACATTTCTTGCTTTCATCCTCCAAGCACAGCAAGTTCCAAACTAAAAACAGCTTTGGATTCATTTTAAATATACTTTCTAAAAATCATATTTTTATGAAATGAAGATGGGATATGATTTGACAAGTATTAAGATTGACATAAATTTTCCTTCCTAAAAGCCATACCTTAAAGACATTCTAAATTTGACCTCTTGCTGAGAGAATGAGACAGAGAGGAGACAGGGTGGAAAACAATTCAAAATGCATGCATTTCAAATTATAGTCCATTTTCCCTACATTTAATAGGTATCGCATTTAGATCCTAGTAAAGAACTACTCACTCATCTTAGGAACTGGTTAATTATTGTAATATTCCATTATGAAATTCTCTATCCATAACATCTCTTATGGCTACTCCATTGGTAATTACTTCCAGAGCCATTTCATCTGCTTATGAAATTAAGAAAACTATTCTTGATTGTTTTTAAAGAACATAAAATAAATACACAAAAATGCAAAGTCCTCTATTGGAAAAATATTGAAATCTTGATCAATTAGGAAAAGAGCTTTGATATTATGAAGACCCACATCATCTTAGAAAGCAGTGGTGTTTTCCAACAATTTTCAGTAATATTCAAGAAAAGAAGGCTGTATTTACTAGTAAGACAGGTACACAGCTAGTAGACACACACGAACTCATACACACAACACAAGGCTTTAAGCCGAGTAAATGGATCATTCCTTGACTTTCCCACAATAATGAGACATTGTGAGACCATGCAGCCTGCAGTCCAATTGGCTTACCAGTGAAATGGTCAGAATTTGAACATTCTAGAAAAGGCCAGTACCTGAGAGCTTCATGAGCAGTTCGGATGCAGCTTTCACGGACATATCCCGCCGGAGCACGCTCCCCTTGCCCTCCTGGGGCTTCAGTGCGTCCTCAGAGATGTTTGGGGTGGCTGCTTCAGGCTCCGGGCTGAACACATAGCTGGACCGGGGCAAGGTCGTGCTTAGGGCCTCCTCTTCCTTGGGCTCCTCTTTCACTTTAAAATTAAGATTCATGGGCTCCTTCTGATTTGCAGCTGTCAAAAGAAAAAAGGGATTATATATATGCAAGAGGCCACGCCCCCTCAGCGCTGCCCCATACTTAATGAAGTATGGAATGCACCATCACATTGTGCCAATAGCCAGAGGGACCACAACCTGATCAAACAGGCTGGGCCCTGGGCACAGAACAGACAATGGACTCTGTGAGTGTGGGACTGTTGACGAGCGTGGGCTTCGCAAGCTTTCAGGGCTCTCATGTTTGAAAAGGTGCTGCCTCTGCAAAGTGCTTGGCTGTTTTTCTCTTTGGTTTTTTTTACTCAATGTCTTCTTTCTTGGATATGCCGCTGCTTCCCTGACTTCCTGGCACTCTCCCCACCTAACTGGATCTCAGCATAGGGCTTTCAGGCAACTACCCTGCTTTATGTTAGGGAATAAAAACACAAGTCAGAGGCGAAGCCCACAGCAAAACCCTAGGGTGAGGGGGGAAGGTGAGGATGGAGAATTTGCCAAAGAGAAAAGTCCAAAACAGAGATTCCACTCCTGCCCTATTATCAGTTGACACTGCTGACCCACTCACAGCGGGGCAGGTACTCCTAACTGGATTTCTGGTCGTAGCACATAAATCCAGATCTGTGAGCCCTAGTCACCACCAAGTCCAAGATGGGATTTTGTTTTTAAAGAAAACTTTGAATTTTAGAATAATTTTAGATTTATGGAGAAGTTGCAGAGATAGTCCAAAGAGTTCCCATATATCTTTCACCCAGCATTCTCTAAAGGTTAACATCTCTCACAACCACAGGACATTTGTCAGAACTAAGAAATTCAGATTACCATTATCTAAACTCCAGATTTTATTCAGATTTTGTTCACCAGTTTTTCCACTAATGTCCTTTTTCCATTTTTAGCATGGTTAGTTGGTGGGGAGTATGTGGTCAGGGCAGAGCTGCCTATTATGGGATGGATTCTGCGGCTAGGCTCCACCGCGCCCAGCCTAGGCCAAGAAGGAAGACACCAGCACCCTCTTCCTGCCACCTCTGACATTCACGGGCCTTTTGCTCCCCTTACAGGTACACGTGGAAGAAACTTTAGGTCTGCCGTATTGGGTGTTTGTCTTTTGGGAAAGAGGATCTCATCCTACATAGAATTCTTTTTTTAATTTTTTTTTAATTTTTATTTTTTTTTGACAGGCAGAGTTAGACAGTGAGAGAAAGAGACAGAGAGAAAGGTCTTCCTTTTCCGTTGGTTCACCCCCCGGCCACTGAGGCCGGCGCACTGCGCTGATCCGAAGCCAGGAACTAGGTGCTTCCTCCTGGTCTCCCATGCAGGTGCAGGGCCCAAGCACTTGGGCCATCCTCCACTGCACTCCCAGGCCACAGCAGAAAGCTGGACTGGAAGAGGAGCAACCGGGACAGAATCCGGTGCCCTGATCAGGACTAGAACCCTGACCGGGACTAGAACCCGGGGTGCTGGCGCTGCAGGCGGAGGATTAGCCTATTGAGCCGCAGCGCTGGCCCCTACATAGAATTCTTAACAACACTTAACTAGAATGAGCCTTAAATGCCTTCCATCATTAACAACAAAAAGATGAACAAAGTCCCCCAAGCACAAGGTGTTCTTGTCTACCTCAGGCCTCTCTAAGAATGCATGTTTTGGTATCACAAATTCACACAGGCCAGCACAAGAGGACTTCAAAAAGTTCACAGAAAATGAAATTAAAAGATAGGCTTATTTTGGTGTAAAAGAATTTTAAAACCCAGCATACAAAAGTCTTCAAAAGTCCATAGAAAATGTATACTACAGGAAAAAAAAAAACTACTCAGGGATTTCAAAATCTTTTTGCATCACAACAAATTTACCTTTTAATTCCATTTTCCAATAACTTTTTTTTAAAAGATTTTATTTATTTATTTGAGAGGTACAGTTACAGAGAGAGAGGGAGACAGAAAGAAAGGTCTTCCATCTGGTGGTTCACTCCCCAAATGGCCACAACGGCTGGAGCTGGGCCAATCCCAAGTCAAGAGTTTCTCCTGGGTATCCCACGTGGGTGTAGGGGCCCAAGCACTTGGGCCATCCCCCACTGCTTTCCCAGGCCACAGATGAGAGCTGGATCGAAAGAAGAGCAGCCAGGACTACAACCAGTGCCCATATGGGAGGCCGGCAGCACAGGGACAGGCTCAGGCCACTATGCCACAGCACCGGCCCCTCCATGAACTTTTTGAAGTATCTTTGTATTTGAAAACTAGAACCCAGAAGGCTAAAATAACATTTGGAACTTCAACTACCAAAAAGATGGGCCGGGGAGGGGTGGGTATTGTAGCACCATGGGTAAAGCTGCCACCTGCAATGCCAGCAACCCATATGGGCCCATATAGAGGCTGGTTCATGTCCCAGCTGTTCCACTTTCAATCCATCTTCCAGTTAATGGGCCTGAGAAAGCAGCAGAAGAAGCCCCTGCCTCCCATATTGGAGACCCAGATGAAGTTCCTGGTTTCAGCCAGGCCCAGCTCTGGCTGTTGCGGCTGTTTTGGGGGAGTGAACCAATGAATGAAAGAGCTCTCTCCCTCTCTCTCTCCCTCTAACACTTTCAAATTAATTAATTAATTAAAAACTAGAAAAGAAAGATGCAGGGCTTGGTTTAGAGTCTAGATCCATGGGCCCCTACCCACTATTGGTTTCTACCACACTGCTCCTCCCCTTCCAGCCCCTGGGTTGTAATGAAATTTGAATGGAACTTGACTTTCAAGTCTTTGCTCAAATACCACCTGCTCAGTGAGACCTACCCTGCCCCTTCTGCTCAAAACTGTGGCCCCTACCCCTCATAATACGTGCAGTCTCACTTATCCTGCTGTGACTTTTCTCCCTACTTCCAAAGGGGAAAAAAATACATACTACTGCATTGTGTTTCCTGGCATTCCCACGTGGAAGCCTTCAACTTCCAAAGTGAATATACCTTTGTTTGGGACTCTGCAGAAGAAATTAAGGAAAAACGAGGTGGAGCCATAATGTTACTGGTTCCTTATAAGCAAGGAGGGAAGGAGGAAGGGAGAGAGGGAGAGAAAGAGAGAGGGAGAGAAAGAGAGAGAGAGGGAGAGCGGGATGTTCACACACTGCCAAAAGGCCATGTGCGGGCACAGTCATCTATCTGTAAGCTGGGAAGAGGGGCCTCAGGAGAAACCAAATCTGCTGACACCTTGATCTGGGCTTCCAGCCTCCAAATGTGAGAAATAGATTGCTGCTGGTGAAGCCACCCAGCCTGTGGTATTCTGTTACCTGAGCAGATTAATCATATACTACATAGTTTTAAAGCTTATTGTATGAACTATTTATGGTCTGTTCGTTCAACTCCAGGGCAGATTCCACAAAGGCAGTGATCTTTGTTTTTACACAGCTGTATCTGAGGTGTCTAGAACAGTGCCTGCCACATTGTCGGTGTTCAATCTACACATCTATTCACTGAATAAAGTGCACCGACTCCAAATCGGTGACATCTCCTAGTGTTCCATTTTACTACCTGTGATCCACAAAAACCACAAACTCCAAACATCCCACCCAAACCAACAGAGGTGCTTTCCCAGGTCTAATCACAGGATTGGGGATGAAACTCGAGATAAAGTTGTCTAGCCCAGAGTTAGCTTACTTGACCTCTAGCAATACGGAGGAGGGAACCCAGACACACGAGGGGAAAGGCTAAAAATCTAGCTCCTTGGGGACAATGCCATGGGAATGTGAACCCAATGGAACAATGACGCTCTCTACCACAGTCTTCTAATATGCACTTGCAGCCTCTGCCAGGGAAGGCGGCCCTCAGACGACTGCACCTTGCACACGTCTCAACCCTTCGTACCTTTCACCCAGTTCCTGGGAGTCTGTACTGCTCTCCCTATGCCCTTCTTCCAGAGCCCTGTGTAGAATCTTTCCACGAGAGCATCTCTGCTCAGACATGATAGAGTAATTAAATGATGTGTATTTATTAAGTCTGTGACTTTGACTCTGTGGGAAAGAAAAATCCAAAGTGAACGGTTATATGTTTTTACAATGCTTCGGTGCTGTATCTTATTTGAAAATGCTAAGATGAGGCTATTAAAGATGCAAGAAACCATTCATATTCTAGAAGGAAACCCCAGCTTCTAGAGTGGGTAACTGTTAAGCAGATGCTCTCTGAACATAAAAGGGGTCTCTGGGAGCATTAGTCAGAATACAAACTTACAGCCAACTTACAGAGAAAAAGGCACTTAGCATTGTTAGCACAACCTGTGTTTAACAGAACCTCAATATGACACTTCAAAAAAAAAAAAAAGCAGCAGGCAAGCTGTATGTTGCTAGATTATAAGTTTGCGAGGCACTACGTACCTGGTTTTCATTCTGACAATATCAAGAACGCCATAAAACTATAATGTGCTGAGAAAATGTAAATACAGCTAATGACATAATAGAAAAACACGCGGGAAACACTTGCCCAAGTTTTAATTTCCCAAACAGCTGGATTTAAATAGAACATGTAACAATAAAAATTATGAAGGCTAACCTCCTTTTCTATTACCAGAAATATTTACAGAGCAGATAGTATATAAAGGCTGTGTTTTGTAATTAATATGACTAAATAATTGCCATCTTCGTAATTATTCTAGTTAAGGAAAAGCCCGCGTGTACAGACAAAGGTGGAATTAAAGTTGTTTTCTTTTTCTTTGGGGAAACTGCTAACAGAGGAGCAGCAGCCTATGACTCACTGCAGTCTCCGCTTTATCCCTACCACTAACACAAAAAGCTGTGTGCACATATGAAACCCAACTCACAGAGTTCCTGCACAGCACCTGCTTTCTCGGCTGCTTGTGTGTCTTGAAGTTTCCAGACACTGCACATCCTAATGCAGTGAGGAAGCCCCACCAGTCAAAAGGCTGTCGTTCCAAGCCCTGTGGGAGCTGAGCCACTCTGATTATGAATAATGTATACCCGTGAGTACATAGACTTGATGGAGTTGGGGTGCCACTTAAAGGAAACAGATTGGTTTTTTTGAGGATTTTAAAAAAGAATTCAAGATTCAGGTGAATGTGGAAAAGGAATGGGAAAGCCACTGGGATAAAATGATTCCAGTTTTGCAATTCTCACAGACAGGTATTATTTATTAGTGAGCTGGAAAACCTTCTTCCGACAGGGCGTCATCGCCTCACGAGGAGATTCCTTCTAAGGAGACAAACTTCCCTGAAGACCATCATTGGTTTGAACAGGGCATTGCAATAGTTTCTCGGGGACTGGAGCCTTCATTTCATCAGACCAAATGGGTTTATTGCCACCCTCACCTTACAGGAGGGGAAACTGAGGCCCCAAGAAGTTAACAGACACCCACCCTCCCCCAGACACAGAACTAATGCACAGAGATGCTGGCCTCCGGAGCTCCCAGCTGAAAATGTATCCACATCCTTCCGTGTCTCCCCAGGAGCCCCTGGCACCTTTCAGAAGGACACTGACCTAAGCAACTCGACCGTGGGCTGTGGCTGGAAAGCCAACGGCGTGAAGTGAACTAAACACTGCTAAGGAGACAGAGAAGGGAAGGAAGGGGCCGCCTGTGAGGAAGGGATGCCTCCCTGGAGGAGGGAATCGCGGGGAGATGTGACTACGGGAGTGAGAGGAAAAGATCAGACTGCAACACGAATGCTTCTGTTCTGCTGGTTCCCCCGGGTGAAGGAAAATGACACCTTTCCGTGAGATTAATGAGCAGACAGAGCTCTCTTTCAGTTTGGAGTCTGGCAATTTTATGAGTGCTGAACTGCCCCCATGAAAAACAAGGCCACTGAGAATTTTATTTACGACTTTACCCTAAACCAGAGCCAGGCTCCTGGACCTGGAAGGGACCACATACCAACGGTTTTCAAATAGCGTTCCAAGGAACCCTAGGCTAGGCTTCAGGGGTTCCAACAAATGTTTGTTTCAAATTTCAAGTTTTTAAAATTATGCTCGAATTAAATTAAAATTGACTGTTAAATATGCATCCTCACTTGTTCCGTATAAAATGTCAGCTCACCAGAGACCATAGTGCGTTAACTTAGTTTGCTAAGTGAACTCAGTTCTGCTATCGTAGGAGGGGTCCAGTTCTAGCGATATGTCATTAAGAGAGGAAGTGTTTGCCTTCGCATGGACAGTCCACTCAGGCCTGTGCATGTGTGTCCGTGTAACACTGGACCGTTGTAGGATAACTGAGGGTCTGTACGTATGCCCTACGTCAGGACGTCTCAACTTCAGCACCGGCGCCGTTCTGACCGGGTAATTTGCAGTCTTGCACACTGTAGGATGTTTCCTGCATCCCTGGCCTGTACTTCCCGGATGCCAGCAGCTCCTCCCAGTTGTGAAAACAAAACAAAACAAAACTGCTGCAGACAGTGCCAACTGTCTCCTGGGCATAACTGCCTTAAATTCAATGCCAGGGCAGTGCAAGTGTATCTGCTTGGGTACAGCGTCCAGCTGCAGCTGACAGACAGACAGGCACTTGTGCATACACAGAAGTATCTGGATCTATCATTTCCTGAGCCCACAGCACCGGCCAGGAAATACCAAGTGTTTACCTGGATTAGTTTATCTCATGCTTACAATGACCCTTTGAGGTAGGTCCTAATATTATCCCCAGTTGGCAACTCTGAAATCCAGAGAGATTAAACACATGTGCCCACTTTCTAACAGCTAACTGAGTCATAACCAAGTAGTTGATCCAGAATTATAGATGGCTTTAGGGCTTGGTCTAAGTTTTGGATGCTTCTGGTCTGCCATTTGTTATAAGGAATGAAGACAGTTGCTAAATGCTGTCAATTTTGAAGCAGAAATTTTATATTATTATCCTCTTCTTTCAAGAATCTGAATAAATTAAAGGGATCCTGAGATTACAAGACGACTTGCTAAAAATCTGTTCCCATTTGCCACAACTTCTCTGTGAGCAACAGTAGCTCCTGGAACTGCAATTAGCAAAATAAATTTAGAAATACTGTACACTAAATGATAACACTGCCATAAAGACCAGACTAGACTCCATAACATCAGAGTGTCCCAATGATGTTTATCAAATAACAACTTTTCCTCTAATTGCATGCCTTTTTAAACAAATAAATGTAATCAGTGTGAACTTAAAAAAACAAAGTTCTATTAAAAATACATCTTTGCTATTTGTTGTGACCTCAAGAATCTAATGTATTAATAAACTTCTTACAAAATAATAATAAAAAAGACTATAGGGCTGGCATTGTGCCACAGCGAGTAAAGCCACCACCTGTGATGCCAGCATTCCATACAGGCAACGGTTGGTGATCCGGCTGCTCCACTTCCGTTCCAGCTCCCTGATAATGGCTTGGAAAAAGCATCATGTTTGGGCCCCTGCCACCCAGGTGGGAGACCAGTTGAGGTTCCTGGCTCCTGGCTTCAGCCTGACCCAGCCCTGGCCATTGCAGCCACCTAGGGAGTGAACCAGTGAATGGAACCAGCGAATGGAAGATCTCTGTCTCTCCCTCTCTAACTCTGATTTTCAAATAAATCAATAAATTTTTTTTAAAAAGTAAATAAATAAAAAATTACACTAAAATATATGTGTTGTATGTATTGAATCTGATGAAGATTTTGCTTCAAAAAAATGAATTCAGTGTTTAAAGAACACAGAAAATGAAAACTGTTACTGTTTCCTACTCCCTTATTTTACAATAAGAAAACCCAGGGGGCTCCTTAATGCTGAAACCGGAGTAGGGCCCGTCTCTCCAGCCTACAAGCTGACGTTGCTGTACCCATCAGCCCCCTCATAAGGAGCACATTAGGATGTACCAACAGGCTCATAGGGGCCTTGGGATGTTTCACCATCTGATATACTTTGGGTGAGAAAAAGAAACTGCCTTCTGAAATCACGAGAGGCCAAGATTTAATTAAGTAATTACTGATGAGTATTACTTTTAAATGTTATAAATGTTAAGTATCTTGTATTTAAGTGGAATATTTAAAATATTAGCTAAATATTTTAAAATCTTGCCCTTTAATTTGCCTTAAATCGTTTTATAATTACTGTTTAGTGCAATTGTGGCCATCTCATCTTCCTCACCTGAGAAATATGAAACCCCCCACCTGAGCTAATCCCTGGCCACACTTCAGGACCCATGTACCCAAACTATGACCACACAGGTCCCCAGTGACGGCCAGGAGCACAGACACAGGGAGAGGGGATCACCTCTGCAGAAGGTCAAGGGTAACAGCAGCAAGAACTTGACAGTAAATAAAGGAGGCTTTTCTCCATGAACTAAAACCCACACATAATGAGTGCAAGTAATCCGCTTCACAGACAGGCTATTTCCCGTGTCAAAAGCAGAAGGACAAGTCCTGCAAAACCCATCAAGCCTTCAGCCAATGTGAAAAGAAAGCTGCATGCTAAATTCCCACTATTAACGCACCCAGGGAAGGAGATGTATGAGTTGCAATGGAATGGTTTGCATGGAGACTGGAAGAAAGAAAACCTAAAGACTGGAGAAATCTGTTTCCAGTTCTTTTCCAGGAAGTCAGCGACCACCTGCCCCAAATGACAGCTCCTCTTGCCAGTTACACTTGTCACATCAAATTAATATGGCTGGCTTTCTGGTTTATAGATCAGTGTGCAAATGACTGTTGTCACCGTGGATCACCGGGAGAGTCTGACCAACTCTGGGTGGTGACAGACCATGAAATGGCCATAAAGAGTCTCCCCCGAGTGGTCATCCCTTTGCATCCCGAGGGGAGGGAGATGTCTACGGAGCTCCACGGTCCAGATGCCGAGACCCCTGGGACGACGGGAGGTGAGGAGACAGAGAAAGGTGAGGACGGCAGCACTGTGCTTGTGAGCAGTGAGGAGATGGTTGCTCAGCAGAAAACGGTCAGCCCGGCAGGGGCATCACCTGATACCAGAGGCGCTGGGGGAAGAGTCCCTCAAGAAATGCTTGGATGGTGAGGAGCTAGGGTGGAAAAGGCAGGCGGAGGCGGCCAGAGGAACAAGTCAGCTAGCGGCAGACTGCAGGCTGCACGTGAAGGAAGGGCTCCGAGATGCATTCTGAAGACCCAAAACTTGAAGCAGACGCGTGTCTGAAAGCACATGTGTTAGAAATGATGCCATGGTTGGAAGCCAAGGAAAATAAGCGGTGAGGCAGACGGAGGTCAAAAGACAGTGCACACAACTGAGAAAAAAAAATTAGGTGATAGCTAATTAGGTGGGCGTGAGCCAAGCCTTTGCAGTTAGAGCAGAGTCTTCGCTCTGTGTCTTGCAGCTGAGACCTTTGAGCCTCGGCTATCTCATCTAGGAAATAGGTCCAGGTTATTGACCTCCAGGGCCACGGTGGGGTTAAATGAGAACTCCTAGGAAGCAGCTGGCATAGCGCCTGGCTCACTGCAAACACTCCTGATTAATTACAGCTCTAATAATAACAGCACCAGTAGAAGCAGTAACAGTAACAACAGCAGTAGTGAATGGGAGAAAAGGTGCTTTTGGGAGATGGAAGAGAATGACCTGGCTTTGGTTTTACAGAAACAATAGACTCTGATTAATTTCACCCGTGGGTCTCCCAAGAGAAAAAATGATTCTGGGGATAGGCCTGGTGGTTAGGATGCAGCTTGGGACACCCGCATCCCGTATGGAAGTGCTAGGGTTCAAATCCCGGCTCCTCTCTCAACTCCAGCTTCCTGCTACTTGGTATCCCTAAAGGCGTCAGGTGACGGCCCAAGTATCTGAACCCGTGCATCCCACCAGGGAGATCCACATGGAGCTCTTGGCTCTACTTTTGGCCTGGCCCAGTCCTGGCTGTTGTGGGCATTTAGGGAGTGAACCAGTGGATGGAAGATCTGTCTGTGTCTGTCTTTTAAATAAATAAATAAGGACATAATATCATTCCAGTGGCCATTCTGTAACTTGGAGCACTGTATCCAGCACAGCAAGAAGAAGGGGAAGTGGAGACCAGATGTGATTCTTACCATTTCTTACCCCAAGTCTTGGTTTCTCCACCCATATGCTTGTTACATGATAGCAGAAATGCACAGTACACTACAAAGCTCTACCAACACGTAAGCTGGCCTCCCTGTTACTCCTCTATTTGTACTAATTCCTGAGAAGACCAGAAGTTCTCATATGGCTTCTAAAGATGTCTGTCATGCGACCTTCAGGCTGGCCCATGCAGGGGATGCTGGCCAACTCTACAACATTCACAAAGAACATAGCCAACGGCCTGTCTGGCTGCTTCTTGGTCCTGTAATTTGGGGTGGAGATGGCATAGGGATGGGAGTACTGGAACCGTACTGCCTGGATGAGAATCTCAGCTCTACCACTTCTTGGCTGTGTGAGCTTGGGCACATTTTTTTTTTTTTTTTTTTTTTGACAGGCAGAGTGGACAGTGAGAGAGAGAGAGACAGAGAGAAAGGTCTTCCTTTTGCCGTTGGTTCACCCTCCAATGGCCGCCGCGGTAGCGCACTGCGGCCGGTGCACCGCGCTGATCCGATGGCAGGAGCCAGGTGCTTATCCTGGTCTCCCATGGGGTGCAGAGCCCAAACACTTGGGCCATCCTCCACTGCACTCCCTGGCCACAGCAGAGAGCTGGCCTGGAAGAGGGGCAACCGGGACAGGATCGGTGCCCCAACCAGGACTAGAACCCGGTGTGCCGGCGCCACAAGACAATTTTTAACCTCTCTGTTTATCATCTCTTCCTCTGTAAAACAGGATTAGTAATACCACCTACCTAGAGTGAGGGTCAAAGGACTCAAAAGGCACAGAGCAAAGCACTGCATAGGAAAAATAAAATGCAACTAGTATGGACGGTCAAGTCTTCTTCCATGCCAACACCTGTGTGCGTAACTCCAGACCCCATGTGCTTTTAATCCCACCTGCTCCCTTCCATGACAGCCCCATTCATGGTTCACTGAGTCACGAGTCTCAACTGACAGGAAAGGGTCACACTCTCCCTCTCGTTATGAATCACCACGTTTCAATAAAATGCAGGATTTCCAAAGGGCACTCAGGCTGCCTCCTGTACAACACTCCATGCAGCTGCTCACACGAGGAATTTCAGTCACATGAGCCCCGAGTGCCCAGCAAAGAGAAAGGCAAAACGGGGCCGACCAGAACCAAAGTGAGGATGCAAAGGGAGGTCCTGAAAAATAAACTGAGTGGCAAAAGTACGCCTGTGCGTGGGGAGCAGGACAGCCCCTGGCTGCTGGCATTCAAGCCTCGGGCATGACTGGCACAAGGATGGCACTGAACATGGAAGGAGGCACACGTGTTAGGACGCTGTACAGAAAGACAATCAGAGCCGCCAGGCGCGCAGGATGACTTGGGTCAGCAGGCATCCCCCGGCCCCTCCTTCTCCAGCAGCCCAAACAGGAGTAAAACAAGACAGGGAAGCTGCCACGTATGCACCTGCTGTACAGGGCCACTCTAGAAAGTTTGTAGAAAAATGAAATGAAAAGGTAAGTTTGTTATGTTGCAAAAAATGTGAAATCCTTGTGTATTTTTTCATAATACCCACTGAACATTTAAGAGCCTTCATCTTAATGGGTTTCCAAAGTGTTTTGTGCCAAAATAAACCTACCTTTTAATTCTGTTTTCCATGAACTTTTTGAGATACTCTTGTATTGTAACTTACAGATGTATAAAATTATCTGGGGGCTGGTGCTTGGCATAGTAGGTTAAGCCTCTGCCTGCAGTGCCAGCATCCCATGTGTGTGCCAGTTCATGTCTTGGGTGCTTCACTTCTGATCCAGCTACCTACAAATGGCCTAGGAGAGCAGTGGAAGATGGCCCAAGTGCTTGGGCCCCTGCACTCACATGGGAGATCCAGAAGATGCTCCTGGCTCCTGGCTTCAAATAGGCCCAGCCCTAGCTGTTGCAGTCATTTGGGGAGTGAACCAGTAGATGGAAGACCTTTTTCTCTGTCTCTCCCTCTCTTTCTGTAATTCTACCTCTCAAATAAATAAATAAAAACTTTGAAAATAAAAACATAAATAAGTAAATAAATAAAATTACCTGAAACAGATGGAAGTTGCAGAATGAAGGACTACGGACAATTGTAAGCTATGACAGAAACCCATTAACCAATGCCCCTTCATTTATGCATGGAAACTATGGCTATCGGATAGCTGAGCTACTCATTAGTCAGAAACGTGTATCCATTTGTTCACAAACTGTCTCCGGGAAGCTAAAAGTAAGTCGTTGCTTTAAAAAGTCCATCTCTCCTAGTTAAAATTATTTTGGTCTCAATTTTATGAAATTAATGTAATGTGGGAGACAGTACAAAAAGTTTCGCCAGTTTCCAAATTAAAAATAGTTGAAATGACTTATATCTTTTATTTTGGAAAAACCAGGGACAAAAAGATATTCCCAGCCAACAAGTGAGGTGCCAAGTTTCCATCAACTGCTTGCTTATAATTTGGAGAGTTAGAATTAAATTCTGTATCTTGAAAAGTGCAGTTTGCAAAAAAGCAGAGGGAGGTGCGGCTGTCACGGGCATCTTTGAATCAGACTTCCAATGAGACTCCCAGCTGCCTGATGCTCTACACTGATTCCTGAGACTTTCTAACTGCCATGAAATTCTCTTGTCATGAGGCCCCACGAGGAAACACATGAGGCTCAAAAAACATGACTCACCCATGCTTCTCCTTTGGGTCAACCTTGACCTATGGGGAAATGCCTCAGGCCCAGCTCAGACTACCTTGTCCTTTTCTGTGGTCTGGGATAGAAAGCGTGGGAAGAGAAGTGCGCTCCAAACCAAAAAAAAAAAAAAAAAAAAAAAGCAAAACAACAATCCATAGCTATACTGAAGAAAATAGTACCAGGTACCAAGTTTATATTCCACATCCATGGCCCTTAGTCCTGGCTGCACCTTAGACTTTTGACAATTTTAAAAGAAAATATCAACGTCCAGAGTATACTCCAGGCCAATTAAGTCATAATTTCTGGGCCCTGACATTTGTAAAAAAAACTCCCCAGGTATAAAGTGTACTGTGTAGGCCGGGTTAAGAACTGCCGCTGGCTGCAGGCGACTGCACAGAATCACCAGGAACTTCAGCTATGCATGGTCCACCCCCCCACACACCAACACCCCCAGTCACATGACCACTGGATCACTTGTCCTGTCCTGTACTGGTCTTCCAGCCTCCAGGAAAGCTCAACGCAAACCCGCAGGGCTGAGGCCCTTCAAGGTCTCGCCCCGGGGTAGAAGCCTGAGTGAGATCTGCAAAAGTCCCCTTTCCATCAGCCCAGGAAGCCAGCAGTTGGGGCTGCCCCATACTCGCCTAGGAAACGACATTCTTCCTGGAGGACCCAGGAACGTGAAGTGGAGACCCCGTCTGAAGGACAGAGGATGGCTGGGTGAAGGGATCTTATTGCACAATCACGTAAGGGGGCACTTCAAAAAATTCCTGGAAAATGCACACTATGAAAAAAAATTATCTCTGGATTTAAAACAAAATGTTTGCACCGAAATAATCTTTTAATTCCATTTCCCAAGAACGTTTTGAAATAGTCTGATCACTGGGAAACCTCCAAACAGATGGAAGGAGGATTTAGAGTGAAATTTTAAAATAGTTTTAATCCATTTATTTGAAAGGTAGAGAGGGACGGAGAACGACGAGACAGAGAGATCTTCTAATCCACTGGTTCACTCCCCAATGCCTGCAACAGCTGGGGCTTAGCCAGGCAGAAGCCAGGAGCCTAGAACTCCATCCGGGTCTCCCACATGAACGGCAGGATCCAACCCCTTGAGCCATCACCTACAGTCTCCTGGGGTACACATGAGCAGAAAGCTGGAATCCGAAAGAGTCCAGACTCGATCCTAGATCCTATACCGAATGCCAGCCCCTACAGCCAATTTAAAACAGCATTCTACCCAGAGGACTGTAATCCCCGTTGGTTCTGTTCTTTATGCTTGCTTTTAGTCAAAGGAGGAAGAAAGACTCCCCTTACTAATCAGGCAAGAAAGCATCAAGTGTTTTCTCTCTCCCTTTTGGAAATAAGTAGGTGTCTACACACTTGAATTTGTCACTGTGCTTCAGCTTTGCAGACAGTGATCTGCTGGCACAAAGACTCGCAGACTCGATGCCCACAAACAGCTGCACCCTATAGCACCAGCAGGTGCACGGACAGAGCCCAGCGAAAAAATTCAGTGCTAGAACAATGGTGCCCTTATGACGTCCAGGGAGGAGGCCCGAAGCTAACCATCGCTACACTGCATTTGAGGACAGGAAGAGCTAGAAACTCAGCCGCAGCTCCCTGCGGGATCTGGCCTTTTTGTCCCTGAATCAAATCTGCAGACACATCCACGGAGAGCACCACTGTGAGAGCAGCTATCAATTGTAGGGCCTGGCCAACCAGAGGGTTAGTGGAATCATCATCATAATAAAAAATCCCTCCAGAAAATGTATTCCTTTCCTTTGAACATATCCTCCCCTTCCTCCTGCGGGCTGCACTGCCACAGTCACCAAGTTTACATTTACATCCAAATATGCACACACAAAAAAATTACCGATGCATCGCACTCCCCGGTGACTTTATAACAGGTTGCTAGGTAACAGTGCATACAAGTCAGGTTTCAGGACCTCTAGTAAGCCACCATAAAATAGCTGCATGGGCCTTTTGCATAAATAGTGTGCATTTGTTATCTGTTTTCTTATGCTGATTGATCAGCCAGGAAATACTCTGCCAAACCGAAAACAACTCCCTATCAATAGTTAACCGGAAAAGGAAAAAAGAAGGAGACCACCATAGAAGGCTCCTGTGCAAGTGCAGGGCCCTTCACCCCAGCCTTGGAACAGGCTTCTTCTCCCCTTGTGGCTCCACTGTGTGCCATACTAGCTCTGAGCAGCTGAAAGCTACTAAGACTGGGGCTGAAGCTAATGGCAGACAGACGCCGGCTGGGAGCACTCAGGCTGCCTGGTTCGAGTGCAGACTCCTCCACTTCCAATGCAGCTATCTCTGCTACTGCACACCCTGGGAGGCAGCAGACCATGACTCAAGTACTTGGATCCCTACTGTCAATACGGTATACCCAGACTGAGCTCTAGGCTCCTGGCTTTGACCTGACCTGGCCTGCCTGTCGTGGAGACTGTATCAGCAGATGCTAAGAGCTCTCTCTGTGTGTCTCTCTCTGTATGTGTGTGTCAGCCTCTCACATACAGTGAAAATAAATAAATAACTTAAAAAAAAAAACAGATAAATTTTGGTGCAAAAACAGTTAGAAATCCCCTCATAGATTTTTCATGATATGCATGTTTTGTGAACTTTCTGAAGACCCCTCATATATCCTCTGCATTTCTTCCCTTGGGGTGGCCCTGAGCAAAGCCCACAGGAACCCCTTTGACTCTCACGTTGGCAAGTAATTCCATCAAGATGGAGCTGGAGACCCCGCAGAGGCGAAATCCTAAAGGGAGATGGGAAATGTGCATTTCTCCCAATGGTTTCAAACAATTTTAATGTAAAGCTCAGTTTTTAAAATCCCGTTTTCCTGAGATTGGGCTGGAAGACAGAGAAGGCAGTAGGGAAGAGGAGCAGAAGTTGGTAGTGTTAGAATTCTTGCAGCCCACTGGTTCCAGCAGGGCTTCCTCAGGGCCCCTGCCCCATTCCCTGCCCCCTTCCTCCTCTGCTCGTTTCTGGGACACCTGGTTTTCCAACCCTTCTCTCTCCCAACCAGGGTCCCCCACTGCCGAGGGGCAATGATCTGGGGTGAGGAGGACCTCCCCAAAGACTCACTGAAGTGTCACTGAGCACAGGGACTTGGGAGTGAAGCTGAACCTCTAATTCACCTGGCAATGACATTTAGTGAAATGCGACACACAGCCCATTTAAAGGAAGGTGGTGACCAATTATTCTCCATTTAAAGGGTATTGTCAATCTCCAAAGCACTGAAATGGCATTTGGAAATCATCGTGGGGACTGCCATCTTCACTGAAAGACAGAACCAATTCTCAACCGACCTTTCCCCACCCTCTAGATCTCCTTTAAAATTTTAAATCAGACTTTTGAAAGCGTAATGAGTAGCAGCACAATCCCACCCCTGTCTGAGTCTAACAGAGTCAGGAGGAACTGTGCCCCTGCCCCACTACACCCTGTTCAACAGCACAACTTAAAAGACACTGGGGAAAAAAAAAAAAAGGCAGAAACCAAGAGACGCATCAGGCATAATTTGACAGTGATGGAAAACAATGCCAATTAATGAGAATAAATTTCTACAGTGTATGCTTCATCTTCTCTACAAAGGGCATGATAGGACAATCAGAAACTAATTTAAAACAATTTTTAAATTCCACTTTACATGAAGGATTTAGAGTAATCAAATTCATAAAGATAGGAAAATAAGTACAAGAGAGGTTATGGGGAGATAGAGGCTTATTGTGAATGGTTATAGTTTTGGTTGGGGAGGTTGAAGTTTTGGCAATGGGTCGTGGTAACGGTGGCACAACATTCTCAGTGTGCTTAGAGCTTCTGAACCATGCACCTAAAAATAGGGAAAATGGTAAACTTCATGGGAGGTACATTTTACCACAATAAAAAAATCTCTCCACCAAAAAAAAATAAATCCTAAAAAATTCATTAAGATAATATTTATCATTTGCTCAAATTTTCAAAGTCTGTGATTTCTAGCAGTAGTCTCTGTACATGTGATCCTTAACAATCTTTCAAATTGCGACAATAAACGACTTGAATAACGCAAAATGAGGTACTTCATGTACAAGTACTTTAGAGAACTCGGTGCGGAAGGGACAAGTTAAACAGGGCTCAAGGTCACACAAGGCAAGTGACACAAACCTGGCTGACCATGTGAACTTCCCCCCATCAGAAGAACCCAAACAGAGGATTAAAAAAACAAAAGCAGAAAAACAAAACCAACAATCCCTATTGTCTCCAGACCTAAGTCAGAAAATGCCTACTTCCAAAGCATTGCACAGTAACAATAACAATAATAGTAAAGGGAAAAAAAACATACAACAGAAAACTTAGGCAAGTGCAGACTATTAGAAACAAAGGGACTTGGAAACCAATCTAGTCCTACCAGCTCATTTTACAGATGAGAATATACTGGCAGGGAAAGAGAGAAAGAGCGAGCGAGCGAGAAAGAAGAGAGAGAATGAATACAACCCTATTCAAGTACCTGACAGCTTCATGAGAAAATCAGACGCCATCTTAACAGAGATGTCCTGGCTGAACAATGCTGACGCACTGTTGGCCACATACTCGGAGGGGTCTTTCAGCTTTGTGTGGTTGGCGGGCCTGTCGGCAGGATTCAGGCTAAAGGAGGCGGGCAGGCCGTTCTCTTCCTTGGGTTCCTCCTTCACCAGCAAGGGCGAGACGCCAGCCCCACCCTGGCTAGTCCTCTCTGGAGGGTTAGACGTCATCATGGCCCCCACTAGCTCTGTCCCTCCTCCTTCCCTTTGCTGCCCCAGGCAGGCACTGTCACTGAGGTGGGGAGATCCCTTGACATCTGGGTCTGGGATCTCCTCCTTCACCTTGGCTTCTGTCCTCAGGAAGTGCTGATGGCAACGCATGTGGAGTTTCAGGCTGAAGTGGCGTGAGGAGGTGAAAGGGCAGAGCTGGCACTGAAAGGTCTCTCCCCGGTCCTGGTGCTGATGAACCTGACGGAGAAGCAAGAAGAATGAGCTGGCCACCGCGCGTTTCCGGAAAATGCCTTGTTGTACAACACCCCGACTGCGCATCCACACTCTCCTCAATGCCCAGAGAACTGGCCCAGGAAGAACATGCCCCGAGGAGCGTTTTCTTACTGTGCCCCAGGCCAGGGAGGTCAATCTCTAAATAAAATGGAGGTTCACATGGGGTAGGTTGTCCATGATAGAGCCGTGCCCACAGCTCGGGACCCTGGCTGCCAACGGGTGTTGTTTTTGGTAGACTCCTCCCAATCTTCCAGGCACCCCATTTCCACTGATGTCTGCAGAGAATACACATTGGAAAGCCACTATGCACGCTTACATAATTACTAATTGGAGGTCAAGAGAGGTAACCAGTGGAGTAATTCTTCTCACAATACTAATACTTCGCATGTAACCAATTATTCTCACCCAGAGAATTAGTTATGTTTTGCAAACATAATTTCAATTTTCAAAACGCTGCTCCTAGGTAATTAAGTAGGTAGAAAATAATGTCTCCAGGGTATTCCCAATTCATAGCCAGAGACATGGAGACCCCAGAACAAGTGGCTCGAGCAAAAGAAAGCAAAAGAGGAGAAAAAACAGGGTCTGACCCTCAGCAAATATTCTAGGCCAGAGGAAACCAGTTTTTCCAAACGTGGCTATAAAATCAAGCTCCGGATTCTGACGTCCGCAATGAAAGAATGCAGATTTTTGAATCCAGCTGCAGTCTTGCACACACAACGATACCTGTAAAAATTGCGAGAAACTTTGTTCTTCCCGTCTCTACCACATTTAGTGCTTGAAAAAGTGAGGAAATCATTGCATTGGCCTGAGCCAGGCTTTGAGCTGGCAGGTGCTCCTAAGCTTGTAGCTTCCCCATTCATCTCTGCCAATGCGCTGCAGTGTTGACCTGTTACACCCTGCTATTTCAGGATTGGCCCTCCCTTGAGTAGAATCTGCCAATTGTGTAGTTTTGGGCCAAATCATCTGGGGAGTTGTGTGTTCTGAACAAACAAGCACCTAAGTGATTGGAGTTCAGAACCAAAACAAGGCTGACACCTCATCTTTCAGTGGTGACCTGAGCAGGATTTGAACTCAGGTTTCAGGGGTTAAGGGCTCCTTTGCTAATCCACTGCACCACCTGGCCCCTCTGTGCAGAGCTCCTGTCCAAGGGAGCAAGTTTTACTACAGCTGTTTATGCATTCTGAATGCAATCCAAAAGCATTATTCACCAGCCAAAACATACTTTTAAATAATGTGAAGTGACCAACAAAAGCAAAGAAATTAAAAGTTAATGGTGAGATCCTGTCGCTACAGCACCCCACTGTGGCTTTCTGAAAAAAACAACACAAGAGATTCTGGGTCCCCCAAAACATGAGTTTCTCGACCGACCAGCACAACCGTAAAATCTTAAATTCAGTTGCAGCAAGGCCCTGCTCCTGAAAAGCCTTCCCCTGTGCCTCGGGCGAGGGCTAGGGTTGGGATAACACAGCCATGGTCCCTGGCGGTACATCACCCCTGTCCTTTCTCCACAAAAGGATTTCACTGGGGCTAAGCACTTCATTGGCTTTCTCACAGAATTGAGAAGATCCCCCTGCCACCTCCTCCACGCAGCTCCCACACAAGCAGTCACCTTGTGGGGGCCTAAGGTCACAGTCCCATGAGACCCTGACAGGTGCTGCCAAAGAATCATGCCCGGGGAACCAGGTGGTAAAGGTCACCAGGCAGGGAGCTTCTGCTGTCCCCAGAGCAGCGCTGTGGGAGATTCCATTTCAGAAGTGTCCTGAGATCTAGTGACCCAGGAGAGGAGCGGCGCTAATCCAGGAACGGAGGCTCGCTCCGGAAACAGCTTCTGGAAAAAGAAAAGGATGGTGCATGGGCCCGAGTGCTCCCAGGGCAAGGGAGCCCTGGATTACTTGTGAAGAGGCAGAGTGGGTGTCCTTTCCCACCACCTCCTGGCCTTGTTTTGTTTAGTGATGGAAAAAATCAGCAAACATTGAAAGGAGAGAGAGCATGGCTGGCTTCAGCACTGACAATTTTTATGTGAGCTAAGCCTTCCCAAAGGGAACTATACCAGGGTACTCCAAAAAGTTCATGGAAAATGAAATTAAAAGGTAAGTTTATTTTGACAGGAAAAAAAAATGAAAGCTCCTGCTTGGTTTTTCGCGTAATAAGCACTTCCACGGACTTTTTCGACGTTCTTCCCTCTATCACACTTGGCATTTGAGAGAGGTGTCGGCTCTACCCTCCAGTGGTCCTCTCGCCCCTTCTCCCTCCTGACAGAATCCTTCCCTGCTACACGGTTTCATTCTTTCGAGGCTAACCCTCAAGTCCTTCTCAGTCCACTCACGTGACGTGCTAGTCTACTGCCCAGAAGTCATTCTCTGCAGGCCACATTTAGAGACTCAGGTCCTCTCTGGCCATTTCACACATACAGCCCCTCTGCTGCACTGTTCCAACTGCAGGGCTCTCTCCTAGCAGTGGTCCGGGCGGGGGCCTGGTCCTTCAGAGCTTGGGGATACATCTACTCCATCCCCGTGAGGGAACCAGGCAAGGCAGGCGTGGACCCTGACAGTTATAGCTCCAGAAATGGCAGGCCCGAGACAGCAGACCTGAGCGCCCTGACTCTTGTCCAGTTTCTTGCCATCACGTCACCCACGTTCTTTATCTTAGCCATTCTCCTGGCTGTTCAGTTTTCGCTTATGAATTTCACATTTAATTCCTGTATGCTCACTCATCCAGGAAAGTTGTAAAATACTTAATGGAAATCTCAGATAACCCTCAGGAAACCTGGAGGCATTGACAAGCTCTTTCCGCAGTTGGTCATAAAAACATTTGCACAATACATTATGGAGGGGAGGCCGACTTCAAATATGCACAGTGCAGAGCACGTAGTAGGGACACAGGAGGCACTACTGTTGAACAGACAATCAGAATGCCAGTTCTCCTAAACGACTCTATATAATCAACAGAGAAGAACATACATCAGAATGACAATGGTTATCCCTGGTTGATGGGACCAAGGGTAAAGTTTATATTCTGTTTTTAGTTTTTCCAAATTCTCAACACTCAAGAGATATCATAAAAAGAGAAATGCAGTGAGATTTATTTTACAATACATTAAACCATTTCATTGATTATTCCTATCTATAAATACTAATGAATATTCCGATGTTTTGAGGATGTTTACTATAATAGCTACATTTACTGAGTCTTGTTTCTCTGTGCTGGGCATTGTATTAAGCACAGTATCTCATTTAACTCTTCTAACAACCCAGTGCCACAGATGGTATGATTATTTCCATTAGTGGAAACAGAGGCTTGGAGAGGTGAAATGATTCTTCCAAAATCCCACAGCTCCTAAGTGTGGAGCTGAGATTCAACTAAAGTTCTTCTGACCACATAGTTTGATGGTTTAATCTTTGGTTATGTGGCCTCCACCTCTTAGGCAGAATTTGCTTTAGAAAATCTATCCATATCTATAGTCTCCAGTTATTGTAAGCAGAGGCTATCTACATGCAAAACCACAGCCACTAAATTTCTGTATAGACAATGCTTGCTAAAGTTAGCAAAACGAAAACACGTCTAATTAAAATAAAATCATGAATTCTTTCATCTTAAGAATAAAGCTGACATGTGAAGTGGAGAGCAGGGAAAAAGAAAGTACGCCGTTTGATGACATTAACCTTGTATGAGCCCTTCTCGCACTTCCCTTATCAAAAGCTTGAGTCCTGGCTCAACAGGTTAGGAGACACCATGAGTTTGAATAAAGTAGTAATTTCACACAACTGCTTTATTGTACTGGTTATTGATTTGTTCTGAAAGCATTCTAAGACCCCACGACCCGCAGAGCCCTCACAGCTCTCATCTGTAACACCGTCCAGGCCGCCTGTCTACATCATCAAGGCACCCAACTCATCTCCCTGCAGTTTCAGGGTCAGTAGTTCCCGCTATTGAAAACCCAGCTTTTTTCCCCATGGGTTTATAAATAGGTTGTTTTAAGTGACCCTGAGCTGAAACCAAGCTTACAAGGTGTCAGGCTAGATGCAAGTTTTCTGCTCACTGAAGCTTTAAATTCCCCAGACCTGATTTCTAAACACAGCTCAGGACATCACAGTAACTTAAACAAGTTTTACTCTGAAAGGCATTTCTTGTGAACCCTCATCCTCCTAATGAAATGCAATTCTGCAGGTTTAAAATATGCATTTTTACTTTGGGAAGAGGTGAAACAGGATGAGGAGGGTTAAAGTAAAAACGAAGCAGGCTCAGTTAAATCCAGCCAACCAGAACTCCTGCTTAAATGGATTCTGAAGATGAAGGGCAAGCTTCTCCCAGGAGAAACAGGCAAATGATAGAAAACAAATTACATCATGGATTTAATTTTTGTTCTAATCTTCTAAGTTGCTTCCTAAAGTTGGGAGCAGTTCCATCTGATCACACTTATGTGGACCTACAGCTCTGAACAGCGATGACCAATCTATTCAGAACGGTTAGACCTGATTTTGAAATCAGCAAACATCTGAATTATGTACATACCCTATACTTCTTACGACAGGAAACAACGCATTTTATAAACAGCGCCATCAGCCAAACCACATTCAAAATATCAGTGAACACCTGATTGTTCCAATCAAGATGCTCAATAATACTTTTTAAAATTAATAAACTCCCATTGCACATCTGCTCATATCATCTTCTTTAATACCAACGACAACTCTTCCAAACGCTACTGTTCCCATTTAATAGATGAGGAAACTGACAGACCAAAGGTCAACTCACCCAAGGCCACTTTGCTGGCAAACTGCGCAGTAAAATTTAAACTTAGACCTATCAAATCCAAAAGCGCATGCGCTTTGGATTTCCTAAGTTTCCTCCTTGAGTTTGAGACTAAGCTTTTAGGATTGAGGGTTAGTGAGGTCTGCTAGAAGACTTCTATTAGACTAAGTGTTTGTCTTAGACTCTGGTCACTGCGCTCCATGACTGTTGCAGGTGCAAGCTCCTCAATGGTTCTCAACAAGGACACTGAAATCCATGTCCTCCAGATGTGGCCGAGGGAAAGGTGGGAATACAGGGGACCAAGCACCGACAGCCTCGAGTGGGACAGTGAGGAACATGCCCACCCCCAAGCCTCCCCCAGGGCTAAAAGGGGCCCGTGGGTGTCTCCGGATGTTCCCTGGGCCTCTCCAGGAAGGGGAGCAGGCGCGAGCGCCCTCCCTTTGGCCGGCAGGCACAGCAGCTCTTCCTGGATTTGGCTTTCTCTGCTTTCTTCCCCAATTCTTCCTGGCAGCGCCCCTTGTCGGGCAAGGCCAGCTTAGGCTGCGGCGCCCCTGTGGGGAAGGCAGCTCTACACGGACTGATGTTCGTCCGATACTTAAGTTTCCGCTGCCTTTCAGTTCCGGGTTATCAATACAAGGGCAGCAGTACCTTGAGTAGGGGCCCCACGTGAGCGCCCTTCCGTCTCTGGGAAGTCCACTTCGCCACACTGCGCATGCTCCGCCTGTGCCTGTGGCGCCCTCTCTCGGCCGAGACGCCGCCCACACCCGACCGTGCGCAGGCGCCCTGGCTACACCAGCCTTGCGGGCGAGGCGGGTCCCCCCAGGTGGCTTACCTTCATGTGGGATTTGAGATTGTCCTTGCGAGCACACCGGAATGGACAGAGCGGACACTGATGGCTTTTTAAACCTGTGTGGATCACCATGTGTCGCTTCCAATAGCTCTTCCTCTTTATGACCAAGCCACATATCGGACACTGGAAAGGCTTCCCGCTTTCTTCTTCGGAGGCTTGGAAGGGGGAGGAAGAGAGGAACATTAGGAAAACAAAAAAGGAATATTGCAGCTGGCCCTAAGTTAACAGGCTTTGCCATAAAAAAGCACCAAAAATTATTGGAGGCTCGCTCTTTGCTATCCCAAGCTTTTATCTGGGAGAAGTTTCAGGACAGCTTCCCCTCAGGCAGAAACACATCCATCTTGTCTCTTCCACGTGGGTCCCGTTGTCCGAGGCCTGATCGGCCGCCGTGCCAAAGGCTTACTTCCAAAGACCATCCCTCACTCTGGAAAGGGACCTCCCCAGAGGGGCTTCCCCTGGCCTGGGCTGGCCGGGCTGGGCACTGCACACAGCCAGACAAGCCTGACTTCAGGAGCTTCCTTTCCTGAGGGGAACTCCCAGACCCGCGTATCTGAGTTCCTCAACTTTATTTCTTGACAAATCAAATGGGACAGAATAACACTCTGCTCTGCACTGAAAAACCAAACAGCTGTCATAAACCTCACACCCCGAGCGCCAACGGACACAAATTTTAGGATCCCTCCTGCTGACTTGTTAGCTTGTGGCTTGAGCAGATGCTACTGCCAATTTAGCCATCAGGGCGGTCTTAAGGTCAAGGTTTGTTCCTGTGTTGTTTCTGTCCCTCTGGTTGGCACTAACGGTTTGGGCTGGCTTCTGTGCATTGGAGTGGGCCTCACTGCCTACTTGGGGAAAAGCTGCACCAGGCCACCACAAAGCCTTCCATGTTTTCTGGAATGCAAACAAACCAACGCCCTCCTTTAAGGAAAGCTAAGGTCACTGTCTCCTGCAGGATGCCCAAGGGGGAAGAGTCTCTGGTGTGACGCTGGATCGTAGTACCCATGAACTCCTGCAGTCTGGAGGAACACGAATTAAAAGCAAGTAGCATTGAGGATTTAGACATTCCATTCTTGGTCCTGAGGAATCAGAAATTGTTTCCAAGCTGGCTAAATAAGCTGTGATACACTCATAACATAAAATATATGAAGCAAGTTTGAAAAATGAACAAAGTCCACAGATGCTGATATGGAAACATGCTCAAGATATCAGTTAGTAGATAAAGCAAGATACAAAACCATGGGCCCAGGGTGATTCTATTTTTGTTTCCTAAAACAACAAAATCGATGGCTGCTAAAAGCATCCAGCGAAAGACTGATCGGGAACTGTTAGATAGGATGGACCAAGCTGACAACACCTGAAACCACTGATGAATCTCATCACTAAAAATGGGACAGTGTGTGCCTTCTGGTAAGCCATCAGTGAAATATTTTTATAAAATTTTAATCAAGTCTTTGGATAACGAGTAGTTTATTGGAAACACAGGTGATCAGAAAAAATGCAAAACATACCAAGGGGATGGAAGCAGCCAAATCTAGTATGTGGGAATTCCCCAGGTCAAGTGACCCAGTTTCTTCAACACAAAGGGCATTTCAAAACGGGAAGGGATTAGGGATAAAAAAAGAGACTTAGGGGATACATGAAACAAATGCAAGGTGTGAAGCTTATTTGGATTCTGTTTAAACAAAACAATAAAAAAATGGAGGAAATACTGATTATAGCCTGGGAATTCCATAATAGCTTGATCCTGTTAAATGTGATAAAGGAATTGTCCTTATCTGTTGGAGATATATATAAATACATATTTACAAGCAAACAGATATGGTACCTGGGATTTGCTTTCAAATACTTGAAGGAAAAAAAGGAAGGACTAGAAAGAATGGTATGACTAAATGAAAAATGATATCCTTTCAATTGCAAGGACATTTTCTGGACGCATACCCAAGAAACTACTAAGCGGTTGCGGTTAAAGGACTTTGGGTTAAAAAGAAGGAGTCAGGAAGAAAACTTGTGTTTTCATTTTATAGTCTTCTGCACTATTTGAATTTTGAAACACACAGGTTGCTTTTATAATTGAAGAGGAAATATTCCAAAGTGTATACTTTAAAATCATCTCATTATTTATTTATTGAGCCAATTGAGTTCTACATGTAAAGGATCACTTAAAAATGGGTGGAACTTGAAAGGTTAGGGCATTCCAAAAATGAAATTCCACTAATACAGGTATATAAGTGATTTGGGGAGCATCACCATCAAGATTCCACTTGGGACGTTCACACCACTATCAGGTGCCTGGTTTTTAGCTTCCTGCTTATGTGTACCCTGGAAGGCAGCAGGTGATGACTCAAGTATGTGAGTCCCTGCTACCCATGTGGGAAACCCAAATTGAGTTCCTGACTTCTCACTGACCCAGACCTGGCTGTTGCAGGCATTTGAGGAAGAAAAAGCAGACAGAAGATCTCTCTCTTTCAAATAAATGAAGTGATTTCGGTTAGCCTAACCATGCCACTTGAGAAAGACTCCGCTAGCTAAAAATATACCTTTCAAATCTGCAAAGTCTACTTGTGATCGCCTCTGCCCCTAGCATTTCCTATGGTGATGAGTGGGGGGGGGAGGGACGGACACCACACCTTGCAGAGACCTATAAGCAAGCATGTTGGTTAACCCCCGTAGCTTTCTTGCTCCCTGTTTTGGTTGCCTGCCACTGCTGATCTGGAGCCCAGTTGTGCCTCTCATCTTCTCTCCTTCATTGCCATCTCCTCTGTGATGGTATCTTGGTCACACAAAGACTATATACTGAACGACAGATCTGAGAGAAAGGACTGAGTCAGGACTCTGAGAGATTACTGGCATATGCTGGAGGGAGGGGAATGACCGTGATGCCTATTTTGGGTGGTTAAGAACATCCAAGTAATCAGTGACACACAAACACTGCCATTGTTCCTCCTCTTGAGGAGGTATTTCTCACTATAGAAACCTGAAGCTGCCTTATTTGATAGAAAAGCTAAGATATCCTCCACTTGCCTGGGATCTCATGGCACACTAGAGAGAGCAATAAAATTAATTAATTAACTGGGGTGGGCATTGGGGTTAAGCCACTGCTTGGGACATCGCATCCCATACGGAAGTGCTGGTTGTTCAAGTCCTGGCTGCTCTACTTCCAGCCAGCTTCCTGTAAATGTGCCTGGGAAGGCAGCAAATGATGGACTGAGTATTTGGGTCACTGCCACCCTCAGGAGAGACCCAGATGGAGTTTCAGCCTCCCTGATTCTGTCTGGTCTATGCAGCCCCAGCACAAACCAGTAGATGGAAGATTCCTCTCTGTGTATGTGTGTGTGTGTGTGTGTGACTCTGCCTTTTAAAGAAATAAATCTTTAAAAGAAAAAATCATTTACTGAATAAAAATGAATATTGCCGATTTCCCTTAGCGCCTTGCCTTGTCTAATGTGACCAGTGTGCCTCCTCTCCTTTGTGATGCCCCCAACCCCCACCCTAATCACTGATTCTGTATTTCATGTTTTTGCAGAACACACATTAGCCCAAGAATGTCAGTATATGCTTATTTAGTGTTAATTAACACCCAGATACACATGAATCATGGACAAATCTGGATGTCCTTGAATTCACTGGGAGAATGATTAGAAATCTCCCAATGAAGAGAGACTAACTGCTGGAAATATGGTCAAATAGCTACAATTCTATCACTAACAAATTTTAACTGGTCAAGTCAAGAAAAGAAGATAGGAGCCAAGGAGAAAAATAATCAATGGCTTCTCAGATTTGGCCGGTAAGCTCCACTGGTCATATTTGTGTTTTTATTGACTCAAGAAAGCATTTCATTATTTCGCCATGTGTACAGGAGGCTGCTAACAACTTAGAGCAGGCAGGAAGCAAGGGAGTACTCTATTTGTACAAAAACTATTTTCAGGGAACTGACAGCTGTAAATTTCACTCTAATTTAGAGTCTAAGGAAACATGACCACTTCCTCAAAATGAACCACCCTCCTTGAGGCAATACAGATTGGAGCATACAACTGCCTGATAAACATCTTCCCCCAAGTAAATGACTAGCTAGTTAGTATCAGTGCAAACAAAACGAAATTGCACCAAACACTAATAGAGCCAGTGGGATGGAGAGCTGCTACTTTGCTCCTTTGGAGACAACATGTTCTGTTTATGGGTAATAACATTATTGGAATAAAAGAGATCTTGCATGTGCGTAAAATGCCTGTCACACAGTGAATGGAAGCTACAGGTAAGTAGTGGCTGTTGCAGCAATAGGAATGACAATAAACTCTAAACAGACCCTCAGAAAGAGAAAACTCACAGCAGAGCATATGTAAATTTGAACAACTACATCACATAATAATCACACAGCTCCAGGCCAGGCCTAACATGGGAGTTTGTCACTGGAGCTAAAGAGAAATAAAGGAGGGCTCCATTGTGCCTGTGATCTGGCTCTGCCTACAGCTCTGATGGCCAAATCAACTGAGCAGGGGAGAGAGAGAGACAGAAAAGATAGAAAGAGTGAAGAATGGAGTGGAAGGGGGAACTGGCTGTGCCAGGGCCTGGAAGGCCTTACCTTTGTGTCTCCAGCACTCAGGGGAGTGCCAGCTTCAACATACGACTCAATGAACGTGTGTTGGACTTCAATGAGATTAAGTGAAAAGGGCTGGGCCAAGAGAGTAGGAAAAAAAAAAAATGAAATGAGTTCTGGAAATGGAAGGAAATGATGCAGGAGGCTGCCAGCGAGTCCCAGTGGAACTAGTGTTAGTCTAAGACGGCATGCCTTTCACAAACAAGTATACACCATACACGTTCGCAGTGAATGGATGGATAAGCAGATACATGTTTATGTACTTATCCCTCAGCTATTTCCAAAAGTGGACTTGGAGCAGCTTGCATGAAAAATTCATAGTGTGTGACTACATCATTAATAAAGTACAATGATATATGTTGAACTATTTATAATGGACAAGATCTGCCCAAAGCAGAGACAGTCTTTGGGGAGGTTTGAGAGTAAATTTTAAGAAGCAACATATTTAATTCAAAAATAGGAAAAAAAATGTCTGCTTCGAGTTAATCGGCAAGCAGAGTGAAAAAATAAGCAGTAAGTAAAAGCAAGGAATTGTAAAACAGGAGAGAATCTTCGAGAGAAATTTAGACCAGCTCAGTTTATAGATGAGGACACTGAACTGAGCTGGGATGCTTAAAGTCCTGTTGCTACTTAGCAGCAGGGCTGGGACTAGACCAATCCCTTGGCTACCAGTTTGATGCTCCATCTTAGCATCTACACATAAATCCACAAGGCAACAAAAACGAAACTTCACTGGGCTAACAACAGAAAGAAATCACGGAAGGTGTTAGTAGTTGATCTGCCTTAACTCAAGATAAGTATTTTTAACACCAATGTAACTGTGTTGTAAGGCTTGAAAGGAAACCTTCTCTTGTTAATCCCTTGGTGGTGATTTGTGGAAAGTCAAGGTAACCTGCAGGTAGGTAGTTCCTGCCATAGATCTTACCATACACAAAGAAGTCCAAGACCTTACCATACACAAGCCACAGACCTTACCATACACAAAGAGTCCAAGACACCAGGTGACCCTGAGTGCGCATAATCTGTGCATCTCACAATCTCCACTCTGGATCTACTCACGATACTAGTGCACACGTGGGTAGGCTGACCAGCTTCCTTCTTTTTTTCTTTCTTTCTTCTCCTTTTTTTTTTTTTTTTTTTTTTGACAGGCAGAGTGGACAGTGAGTGAGAGAGAGACAGAGAGAAAGGTCTTCCTTTTCTGTTGGTTCACCCCCCAAAATGGCCGCTGCAGCCGGCGCACCACACTGATCTGAAGCCAGGAGCCAGGAGCTTCTCCTGGTCTCCCATGCGGGTGCAGGGCCCAAGGACTTGGGCCATCCTCCACTGCCTTCCCGGGCCATAGCAGAGAGCTGGACTGGAAGAGGAGCAACCGGGACAGAATTAGGTGTGCCCGTCCTGCAGGATTAGCCTGTTGAGCCGCGGCGCCAGCCCCAGCTTCCTTCTTAAGCACATATGTGGGCTTAACATCTTTTACCAAGAAGTCCTCGGCATGTCTCTCAAACGCTACTTCAGGACACCACCAATAAAAACTAGTGGATAATACTGCATGTATCTGTTGTTACTGATGCTGACATTATCAATACGTATTTTAACAACTAATTGGCATTCAATAAAGCTAATAGAGACACCCGATAGCTACAGCCAGCCCAAGATAAAATCACTGGGAAAACATAATTGAGATCAGTGATAGTTCTGAATCTTGGCTGGAAAGTGAATTTTCTAAATAAGTTCATGTATTCGATCAGTTTCAGATTAAGGCTATCATCACCGTAGACTTAATTAGAGTGTCACGAGAGGTTATCTCTCCCTCTCTGGACTATTTAATAATAGCATCATATAAATATGAAAGAAAACAGCAGTTTGAAAATCCCTGTGTATGGACCCAGGAAGTAATTTTACCTATCAGCTATGTGGGGAGTAGGTGTCTTCTACATTATTTAAAATTGGACTCAGTACAATGAGATGGTTTGGAGACCCTCTCTCTGCAACTCTCCCTGTTATTCCTTTTAACTGGGATCTTGGCATCGTGAGATTCTTGCTGGTCTTCTACAAGAAACTCTGTCTTAAAAATAAAAACCATTTATTTTATTCTTAGCTGCAACAGCACAGTAGCTTCAAAGAGAATTGAGTCAATGTGTGACATTTATCTTTATAGCAAACGGACATCATCTTCCCTCGCTCGCGTCCCCTTTCAGAGGCGCAGTGCCGCATGGGCTGGGGATGCAGGGTCACATGAAAGAAACCTCCTCCCCCGTGTCACACCTCTCTTGCGGGGCGGAAAGGCTAGCCAGTGGTGGACTCCTTCAGGAGTTAAATACACCATGACCTGGCAACAACGGAATTCTGTTCAGAGAAGAATGCGGCCAGACCTGAGACACACTTTCTCCCCCCATGGTCTGGACTTCTCTTGACCTGAAGAAGGTCAAAGAAATGCTGGTGTCTACATTGCTCAAGACAGGATTAGCTTCTCTAGCACATATCTCTTTGGAACTCTAAAATCAACTTTATGTGCCCTTTTCGCAACATTTGGGGAAATAGCTTCTTTAAAAAAAAATATCTAAGCCCTGTTTGAAATCAGATGCTGTGTAGTTTATTTTTGTGGCTTTTTCTGTTGTTGTGATTTGTTTATTGAAGTCATTGGCCAACAGAAACTTGATTCCTGCTGTGAGAAGCCAGTCTACCTATCTACGATGAATTACACTATGAATTTTTCTTAGGTAAAGGAAAAAAAATAAGAAGAAAAGTTTAGAAACATGGGCGATGGCTCTCACCACATTCCTATATGCATTTGAGCTAAAGCCCAGTTGTAGCAGAATCCAGTCCCCAGGCTGTGGTGAAACCAGCAACACAGTATGTGCATACAGTGTGTGCAAACGGGAGAAGTGGGAACAGACAGGGAAGACCCACCTTCCCTTCTGCTACTCAGACGCCAAGATCAGTGACCCTGGGCGACACTAAAGCATGTCTCCATGATCCAAAGTAAAGTAAGGAAATGGGGTATTTTACGGACTCCTTCTTAACCCATAAGAGGTTAAGCTGGGAAGTGACATCCCTGTTAGCTGAAAAAGTACACTCCTCCTCCCTGTTACTTCCAATCCATGCAATAATAAACCGAACTTGACTTTAGCATGCATCTATGTAGACACGTTGAATATTTTTCTGAGTATTTAAGGGCCTCCATGTTTTTCTTTGCAAGTAATCTTCCCTCTTGCATAAATTTCACAAAATGAATGACTTTTTAAGTACAATTACTCTGATGATGGTGCTGTGTCACCAGGTCTTGGATTATGAACAGAGGTGTAAGGTACAAGTCAATCCTCCTTCTCTCCTGTTCCAGTGTAAACATTTGGAACATCCCCTGGTTAAAATATTAAGTGTTTCTGCAGTGGAATTCAGTAGAAATAAAACGCAATGTCTTGCAGATCTCCTATATTAAATTCTGCTGAGAAGCCCATAGTATTTAAACCAAACAGAAAACACATCTTTTCCCTGGGGTATCTTTCCTAGAATGAAACAAACCAAAAGTCTACACTTCATCAGAAGCTCATGGCCTCTTTCTCATCTTTACATGCATCTAGCCATTTGAGTGAAAAAAATAGTTATGTCACAACCGTGGCTGGTTACATCCACAGCCACTTTGTAATGAAGAGGCTCTGCAATGTGTGGCCTGCATGACACTTGGTTGTCACCCACATCTTTCCAAGTCTTCAGTTAACTAAGCTTATTATTAATTTTGTCTAGGCTTTTCCAGGTAAGTAACATCCCAATGAATTTATATGTAAACATTCCCACACTTTTCTCAACCACTAGATACAGAGACTACTTATAAAATATTTGGGCCGGCGCCGCAGCTCACTAGGTTAATCCTCTGCTTGCGGCACTGGAACCCCGAGTTCTAGTCCCAGTTGGGGCGCTGGATTCTGTCCCGGTTGCTCCTCTTCCAGGCCAGCTCTCTGCTATGGCCCGGGAGTGCAGTGGAGGATGGCCCAAGTGCTTGGGCCCTGCACCTGCATGGGAGACCAGGAGGAAGCACCTGGCTCCTGGCTTCGGATCAGCAGTGGCCATTGGAGGGTGAACAAATGGAAGGAAGACCTTTCTCTCTGTCTCTCTCTCTCACTGTCTAACTCTGCCTGTCAAAAAAAAATTTATATATGGCCATACCTCTCTTTCTGCCGCTACCCCTAATTAAATTTCTATTTGTTAAGAGAGCTTTATTCCATTGCAAAATTATCCAATTCCCTTTGCTTTTCTCCTCGCTTCTTAATTTTAGCCATATTTCTTCATATTTCACCAGATGGCAGGTGAGAAGTGAAAAATGAAACGCAGAATTGATAAACATTCTGGGATTTTATTGACACTTCAGGAGCTCCAAGTGAATGGTTTGGGTCGCTCAGAGTCATAAAAGTCCCAGAAATCCATCCTCCACATTCTATTCTGCTGTTTACACAACTTTTAAAGTAATTATAATTAATGCATACAGCTCACTCAAAAACTTAAATGGAAATTTGTCATAAAGACATCAAAGCGTTGTGAGCGGTGATGGCTCAGTCAAGTATTTGCCATTCCAAGCACTCGTTCTCAATGCTGCTGCAGATAACCAAAGGTTGGCTAGACACACACAGGGCCGTGTTTATATTGATGAGGGCACACAGCGCCCACTTCCTGTTCCAGTCTGGCAGGATATCCTAAAGAGACATCCGAAAGCATACACAGCCATCCATCCCCAGGAACATGTATCCATCAGGGCACACCGTTTTAAAGCAAACCAGTATAAGAAATGCTGTTGCCATTGTGCACACTGAAATGATGAACTTTCTCCCCCAGAGGAATAACGGCGAATGCCAAGGCTCTATATGACAGCAACTCCTCCTCCTTTGGAAGGCCTATCTCCACCAGAGATGTATGACTCAAATTTTCCACATGCACATTCTTTCAAAGTCTGATTGGATATGAATAAAATAAAGCATCTGCACGAACTGCTTTGATTATGTTTGATGGACAATATTTTTTTAGTCTTCTTAGATGACAAGAAATTACATTAGAATAGGCTAAGTGAAAAAGGCTCATATTTCACCAAAAGGAAAAAAAAAAGTCATAAAAATGCTGGCAGAAAAAGATCTACTGTGATAAATTAGGGCAGAGCAGTTACTGATTACACAAAAGTCCATTTGAGATGGAGGCAGCAGGAGGGTGAGCTCTCCCTTGTCCACTATTTCTGAAGCACATGGGGTTTTTTTCCTCCTGTGTTCAGGGATGCCATGCACTCCGTGACAAAGATGCTTTGATCTTCCCCCATTAAATATACCTTGTGTGGACCTAGCCTGAACTTGGTAAGGAAAAAAAAAATCATTTGTATGAAAGGGAGGGAGCGAGGGAGCACTGTACATCTCTAAGATTATTCATTACCTTTCAAAAATGAAGCTGTTTGTTAAGTCTTTGTGTAATACACACATGAAAGACTACTACGCTGCTTACTTAAAGTATTTTGTTGTCTCCTGCTTTTTTTTTTTTTTTTTTTTTCCATTCCTGTCTCAGATCAGAAGGGAACCCCAACTGGAAAAAGTCGATGCACAAGACATGGCGGTGGACAGTCAAACAGACTTACGTGATGACTGGAAGAAAAGACTCCATACCTGAATTGGAGGGCTTAGAGACTCTTCCCTTGGGAACGGGGAGTAGCAATAATTCCAAGGACTGAGGCGCTGGCGCTGGCGCTGGCGCTGGCGGCGGCGGCGGTGGCGGCGGAGGCGGAGGTGGCGGCGTGACTTTGTCTGGCTTCTTCTCCGAAGGCGGTGGCGGTAGAGGATCCTCAGGCAACAGGGACGATTTCTCAGCCAGAAGACTGCCAGCAGCCCTCGCCGCTACCTCCTTCAGCAGGGCCGCCGAGGAGGTCATGGAAGCCAGGGACAGGAAGGAGCTGGCGGGAGGCGGGTGCTCCTGCCCGGGAGTCAGGCTTCTCTCGCTGACCTTCTTGGACAAAGCGGCCAGGGTGGAGCTGGCGGACTGCGAGCTGAAGGGGGAGGAGAAGGACTCGAAGCGCAGCGTCTCCTCCGTCCTGGTGAGAGACTTATCCTGCAGCACAGCGTGGGCCGCAGCTTTGAGTTTGAGGATGGCGGAATCCGGGGACAGGCCGCAGGTGGTGGTTGAGTTCGGCAACCACTTACCTTGATTCCAGAGAAACCGGCTGCTTGGAGTGTATTGGTCATTCTGTTCCTGCTTCTCGGCCAACTTCCTGGCCAGAACACTGAGCTGCTGGGCGTGATGGGATGGCGGGGAAAAGGACAGATTGGTGCTGACATTGACGGGGGACTCCACTCTGCCGTTGGCCGTGCCTGTGGCCTCGAGTTTGAGGGAACCAGCCTCCAGCAGCCTCCTCAAGTTGCTGCTCAGGGGCTTGTTGGAACCCGGGGGGTCATCCTCACACAAAGACGACACGCCCGGGGAAGGGTGGTCTTGACACGGCAGCGAGTCTCGCAGCACCTCCCCGTCCAGCGCCACCAGCTCCAACGTGTGGCTGCTTGGAGTCGCGCTTCCCAAGGAGGTGTCGGGGGATGTGGACTGCTCCTGGATCCGGTCCTCCAGGGACAACTTATAGTTCTCCTGGACTTCTCCATAGGAGGCCTCGGACGGAGTCTCGGAAGAGTTTCCATACCAGTGTTCTCCTTCACTGAGTTCTGCCTCCGCCTCTTCTTGCCTACTAACATCTGGGGGGAAGCAAGAAGGTCAGGGTTACTCTCAGAGCAGACAGTCCGGAGGCCCAAAGACACGCACACAGAGCTGCCCACCCGAGAACCCGAATGAAAGACAGCAGATGCGGCGAATGGGAAAAAGGGGAAGAGAAACATGGATATGGGAAAGACGTGGTTGGATGGGAAAAAAACAGCTATTTTCAATAAGTGGGGGAAATGGAAAGAAGTCTGCTGTCTTATTTAAAAAAAAAAAAAAAAAAACAGAGTATCCTGGGTACCGTGCCAGAATCCAGGGCTGGTGTTGTGATGCAGCAGGTTAAACCACTGCTTGTAACAGCAGCAGCCCATATTGGAGCACTGATTCCTGTTCTAGTGACTCCACTTCCAAATCAGCTCCCTGCCGATCCACTTGGAAAAACAGCAGATGGTGACCTGAGTGCTTGGGCCCCCGAAGCCCATGTGAAAGACCTGGATGGAGTTCTGGATCCTGGCTTCAGCCTGGCCCAACCCTGGTTGCTGTGGCCATTTGGGTAGTGAACCAGCAAATGGAAGATGTCTTTCTCTCTCTCCCTCTGTCACTCTACCATTCAAATAAATAAAATAAATCTTTAAAAAAACTGAATTAGAGGCAGCTTGGCAGAGTCAGGAAACTCTGACCATGAGACGCAGATAGTGGGAAGCCGCTTTCCTACTTTCTAATTCCTTGACCTCGGGCAAGGCACTCAGCTGGTTTGAGAATCCATTTCCTCCAACGTAAGATGCAATTAATTTTTCAAAAAGTGTATCAACGAATGTGGATAATATCTGTGTAACTCACTTTACCAGCTGTTATATGACCATGTGACCATGGTTTGAAAACAGTTAAGTACTACATAAAATCCAGATCTCATTAGCACACACTATTGACATTGCTGATTTCTTACCGTGACAGTATCTCCCACATCGTGCATGCTACTTGTCTGAGAGTCTTCGATTCCAGTCACCAACCTCCTCGCCATGTGATCACTGGCAGTGATGGGGAATTTGCTCCCTCACTCCATTGAAAGCCCCTTTGAGTTATTTTCTAGATATTAATTTATTCAGTCACCACTCCCACTCCCGTAACTCCCAGGTGCCAGTCAACTGGGACTCCCTGCCACTACTAGAAATGAACACTCTGGGCAAAGATAGAACCATTCTTTCTACCTGAAATGTCCATCCCAGAAAAGCCAAGTGTCCAAGTCTACTCATTCAACACTCAGGTCACAGGTTTCTTCTGTATGACTCTCCCTGGATCTCCCAGTCAGAATTTGTCTTTCCTCATTCATGGATCACTCATTCAACAAAAAATTAGGGAGCACTTGCAGCATACCAGGTGTTGCTCTAGATTATTCTAAATTGAACACTGAACAAAACAAAGGTCCTGCCTTCCTGGAGCTTCCAGGGGAGGAAAACAGATGTTAAACAAAATGAGGCTGGCGCCACGGCTCAATAGGCTAATCCTCCGCCTTACAGTGCCAGCACACAGGGTTCTAGTCCCGGTCAGGGCACCGGATTCTGTCCCGGTTGCCCCTCTTCCAGGCCAGCTCTCTGCTGTGGCCCAGGAGGGCAGTGGAGGATGGCCCAAGTACTTGGGCCCTGCACCCCATGGGAGACCAGGATAAGAACCTGGCTCCTGCCATCGGATCAGCGCGGCGGCCATTGGAGGGTGAACCAACGGCAAAGGAAGACCTTTCTCTCTGTGTCTCTCTCTCACTGTCCACTCTGCCCGTCAAAATAAATAAATAAATAAATAAATAAACAAAATGAGTAAATTAGTAACTCAGATAGTATGCCAGAGAGTGACAGGTGCTAGGGAGAAACCTACAAAGCAAGACAAGGAGGACTAGGGGTAACGGATAGCAGGTGAAAAGTCATTTTAAACGGAGTGGTTAGGGTGGGGCCTTACTGGGGTGGTGACACTTGAGCAAAGACTTGAAAGAAGCGAGGTGTTGTCCAGACAGCTATCTCAGGGACAGAGTTCCATGCAGAGGAAGCGCTGCTGGGTAGGCTTTGATCAAACAAGCCTGGCATATCCATTGGACAAGGAAGCCAGCGTGGCTGGGTGGCATGAAGATTGGACGATCAGAGCAGAGGGGCAGGAGGTGTGCACACACAGTGTGGGGTGGCGAGGCAGATTTGTGGGGCTTCCTGAACTACTGACAGGTCTCGGCGAAACTGGAAAACACTGCAGGGTGTTGGGCAGGGGAGTGATAGGATGTGACTTCCATTGTCAAGGTGTTGCTCTGACTGCTGTTTTCCACACAGGTGGGAATACAGAATGGTAGGAAATAGAGAAGTCAGGATGCTGGGTCCAGATGGGGGATGTTAGTGGCTTAGTCCAGGTGACCGCAGGTGGAGAAAAGTGTCTAGCTTCTGTGTATGTTTTGAAAGCAGAGCCAACAGCCTCATGCTGTGTTTATCCTGATTTTATATCACTCTAAATGATATTCACAGTATTGGCTTCTCTTCTCAAATGGTGCTTCTTGAGGGCAGGGAGAGTGTTTTACTAGGCACATAGCCCATGCTACGGCTTCCATGCACAATGACTGGTCCCACAGCTCAGTAACGTGTAGGAATTGAGCAACATTCCTCACTGAGCCAAGTTGTGCTATATAACATGCTGTTTCTTTTCAGAATAGAAATAGCCAGAACTGGTAATGCGTGAACTACAAGCTAATACATTGATCTTCCCAAGCTATTTAGAGAAGAAATGTCACAAATGACAAATTCTTGTTCACTGAGCTCAAGTTCTGCAACTCCTTCCCGAGATTCTTTATTAAGTTATCAAGAAAATGTAAAATATCAAATGGAATTTGTGGGGAAAAAGCAGATACAATTGAATTTTCTCTGTTAAAAAACAGTCTGGTTCCTTGTGAGTTGCCACATTTCCATCTCCCCACTTGCTTTCTACATTTTTCATCTTTCCTCAAATCGGCAGTGACCCTGGGCTCATCTCCCCACCAGCTTCTTGTACAGATGCTTTCTACCAAACACCAGGCAGTCAACATCAGTTTCAACAATGGGGCTAATTTGGCGTTGCTTTAGCAAGCCACCTTTCTTGATTTCAGATTAAACATCTTAGCCTCCGAGAGAATCACATGGGAACTCTACTATAAATAGTAAGATACACAAAAGATTTAAAAATCATTACAGTATGAATTAATTGAATATCTCTTCTTTGCTCTTCATTGACATTTCTTAAATAAGTATACAGGAAAACACACAATTCAAAATTAAGTGCTTTTAGATGACATTTTTGTCATAGTAAAGTAGTTCGAGATGGTCAAGACAGGTCCCAAACTAATGCAATAAAGCCAATTAGCAAGGTAAAGAAAATCAAGGTTTTCCGAACCACAAAATGTTACAAACACGTGTCCAGTCTTGTCATCTTACAGAGATCATTAAATATGCTAAAGGTGACTGGCTGAATCAAAGCCACACTCATGCTAATGTCTGAACCAAGAACCCCACATTTCTCAACATCCAGTCCAGAGCTTCTCTACGAAGCTCCACTGCACAGACTCCCAGGAGACTCTCTGAATGGCAACTTCTAGAGGGCCCTGAGCAGCTGCTCCTCCATCCGCCAGTCAGCCTTCCGTTCTCTAGAATCAGAAATCAGCCAGGGATTCACTCTTCACTTGAGCCAAGCCAGGGTGAAAGGACTCATTTTACCTGCGCTCTATTCTCTCCACTCCTTCTCAGCCTGTTTGTTGCAGGAGACTCCAGCACATCTATTTGGCAAAGCCCCAAAGGCAAAGCTTAGCTTTCTAACCCCCTCCACACCTCCAGAGAGCGAGGATATCCCCCTGCAAATGTGCTCAAGCGGATGAGTGTGCTAAAAACTACAGAAGTTGTCTATCGGCGTTCTAATCCTATCAAGTAGTGACAAGGAGGGCTGAGCATTCTTGAACGATAGGAAAGGCTCCTATCTACATTTAGGGCAACATTTCCAACCTTACAAAAACCCAAGCCCAAACAAACAAATGAGGGAAAGCATTTCTTAATCAGAACTCTTTGTGTCCCAAAAGCACCTAGATATTTCTCCATCACCCATGCCTCCATTCTCTGCAAACATGATCACTAAGACACACACTCCTCTGGACTCCAAGAAAACTCAGAGACATAAGGAATATTTTGATAAATTCATAATGCTCTGTCAATAGCTCTTTCAAAGATGCTGCTACTGAAATTGAGGTCATTAAAGTAACAAACCATTAAATAATTTGAATGCACGCCATTGAAAGAGCGAGAGCAGAAAGTTGGGGAGGAACATATCTGAAATTATTCTGGCATCACTTGAAGTCAACTGAGGAGTAGAGGAGGCGTTCAGGGATGTGGAGGGGTCGGGGAAGAATAACAGGCTCAAACAAATACGTTTCCAGTTCACAGACTGCCAGGATTTTCTCCCACAAATATTACTTTGTTATTATTACTTCTTATTATTTGCCTGCTGTGCTTCTGTTTTCACTTTCAATGTCATCAAGGAGGTGACCTTGAAAGCTGCCTAGGACCACTGAACGATGAGGTCACTCCCAACGGGGTCTGCAGGACAACCAGCACCTTTCCCAGCATGGACTTCCCTGTGGATGGGACAGCTCAGAGCAATGCACAGGGTGAATCTGCTGCTGCCTGCCACCAACTCCAGGACAGGCAAGCCTTGACTTTTGTCTCTCTCTGTCACAGTCTGGGACGTCCCGGGCAGCAAGACCCCTCCATTTTCCTGTCTGTCAAGCAGCGTGGAGTCATCGCCCAGAATCACAGAGCACTGCTCGATCCTGTACATGCTTCCTGCGGATTTCACAGCTTTCTTAACGAAGGCATCCGGGGAAGCCTCTCAGTGGCCACTGTAAATAACGTCTTGTAAATGCATCATGTTTAACCTCCAGAAACAGAAGCCATTTCCATTGCTAATTTTACCACCACCACCTCTGCCTGGTTCACACTCATTCTTGTCAATTTTACACAACAGTTTGTGTTTGCGTGTGTGTGCTCCCTTGGATTCAGAAACTCAAAGAATTAAGAATAAAAATGGTACAATTACAGGATGAAAATATGCTGAATAATTTTTGTTGCCATGTAGCAAAAACATTTCTACTTAGGGGAAAACAAAACAAAATTCGACTACCTAACACATTTATTTATAATTCAGTTCTCAAGGAGCAACTCAGTAACTCAATACCCAGAACTCTCGCCACATCCTCAGAAGAGAACACCTTTTCAACTCACTTCCTTTCCAGTTTGACAGTTTTAATCAGATGCACTTAATTGGACCAATATTTAACTCAAAACATCCTTGATCAGAAAGATCAGGAGCAGAAAGAAAAGATGGAAGAAAGAGACACCTATTAATTCCCGTAGCTTTTGGCTGGGCTTGGAGTAAGTGTACCATTTCTGCTTCTACTTACAAACTAGTCCCATAGTGGTCCGCATGAATCCAGCCAGCAGGCGTTAAAGAGAACAGGGCTCAATCTCTTAGGACTTATCTGGCATGGGGTTAACTCATGGTCAACCTTCTAACAGTCAATGTCAATGGTCAATGGCTTCAAAGACAGATGTGTTCATCTGGTACTGACCACCTATCCTTCATTTTCAGCTAAAATTTTTCCACATTCCCCCTCTCGACCTAACACACTTCTATAGCTAAATATCCATGCCCATCTTTTAAGGCCACACATCTCTGTCAGTATCATCAACTGTATATCTCATAGCTACCAGAAACCATCCAATCAGCTTTTATATGCAGTATTAAAGCAAAGTGGTTCGTCAGGTGTAAGGAACTGTCTAGAAAAGCTGTTAGCAAAACTGATGCTAATTGGCTGAATTCAACAAGCACTTACTGAGCATTTATTATGTGCAAGGACATGTTCTCTGCAACAGGGAGCTCAGACAACCCCACAGCTAATAATCTACAGGGGAGAAAAGCGTTGCACAAGCACTCGAAGTACAGGGGCTGGCACCACGGAGGAACACAGCAGAGGCTGCGTGAACACAGAGGGTAAGATTAATTCCAGTGGTGCCGATGGCTTTGGAAATAGACCTTGAAGGATGAAGAAGATGTTCACAAAAGACGATGGGAATTCATTTGTAAGCAGTCTATCAAAAGAGGACTATCCCAATCATGAGAAAGCTAACATTCAGCGGGTGACTACATTAACCCCAAAGTGGGGAGAAAAAAATGTTTATTTAGATTCTTCTTCACATTTTAAAAACACACCACCTATTGATTTGTTCAAGATGGATTTCATCAATTCTCTTACCTCACTCACTAGTTTCGAAAGCAAAGTGTTAGATTACAAATCCCTTGAGGCCCAGCTATGACTGCCATTATCGTGTTCCTGCCCAGTGCCCTACCCATAGGAAGGGTATTCGGGCTCCCGTGATGGTAAATGACAGCAGAACAGCTGGGCTGCGTGAGGCAGTGGGGGAGTCTCAGTTCCTGTAGCTAACAAAGCAAGGGGCACAATGGAGCTAGCATCAGATAGGACCTGGAGGGCACCACCAGGGCGCTCTCTCATTTGCCTCTAGTCTTTTCCTCTCAGCCACGTTTCCCAGGAGGCTAAACCTGGCTGCAACCGGTTCTGGGTTTTCACTTTCAATGACTTTCCCCTAGAGCAAGGTCTTTCCCCCTCTGATTGGCCGGTTGGAGGTCACACTCCCCTCCCTGGGCCTATCCCTGAAGCCAGAGGGCGGGTTCTACAGTTGACTCAATGTGGGTCACAGAAGAAAGGCGAGGGAAGAGGTATCAGGAAGACGAAAGCATTGGCCTCTATAATATTTCATAAAGGTTTTTTTCCTGCTGCATATCAAGCTGTTCTGAACCAATTTTAAGACGTTAAGCACAAAATACTTCGGCGTTTAGGCCGGGTTTACCTGCCAATATCTCAATGTTCCCTTGCACGGCCGCCACACAAGGTCTGCCTGGAACTAGGAGCCGGGGTTCCCAGTCTTGGCTGTCCCCAGGCAACTGTGCTGTGGCGATCAGCTCCCCGGACACTGATCTGGGGAGATTACAGGTATCGCAACATCAACACCTAAGGCCCCCAAGCCAAGAAGAAAATTCAAGAACTGCTAGTTATGTAAAACTGCCAGGGTGGAGATGACAACCAAGTTCCTGTCACCAGTCCTGCTGGGGGAAAAGGCGCAGAGGGTTGGGGGAGAAGCGAGAGGAAGTCAGGGAGGATTAACAGCCGGCAGCCCGAGAGAGAAGGGAGGGCTCCTGGCTCAGGGGGAGTCAGTACACACAATAATATTCTCCCATATCATTTTAAATGCCTTTCGAGTAAAACAAAGGGAACAGAAATGGACACATCACTCCTTGCCTTCAGAGTGTGTTACAGTGTCTAAGCCAGTTTGGTATTCTATGAAGTGCTTGGCCACATCTCTCAGTGGCTGGGAAAGAACTCAGTATGCTCCCACCCAACATGCTCTTCCCAACATAACTTCCAACTGCCAAGACCAAAACCCATGTAGCCACCCCAGACTCTCCTCTTTCTCCAACACTTCACCTGTACGGATTCTGTAAATTCTACCTTCAAAACACATCCCAGGGTGGCGCTTTGTCCTAGTGGGTAAAGCCACCACCTGCAATCGCCAGCATCCCATTGGGTGCTGGTTTGAGTCCTGGCTGCTCCACTTCCGATCCAGCTCCCTGCTAATGCACCTGGGAAAGCAGCAGAAGATAGCCCAAGTGCTTGGGCCTCCGCACTCACGTGGAAAGACCTGGAAGAAGCTCCTGGTTCCTGGCTTCAGCCTGGCCCAGACCCAGCTGTTGCAGCCATTTAGTGAGTGAACCAGCAGATGGAAGATCTGTTTGTGTTTCCCTCTCTCTATATATATATATAACTTTGCCTTTAAAAATAAATCTTGAAGAACAGACACACATACAAATCTTGCCACATTTCACCATTTCAACTATTACCACCATAATCCACACAGCACAACCTTGCCTCACCTGGACTATAGCAGTAGCCTTCCAACAGGCTCCTTGTCCTACTACTCTCAACCAGCAGCCAGAATAAGCTTTCAAAAATATTCCACCCCCTTCCCACCCCCAAGCTTCACAATGGCCTTCCATGTTTCTCAGAATAAAATCTAAACCTCTTTTAACATGACCTCCAGGCCCAGCGCAATCTCCCACAATTCCCACTGAACACTCCTGCCTCAGGGCCTTTGCAATTGCTCTTCCTTTGCCTGAGATCTTTTCCCCTAAAAAACAGTCATGTGACTGATTCCATTACTTCCTCAAACATCATTCCCTTCTCCTCTCCAACATCATCATTTATTAGGATAAAGGTCCCTTAAACAGAGAGAAGACTTTGTCTTTGTATTTATATCCTTAGCACTTAGAATGATACTGAGCACAGAGTAGACACTCAATTACTGTCAAATGCATGAATGAAAAGGAGTAACGACCTTGACAATCCAAAAGGTAGACGCTCTTAGCAATGGAAATGAGAGCTATTTTCAAAATTACAAATTTAAACACTTTTTCCTCATGTGAGACAACCATGGTTCAGGGACCAGAGTGTGCTTTGCAGATTTTTCCACCTGCTTCCCTAATGGCCAAGAAAAAGGATAGCTCCCTGGGAGAAATTGAGACTAAAGCTGCAGCCCCTCTAAGAGGCCCAAATAGCTTTGAACTTTAGCTTAACATTTCAAGTGGATTCTGCACTGTACTCCATACACAGCTATGCCTGTCTCAAACTTAATACTGATGTTTCCCCCAAAAGATCAAGGAAAATTTATTCTCTGGAAAGATGCAACATGTTTCTCTAGATACCCATCTGCTTTGGAGAAACATGTACCCTATTTGGAGAAGAAAGAACATATGAAAATACCAACTGCAGTGCCAAGGACTCAGTAAGGTTGGCGAGCACTGCTGTTACTATTAATGAGAAAACAGACAGTACCAGTCCTCTTACCCCCAACTTCAGAGACAAATGTTAACAGCCCAGAGGATGAAGTAACTGGCCAGCTCATACAATAGGTTTGCAGGATACCAAAAGCTATTTGTTGCATTTGAATTTTGTCATATGAATTATTTCTTTTAAAACTTTTACTGGGGCCGGCACTATGGCGAAGGGGGTAAAGCCACCACTTGCTGTGCCAGCATCCCATATGGGCACCAGTTCGGGTCCCAGCTGCTCCTCTTCTCATCCAGCTCTCTGCTATGGCCTGGGAAAGCAGTAGAAGATGGATCAAGTTCATGGGCCCCTGCACCAGCATGGAAGACTCAGAAGAAGCTCCTGGCTCCTGGCTTCAGATCAGCACAGCTCCAGCCATTGCAGCCATACAGGGAGTGAACCAGTGGATGGAGGACCTCTCTCTCTCTCTCTGCCCTCTGCCTCTCTGTAAATCTGCCTTTCAAATAAAATTAATAAATCTTTAAAAAAACTTTTACTTCTTTTTTATTTATTAGAAAGGTGGAGAAACAGAGAAAGAGTCAGAGTCAGACAGACAGACTGACCTTGCATCTTCTGATTCATTCTCTCAATGCTGACAATAGCTGCAGCTAAGCCAGGCCAAAGCCAAGGAGCCTGGAATTCAATCTGGGTCTCCCACATGAGTGGTAGGGAGCCACGAACAATAGCCATCACCTGCAGCATCACAGGGTGTACGTTAGCAGGAAGCTGGAATTGGTAGCGGAGTGGGACACAAAGCCAGGTACTCTACTATAGGATGCAAGCATCCCAAGTGGCCTCTTCAACACAAAAAGCCTGCCCCATGAATAGTTTTAGAGAGGAAGAACCTTGCAGATCTAGAACCTTGTCTTCTAGGCAAAGGTGTAGAGAAAGCCAGTGATTTGCCTGAGATCCCACAGTTGACGTCCAGACATAGGCATTGACTTGAGTTCAGATGTCCCAATCGGATGCCCTGGACTTGTACAACTAAATCATGGTGCCTTTCAAGCGTCATTAAGCAAATGAATGAATCTTAGAGTAAACCCTGGCACATATTAGGCTCCTAATAAACTTCCGTTGACTGAATGAACAATCATGCACAGAGCACTGAAAAACTACCTGGTACTGGGCCGGCGCCGCGGCTCACTAGGCTAATCCTCCGCCTTGCGGCGCCGGCACACCAGGTTCTAGTCCCGGTCGGGGCATCGATCCTGTCCCGGTTGCCCCTCTTCCAGGCCAGCTCTCTGCTGTGGCCAGGGAGTGCAGTGGAGGATGGCCCAAGTCCTTAGGTCCTGCACCCCATGGGAGACCAGGAGAAGCACCTGGCTCTTGCCATCGGATCAGCGCGGTGCGCCGGCCGCAGCGTGCCAACCACGGCGGCCATTGGAGGGTGAACCAACGGCAAAAGGAAGACCTTTCTCTCTGTCTCTCTCTCACTGTCCACTCTGCCTGTCAAAAAAAAAAAAAAAAAAAAAAGGAAAACTACCTGGTACTCTATGAGATAGATGTCTTCATATTTGTCAGTAAACCTCGTAGAAAACCAAGGTTCCAAACAGTTAACAGCTTACACAATATGCATACCTAATGGGTGACAATAGCCAAGTCAAAACCCAAATCTTCAGAACATCTAAAAGAAAGGAATAGCTCAACAAAATAATAATAACATCAATAACTTTTCAGGAAACCAAAAATTACCAAAGTACCATAAGGTACTCCAATGTTTAAATTTTTATTTTGGCAGGATTTTAAAATGCACACACCCTCAACCAAACATGACACATTGACACCATTATGGTGTCTGTCAACACAGATCTGTCTCAGAAGCTATGGGATTTCTCAGCAGTATATCCCCACATTAAACGGTCCCAAGCAACTGTGTATTTTAAGTTATTATTCCTACCTTGTTAGTCCTTTTGACTACTTTTTGTTCTCTACTATGCCCTAAGCACATACTTTTGCTTCTAAATATGTAGTTCTTTGTCTGACATGAGCTAAACTAACGATCACCAGGCTTATTAAGACTGTGTGAAAACTAGGCGTGATAACCAGAGCCATGGGTTGAACTGGGTTCCCTCCTCCCACCCCCAAAATATGTTCAAGTTCCAATCCCCTAGTACATGTGAAGGTGACCTCATTTAGAATTCAGGCCTTGAGAATGACTAAGATGAGGTCATCAGGGTGGACTGGAATTTGGAACCAGGGTGTCCTTACCAAGAGGGGAAATGTGGACAGAGACAGACACACAGACAAGGAGAACATCCTGCGAAGACCAGAGTCGTCAAGGAAGAAGCTGGGAACCACCAGGCTCAGAACGGATCCTTCCCTGTCGCCTTCAGAGGGAGCAAGGCCCTGCCCACACCTTATTCTCAGACTTGTAGCCTGGACAGCAGAGAGACCACACACTCACTGTTCCCCAGTTCCTCCACCCATTACCTGGTTCCCAAGCTGCTTCTGTTTGCAGGTATTTGTTGTAACAACACCCCCACCCCTCAGGGCCAACTTTTCTGTTTTCATATGCAGTTACCCATTACCACAGGTCAGGGAAATTAGAAGCAACAGCAGCTCATTTGGTTCATGGTTCTGAAGGTTGGGAAGTCCAAGACCTAGGGCTGCGTACGTGCAGGCATCTTGCTGCTTCGGAACATGGCAGAAGGGCAAGGAAGCTTGAGCAAGACAGAACAGAGATCAGGCAAGCTTAGCCTTCCGGGAGGAGCCTGCTCCTGGGTGGTGAACCCCCTCCCTCGCTATCAGCCCTAATCCATTCTTGGGCAGGGCCTTCCGTGACCTAATCCCCTCTGAAGGGGCCCACACTTTCACACTGTTCCAATGGCAATTCCATTTCAACATGAGCGTTGGAGGAGACTTTCAAACCACAGCAACTTCTGTTGTTTAATCTTCCAGCTTGTGCCGCTTTGTCACCAAAAACCCAGAAAGCTAACAGGCTTAGGTGTGGAGGAAGGCCTGAGCCTTGTCTGCGTTTTATCACCTCTGGATTCTAAACTGCTTCTTTTAGGAACATGATTTTTTGCATACACTGAGTATTACGGCACAAAACTGAGCATGCTACTAGTTGGTGTTAAGTCCTCTGAAGCTAGAAAGACTTCAAGCAGACTCCCAAGTTATATTTGCCTCTAGATTTTAGCCAAATGTTTTTCAAATAAAAGTTTTTTAAAAGACATTAGCAAAAGAAGCCTTCTACTACTTAAGCTGCTTAGAAATCTCCAAGGGGGGAAGAAACACTCATTCTTGCATTTACTGTAGCAAATTAATAAGAAAGGGATAGTTAGTTCCAAGTATAGCTTGGATCTATTTGCCAAAAGGCCAATCTCTAGACCAAAGCAGCGCTGGTTAGTCTACGGATTGATTACTTGCTCCTTCACCCTCTCACGCACCTCTGTGGTACAAGAAGCATATAGAATCTGTCCCCTCAAGCAATCAAAAGTAAATTTACCATGGCTACCACATCGTTATCAGAAAAATTGTCTGCTAAGGCTGATAAATCGGTCGATTATCTGCTTCCTTGACTTTTATTTCCTCTTGTATAAATGTTTTCATCGTAACATTACCAATACCTGTTGTAAGATGAGCGATAAATTACCAAACTACTGAAATCATCAGGAAATCCTTAATAGGTCAGAAAAGAACTTAACCAAAAAAAAAGCCCTAATAACATCAGCGTGCTCTCTACAATCTAAGAACTGCACTCTATAGATAGAGAAATGGCTGCTTCCCAACATCTCAGCTTACATGTAACATGATATATTTCTTTGTCGACACATATACCTAGAGCCATGGCATCACGCACCTTGTAATGAAATGTAGGCTCATAATCAGGCCAACTGCCAAAGGAAAACATCACACAGTAAGTCCTTTATTTACTTACACACACAAAAAAACCCTGTGTGTGTGTGCGCGCCAAGAAAAAAGGGGGCTGTGAAAAATACATATTTAGCAAGGGAGAAGATATGAAATTGCTTCTCATTTAGTATCTGAACACATATTTTAAACACGCTGCAGAAGAAACAACTCCCCCAGGCCCCCATACATGTTCGCCACAGGACTCTGGGGCCACGATTGTGAGACTGTCTTTACTGATTGCACACAAGAATCCATGACACCTAAGGACAGGCCGAGACAAGGACAACCTAACTCAAAGTAAACTTGAAACACTGATGTAGGCCAACAATTGTAACCTTTACTTCTGCCAGGCTTTGTGCCAGGGCTGCTAGCCATTGGTCAAATGTATTTTTATTCACTGTCTCCTTTTATTTTCCCTGCCACCTTCCAGTACGCACGTAAGAAGTCAACAATGGAAGGTCAGAATGAAAATTAACAGAAACTATATGCATACAATCAACCAATAAATTAAGGTAACTCCAAGGACCAGGATACCTTGGAGCTAAATTAACATTCCCTTAACAACTCAGAATGTGGTGGTTCTCTCCACTCAATTCTTCTTGATGAATCCTGGGGGTGACCCTCACTGTCTTCTTGGGCATTTCTCAGCCAACCATTTTTCATGGTTTTCATGGACAGAGCTGTGTAGATCTCTCAGAGCTGTTTTCTAGTTCTCTGCCACCATTAGTGAGTCTCCAGAGGAGACATTTCAGTCCATTTTCCAATAAAGCTCAGATGCTACTGAAAATGCATCAAGTGTTCAGGTTGCCATTAAGGGATGTGTGCCCAGAGTTGTGGCACAGCAGGTGAAGCCGCTGCCCACAACTCTGGCATTCCATATGGTAGCACGGATTCCAGTGCCAGCTGCTCCACTTCCAATCCAGCTCCTTGCTAATGCACCTAGGGGCATGAAGAAGACAAACCAAGTGCTTGGGCTCCTGCCACCCACATGGGTGGAAGACCCTGATGGAGTTCCAGGTTCCTAGTTTTAACCTGGCCCAGCCCTGACTCTTGCGGCTTCTGTCTCTTTGCCTTTCAAAATGAATAATTTTTTTTTTCCTAAAGAGGTTCAGACATGGCCTTTACTGCTGCTTTAGGTAAGGCTCAACTCTAAAAGAGATGCTCGAAAGATAAAGAGAAAAAGAAAAAAGAGAAGAGAAAGAGAAAAGAAGGAAGGAAGGAAAAGAAAGTAAACAGGAAGAGAAGAGAAGGGAGAAGGAAAAAGTAAATATAAAGCAAAATAAAATTTTAAAAAACCTCAACCCTCAGGACTGGCACTGTGGCGTAGCGAGTAAAGCTGTTGCCTGCAGTGCCGGCATCCCATACGGGCGCCAGTTCGAGTCCACTTCTGATCCAGCTCTCTGCTGTGGCCTGGGAAAGCAGTAGAAGATGGCCCAGGTCCTTGGGCCCCTGCACTGGTATGGAAGATCCGGAAGAAGCTCCTGGCTCCTGGCTTCAGAAGCTTTGGCCTTTGCGGCCATCTGGGAGTGAATTAGTGGATGGAAGACCTCTCTCCCTCTTTCTCTCTCTCTCTCTCTCTCTCTCTCTCTCTCTGCCTCTTCTTTTCTCTCTGTGTAACTCTGACTCTCAGATAAATTAATAAATCTTTAAAAAAAAAAAAACACACACAACCCTCTCGCCATTCATATACTGTTCCATGGAAATCCCACTTAACCTTATTCCCCCATCAGTTGCTCTTGGTCTTAGCCTTCGGGAGTCACTAAAATGCCCTGACTTGCATGTGAATCAGCACACCACTCCTTTTTCTCTTTTTTCCTAGATTTTTATTTCCATTTTATTTTTTCCTCCAGAAACCTTTTACTTAAGGAATACAAACTTCATACATTTCATAATTACAACTTTAGGAACATGGTGATTTTTCCCACCATGCACTCCTTTTTCATCTTACAGAGCTTAGCACTGCTTCAGTTCTCCAAAAGCAATAGCTTCCTCCCACTGTAAGAGTTTATTAGCTGCGACCAAATTCAGGTCTTTCAAAAAGGAGAAGGAAAATGTATTGGGTAATTTAAAGACATTCATTTGAAAAGCTTTTTGATATAAATACAAAGCTACTTCAAAAAGTTCCCAGAAAATGGAATGAAAAGATAAATATTTTGGTGCAAAAATTTGTGAAATCCATGCATACAAAGGGTCTTCAAGAAGTTCACGGAAAACTGTATTATGAAAAAACTCGCAACTGGAGACCACTATGCATAGCAAAATAAACCAGCCCCCAAAACACAAATAATCATGTTATCTCTGACACGTGGTAGTTAATGTAGAATACAAAAATATATAATAATGAGCAGGTTAGGATTTGATTATTGTTTTTAGCCCTTGTCTATACTCCTGTGCACCAATGGTCTTTCTACTATTTACTTATGAACACTATGGTTAGTGGTGCATTAACCCTGTGATTATAAAGTAAATTGAAAATATGCTATCACAAAAACTTAAGAAAAAAAAAAAGAAAGGAGGGGAGATTGAGGGAGGGAGGGAAGTATGGCTATCATCTTAAAAATAATATCTATGAAATACATGAAATCTGTTTTCCTTATATCAATAATAAAAAGTTCAAAAAAACTACATATGTATTGCAAAAAATGTTTGCATTAAAATATATTTGCTTTTAATTCCATTTTTCCATGAACTTTCTGAAGTACCCGCATATGCTAGACTAATCAGGCTTTGGTTTATTTTTTTTAATTTCTTACTTATTTATTTGAAAAGCAGAGAGACAAAGTAACGCAGTTCCCATCTGCTAGTTCACTCTTCCTCAAGTGCCCACAACAGCAAGGGCTGGGACAGGAGACAGCCAGAAGCTGAGAGCCCAATCTGGGTCTCCCATCTGGGTGATAGGGACTCAACTACTGGACTTGGAAGTGGAACCAGGGACTCAAACTCCAAGGCACTCTGTTGCGGGATTCAGGATCCCACAAGGCTTTTTCACCTCTGTGCCAAGTGCCCACCCCTACGCTGTTTTCAATCCACATATTTTGAAGTTACATAGAGAAAGCCTGATTTGGGGGTCTTCTGTTGGTTGGTTCGTGGTTCCACATTAATAGCAACCGTAGGTAATCCTACTTCAGGCTCTATGCGCCACAAATTGTTTCTGCCCCATGGTCTTTTCTGGTGGTGCTGGTGGTAGCAGATGGTTTTTTAAAGTACACCTTTACAATTTTTACACCATTCTTAGCTCAAAGCTGTCATTCACTGATTCCTGCTCTAAAGAACAGGAGACTTTTGTTTTTAATAAACGCAGAATGGTGTTCTAGACTAGTACTGAAAATTCAGATTATAGCCATACATCTCATCATTACCTTTTCAATCCAGTCACTTGTGTGAGTCCTGAATCCCCTTCTTGAATCAACACAATGAGGGATTAAACTAGATCAGTGGATTACGAACCATACCTCAAGGAACCCTTGGCCTCTAGGGCAAGCTATGGATCTGTGGCTCGACCACACCCCCTTCCTAGCACACACCCACCCACAAGGCCTTGCTTCAGCTCTTCAATACAGCGCAGCTCTCCATAATGATGAAGATGCCACCAATTTTCTGAAAGTTTGGAAAAACACTGTATTAGATGATCTCAGGGATACTCCTGGTGCTAATCCTCTGTGAATGGGATCATCGATCCCTTTCAATCATTTTATCAGGGATTGTCAGATAGATAGAAAGTGATTTGAAAATCCTTTATATTGAGTATTTAAAGGAAGAGAAACAAAAGCAACAACAACAAAAAGATCTTATCTAAGGGGCTTGTGCTCATGTTTGGATTTGTGGAAATCCACTGGAGAGCAGGCTCAGGAGACTCCCCACACTACAAGGGGAAGCATCTCTCTGCCTAAGGCTCTGGGAACGCAGCCTGGGTTAGCAGTCAGAGGCCCAGTTCCACTCTGAATTTGGAGCTGGCATTTATTTAACAAAACGTGGACATCCTGTCATATACTAACCCATAGACAATGTGTTAGGAATCCAGGCATGGAGTCCCCTGAGTCGCATTACTTAGCTCTCCCTCCCCTAAACTAGGGTGGTAACACCTGTTCCCTGTCTCATACACAATGGGCCTGCAGAGATGGCCAAGTATTTGTAAACGGAACAGCATGGACAGCACTGGATGTGAAAACTACACGTGCTTCTCCTTTCAAGTAAATCAAATATATACAACTCTCAGAATGTACCAGATTGATAATATAAGGCCGCAAGAAAGCCTATATAACAAGTTAAAAAAAAAAAAGCCATTCACAGTAGGAGCCAGCATGGCAGAATAGAGAGGGCACAGCTTTGGGACGATGCACTCCCACTCGAATCCAATCCTTCTGTGGATCGGACCCATCTAAACGAGACATCTACCAGCTCCTCCTCCCATTTACAGACTACGATACCAACAGCTGCAATTTTACGAGGTCATTGTCAAAGTAAATCAGCATGGTGAAAGTAAAGCACCTGGTATGGAGTTGGCACCTAGCGTGTAACAGTTTCCCCTTTGCCTTCCTCCCAGACACCTAGAAATCTCAGAGGAGAGAACAGTATGTTTTCAAGAATAGGGCTCACCTTGGGACTGTCGCTGTTTGCACCCGGCTCTATATCATAATCCCCTCAACCAAGCAGCACAGGAAACTTCTGGTTGTGGTGACCATGAAATCCAGATGCAGAATGTGCCCAGTCATCAGGAAAATCTTACGGTCTTGGCACAGTCTGAGAACAGAATGAGAACACCAGCCAGTGGCTGAGGGAGAAGCTACAGTCCGGAATGTGCCAGAGACTTCCAACCGCAAAAGTTCTTGCACTTACACTGTGGTATCCCCTTGTGGTGTAGGCCATGGCCTCTTCTCGGCAAGGCTCCTCCGGGAGCACAGGACTTTATCCAGGCATCGCTAGGCCATGTGCATGTGAATGTCCATGGCACTGTGCGTCACCTCTTAGCCAGCCCAGACGCACGATTTAGGCCAACCTTATCTCTTGTCTGAAAGAGGCAGACAGCAGGAGATGGTCTCTAAAGTTCTGTCCACATCTGAAACGTGTGGATGCTGTGACCCATTCATAACCTCTTTGCTAGGGGACACTCCTATGTCTTTGATTCTCTGACCCGTTTTTCACTTCATTCATTCATCCATTCAGCCATGTTTACGGAACGCCTCCCACGTCTTTGATTCTGTGACTTATTCTTAACTTTCCCTCCATTCGTCTACTCAATGACATTTATTGACCACATACCAGGTACTGTTATCTGCAAAAATATATGAAAGTGAACAAGAAATAGCCCATGCCCTTCGAAAGCTCACAGTCAATAAGGATATCAATAAGTAAGCAATTATGCGTATAGAAGAGACTATGCTAGAGCTCTGGGAACCTGGGAAGAGAATGTCTAATTTTCCTAGAAAGTGGGACAAGGGGAGGGGAGGAGGGAGAGCAGAAAAAGCTTCTCAGAGAACTTCGTGTTGAAGGCCAAGTAGGGGGCTATCAGGTCAATCAGACAGGTTGACAATATCCCAGAACAGGAAGAAGAATGCACCAATGTGATGAGGTATGGTTTGCAGAACAGGTGATTGCATGAAGATAAACAGATGAACGAATGAAGCCAGGGATACACAGGAGGGCAAAGGAATGGGGGCTCAGATGATGAAGCCGTTTCCAGACTTGGCTAAGAAGCAAAGTCTAGAAGTCCAAACTTTATCCTTTCAGGGAATGCCTGAAAGATCTTAAATAAGGATTATCTGGATTAGGTGGGTGTTTTAGAAAGTCTGGTAGCCCTGTGAAGACTGGATTATAGAGGCTGGGGTGGGGAAGGGGAGAGGTGAGACTAAGGCCACAAAAGATGTAGGTTGGCAACTACTTCAATGCCCTATGGGAGAAAATAAGAGCAAAAACAGAAGCACTGGCAGGAAGTGGGCAGGATGAATTCTGGAGATATTTTGGAGTGGAATCAGCAAGACTTCATTATCAATGCAATGGGGGAGGAAAAGAAGAGGGTGGCATTTGGATTACAGCCAGGTTCCTGTCTTGGGTGAGTGGGTTAATGGATGGTGAAGACAGGAACCCAGAAAGAAAACACTAGAAATCCAGAAATACTCCTAGTTCACACCGAAAATCTTAGCCATCTCTTGTATGTAACTGGGCAAATCTCCAAGGTAGCTCACACTGGACCAGGGTCCCCAGTGGAGTTCTCCTATAGGGCTACCAGGAAGTCGTAAGACAAACATGGAGCATCTTTGCAGGCCAATAATGTTTTATACACATTGAAGGGGAAGAAAGGTACCTTAACTCAAGATCATAATTAAAACATTACTTTTATTTTAAAAACCAATATGTATTTGAAATGCATATTTCATCCAAATTTGTAGATAGAGCAAGAGAATTCAAAGGTACTTATAAAGAAATTGTGAGAATCCTTGTGAGGAAAGGGTTCTTGGTCTTTAGCATTCTTCAGTGAACAGATTCGCAGAGTGCTGCATTACGTATCATCTAGTACAACTGGAGAGCTACACGTACCAAGACCCACCCCTCCATCCCTATGTAGGCAGCATAGAGGGGTAGTTCTCCAAGTGTGCCCTATGTGCTTCCTGACACCCTTTAAGAGGGCTTCAAGATCAAGATTATTTTCATGGGGCCACAGCAGTTAAGTTTTTTGTTGTTGTTGCTTTTTTTAAAGATTATTTATTTGAAAGTCAGAGTTACACAGAGAAGGAGAGGCGGGGTGGGGTGCTGGGGAGGGAGGTCTTCCTTCCACTGCTTCACTCCCCAATTGGCTTCAACAGCCGGAGCTGCACTGATCTGAAGCCAGGAGCTTCCTCCGAATCTCTCACTCATGTGCAGGGTCCCAAGGACATGGGCCATCTTCTACTGCTTTCCCAGGCCACAGCAGAGAGCTGGATTGGAAGTGGAGCAGCCAGGACTAGAACCGGTGCCCATATGGGATTCCAGCACTGCAGGTGGCGGCTTTACCCACTATACCACAGCACTGGCCCCAAGCAGTTAAGTTTCTATTCTGGGTATTCACAACCCAAACAGCAGTGCTGGTTTGAATCCCGGCTGTCCCGCTTCTGATCCAGCTTCCTGCTAATGGGCCTAGGAAAGCAGCAGGTGATGGTTCAAGTACTTGGGTGCCTACTATCCACACAGGAGACTGAGATGGAGTTCTGAGCTCCTGGCTTGAGGCTGGCCTAGCCCTAGCTCTTGTGTGGATATCTGGGAAATGAACCAGCACATAGAAGACCTGTCTGTCTGCCTTTCAAATGAAAATAGATAAATAAATAATTTAAAAACTGTTCTCACAGCAATACTAAGAAATCACTTGCCCTTTCACTTCTCTGACATTTATAATCATAATACAAAAGCATTGATGGGTAAAACCATTGGCACTTTAGCTCAACCCAAGGCAATACCATCAACTCACACTAAGAATCATTACTAGGAAACCCTGGTATTCTTCATTGCCACATTAGGTTAAAAATAAACCAACACACAAACATAATGACAAACAGAAAAACCTTTACAGTTTCACTTAAGAATGTCTTTGATGAAGTAGCAAAACTTAATTTTATTAAGACTGACCCTTAACTAATTATCTTTTGGGGCTAGCATTTTGGCAAAGCTGGTTAAGCCTCTACTTGAGAAATCCATATCCCATATCAGAATGCCATTGTAAGTCCCAGCTACTCCACTTCCAATCTACCTCCCTACCAATGTGCCTGGGAAGCAGCAGATGATGGCTCAAGTACTTAAGTCCCTGCCAGCCGTGATGGAGAACAGGATGGAGTTCCTGGCTCCTGGCTTCTTGGCCCTGCCCCAGCTGTTTGGCCATTTGAGGAATGAACAAACAAATGAATCTTTCTCTCTCCCAGTGTGTGTGTGTGTGTGTGTGTGACTTTCAATTAAATAAATAAATCTTTTAAAAATTATATGTAGGTGCCGGCATTGTGGCACAGCAGGTTAAGCTGCCACCTGCAGTGTCAGCATCCCATGTGGACACAGGTTTCAGTCCAGGCTGCTCCACTTCTGATACAGCTCCCTGCTAATGCGCCTGGGAAAGCAGTGGAAGACAGTCCAAGTGCTTGGGCTCCTGAATCCACTTGAGAGACCCGGAAGAAGCTCCTGGCTCCTGGCTTCGGCCAGACCCAGCTCCAATCATTGAGGCCATCTGGGGAGTGACCCAGAGGCTCGACCACCTCTCTCTCTAATTCTGCCTTTCAAATAAATAAATAAATCTTTAAGAAATCAGATGGATGAAACATATGCCTTAAGCACTTCTGTCATTATTGAAGTATGGTGGCTGTGAACGTTTGAATTGGGAACTGAACTGGACATTGTTTTTGCGGAACAACATTTCTAATTGAACAGTTAACTGACAAACTGTGACCGTTCACATATGAGTATCTCACAGTATTTCGTAGACAAGAATGTGGTAAAGCTGATACTTTCAGGGGAAAAATAATGCCAGTATTTTTTAGTCAATGACAAAATGCAAGTTTTCATGTAGGAATTAAAACTCTGGAAAACTTGTATCCTAGACTGCTAACTTGACAGCAACCCACTACCTGAAGACTTTTTAGGTAAGATTGGCACTGACTAATATGAATGAAATTTCTTATACTGTGTAATGAAATGTGTCAATGTTTGGGAGATCTACTTAACTCAGTGAACCAGTAGTTTCAAATGTTCAGTGTCTGCTGTTAACATGCTTGATGACCCATTCAAGATGCAAGACAAACCAAATCTTAATTTAACAGACTACAAAAAGTCACTGCCATATTTTGATTGAACATTGCAACTAACCCTTAAGAAACACCTCTTTTTTGAGTCTTGGTGTAGTATCAAGGAATATCTACAATTATCTGGAAAATGCTATTATATGTCTGTGAAGTCAGATTTTCTTCATACAATTTATCAAAATATGCTGCCAAAGACTTGATACAGCAGTAGAATTGAAAATCTAGTCTCCTACTAAGCCAGGCATTACAGGTTGGCAACAATATAATTCTCATTAAGTGTGTTTTTGGGGAAATATATTTTTCATTAAAAATGTGCTATTTGTAGTTAGCATGTAATGGGTCAGAATCATTTTCTAAGGATAAAAATATTAAATTCAGGGGCCAGCGCAATGACGTAGTAGGTTAAGCCTCTGTCTGCAGTGCTGGTAGCCCATATGAGTGCCAGTTCATGTGCCAGCTCTTCCTCTTCCAGTCCAGCTCCCTGCTATGGCCTGGGAAAGCAGTGGAAGATGGCCCATGTGCTTGGACCCCTGCACTCAAGTGAGAGACCTGGAGGAAGCTCCTGGATCCTGGCTTTGGACACACCCAGCTCTGGCCTTTACAGCCATTTGGGGAGTGACCCAGCAGATGGAAGCCCTTTCCCTCTATCTCTCCTTCTCTTTGTCTGTAACTCCACCTCTCAAATAAATAAATAAATCTGGCCTGAAGCGCCGGCATCCCATATGGGCACCGGTTCGAGTCCCAGCTGCTCCTCTTCCGATCCAGCTCTCTGCTATGGCCTGGGATAACAGTAGAAGATGGCACAAGTCCTTGGGCCCCTGCACCCGCATGGGAGACCCTGGCTCCTAGCTTCGGATTGGCGCAGTTCCGGCCAGTGCAGCCATATAGGGAATGAACCAGAGGATGGAAGACCTCTCTGTCTCTACCTCTCTCTGTAACTCTGTCTTTCAAATAAATAAAATAAATCTTAAAAAAAAATGCCTTATTCAGTTTGAACCTCTAAAATGTACAGATAGACATAAGGAATATACACAAAAGCTCCTTGGGATCCTCAATAACATTTAGGGATCCTGGGACCAAAATGGTTTGAGAACTAGTATGTTAGAGAAATCTGCACTCAGGCCAAAGTGAACATGCATACTTAGGTTAGCAGTGTTCAGAACAGCAAGAAGCAGAAACAAAGCAAACATCCACTGCAATACGTTTCTACAGTGTAACACCAGAAAGCAGTGAAAATGAACCCACCACAGCAACAGGCAGGAAGCGGCACAATCTCAGAGAGGCAATGGTTGAATAAAAGACCAAAGTGCAAAATGCATGCTGGATGCCACCGCATTTATACATTTCCAAGATAAGCAAAATTAAATATGATAAAGCCGCAGAGAGAATGTAAGGGAAACAGTCCAGTTGGGGATGATGTAACTCTTTGGGGACAGGGTTGCCGAGTACGCGAGTGTCCAACAGTACTGGAACTTGTTGGGCCAGGTGGTAGTTTATTACTATGTTTCATGGTATGATATATAATATCATGTAACTGTTAGGGGTGTGTGTGTGTGTGTGTGTGTGTGTAATGAGCACATACTTTTCGACCTCTGAAGGTAGGCCCTGCATTAGAGCTTCCCTTGCTAATTAGTCAGGAGCCAACGAGGTGAGGGAGGGCAGGAGGGAAGGTGCAGGCCCAGCTGAGCCGCTGCCGCGCTGGCCCAGAGAAGCCCATCACCGGGCAGGGCTCTCCCACAGGCACCTTCGGAGGTCGAGCCACCGCCATCCATCCTAGTTCGGCTTTTCAATGGCCTTTCCACTTGAAAAGGCCATTTCCTCCTTTAGGCCATCCTCCTCCATTCCCATTTTTGTTATAGTGAAAGAAACTACCCCATTTCACAGTTGATTTTTTGAGTTGTATCCAAATTGCTCCATTTGGCAAGCATAGTCTCTGAGCACCTGGGCCAGCTCCTGCCATCTTTTTCCTGTCTCTTACTTATCATTACATTGCCACCCTGGTCCCTCCGGTTCTCTTTGTGCCTCCTGCATGCTTCTGGTTTATTTCAACCTTTTTTGGTTAAGGTCATTTCTTCTGCTGGGAAAGTTCTCTCTCTTCTCACGACCTGAATCTATCACTTGCTCAAGGGTGCTTTAGCTGTCACTCATCGTCAAGAGTCTCTGACCCGTCAGTCTCACTCTGTGTTTCCCCAAACATTTGCACGCCCGATTCACAGTCCATCACCTTGCACTTGTTAGCATATTGATCTGAGCTTACACTCTGCCATTGGTTTTCGTTAACATCTGCAAGCACTCTCCGTAGAGACTGCACTCTACAGAATTTCTGTGAACCAGGTAAAGGCTCAAAACTTTTTCTTGATGAGTGGGCACCAAGTGGGAACTCCAACTGTCCATCCATGAACTCCTCACTGCTCTCCCATGGCACCAGGTGTGTGTGCTGCCATTTGCCCTGACTTCCCAAAGGCTCCCAATTCCAGTTCAGCGTATTCAAAGAGGTGGCCCCTAGCTAGGAACAGATTTCTTATTTCATAATAGAAAATGGGCAAAGGAACATTTGCTTTATAGAATTATTTTTCTTACTATTTCAGTGTTAGAGTTTAACACTCTTCATCCCTATCTCACCCTACTTTACCTGGAAGTCCTTAGAAAAATCATCCCTGGCAGGTGGTTGAGCCAGCTGCTTCACCAACACAAGACCTTCTGTTTCATTTTTGGTCAGTTTTATTTATTCAACAGGTCCTTATCTTATCAAATCAAGTTTATCTCCTTTATAACTTCTACCCGATTGGTCCCAGGTCTCTGTTTTCAGCACAGCACTTCATGAGTCAATGGAAATACTTTACAAGTGGATTTTCAACTATCTGTTTCCATCTCTTTCTCCACCCACTTGGCTCTGAGCTCCTGGACAGCAGGGACCATGCTCTGCTCAACTCTGCACATCCCTAATCCCTGACACACGTGCGCTGTTCGTGCTGGTAGAATGAATGAATGCAATGCACGCATGAATGAAATGTCAGGAATCACACACAAGCTGAGACAAGATGAATGACAGCTCAGAAGAAGGTTACTCCCTTTTTCCTTGACAGAACTTCATCCATTTGAATGTAGCTACTCTGCACAATCTTTATCCATGCCCACCCTCATCATCCAATAAGCGCTTGCAATTGCCTCAATAATTAATTCCTCCTATGATGCTTTCAAGAGCTCACAACATTCTAGTTGTCTCCCTGCCAGTAAACAGTTTATCAATTTCCCCCTTTAAACCGGAGCACCCAATCTGGGATTCAATATGATAGATGCGATCTAATTAGTTTACAAGAGCAATGTTGTGCTCCTGCTCAGAATTCAGTACCTAAATTACCTTGACCAACTCTGCTGAAACACATCCATTTTTGAGTCAGGACTGAATTTTAAATATTACATGTTGATGAATAGTGGTTATCTCTGGGGTAGAAGCTGAGATCAGAGGATTTTCAAACTTTAACTATCTACACACTGTTTTAATTATTTATACTAAGCAGGCACTACTTTTGTCATTAAAAGTCGATATGGATTTTTAAATGAGGTAATATTTACGATTGCCTTATGGAGTGCACCCAAGTCATATTGAAACCACTCGTGCTCTTCTCTCTTCTTTCGTATATATTTTTTCACCTGTCAACAAGTATTTGAGTAGCCATGGTGCCCAAGTGTGTCTCTCTAACTATGATCTAGTAGTCTAGCCAACCCAAACCCTAGACTATGAAATTTCTCTCTTCCTATCAATGTCAGAAAGCAGCTCACTTTAATTTGATTTCTCTCTTAAGGTCCATTAAAACCCGTAAGTTATGACTTGAGGTTTGTTCTGCCCTACGAGGGAGAACTCATACAGCACATTTCAGGAACGTTTCCTGGAGCTGGGGTCTCCCACACTTTGTTTCCTCCCAAATACAGCTGTGTTGCATGCTCTAGAGGGGACGGCTGGGTTAACAAGTAGAGCCAGATGACTGCAGATTAGAAAACGATGCCTAATTCTAGGCCATTACCAAGGGCAGCGCTCTGCATGTAGAACACACACTTCAAGCCCCGGAAGGCATCACTGCACGTGGCTCTGTTTTATCCCCCTGTGCCTAGTCTCAGGTCAAAACACTAGGTCATAAATCTTTGGGGAAAAAATGCCATTGGCAGCACAAGTTTCCAGGAATCACAGAGGCAGTGTGCTCATCAGCACCAAAGGATCCCTCCTGTGGGCGGAGGGCCCCCTGGGCAGCTCTGGCTGTGGCCGAGGCACCTCTTCAGCATCAGGAGAGCCAGTACATAAAGACCTCACCGCTCTCAGCACTGCCCTGGGCCTCAAGAGGCGTCACATGGTCCAGCTGTCGGCAGTGCTGACACTCGCACTTGCTAGTCCCTTGCTCCCCCTGTGACTCAGTTTCCACTTCTGTCCGATCGGTGGGAGGAGCAGCCTTTCCGGGCCTGCCCTATAGACAGATGATACCAGAGAGAGTGCTTCGTGCACAATAAAGCATAACATCAGTGAAGTACTGGGTCATGCACAATTATCCGTTTCACAACATGGAGGAGCATCTTGAGCACAGCGAGGTTAAGTGGCCTGCCCCAGGTCACAAGCCCGGGAGAAGCCCTGGTGACAGCAAAGGGTGAGGGTGAAGATGGTGACCACCCCACTCCCGCTCCCTGTCCTGGTACAGGAAGTGGGAGGGGAAAGGCTGGACCCCCTCTCCTGTCTGGGTAGGCTGCTTCCAAGAGTCTCTGGTTTCCAACCTGAAGGAGTTAGAGTCAATTACTGAAGTCCAGGAGCTAAGTTTCAGCTTTTAAAAGGCCAACCAGTTATTGTCAATACACTGCCCATGCCCAGCATCCTGTGTCATTATTTGGGGTTGAAATGATATCACCCCAGAGTGCTTGTGCCGGTTGGTTAGTTCAGGGGTCCTCAACCCTGGCTAGACGTTAATCACCTGGGGAGCTGTTCACGTGGTCCATGCCCAGGCTCTGCTCTGAGCCCATTAAACTGAAATCTCGGGGGGTGTTTACACTTTTTAAATCTCCCAGGTGATTCTCGCGTATAAGCAAGGTTGAAGACCCCAGGGGTGGCTGGTGGTGATCAGAAACCCAGGGGCAGCAATAGTGGGCCTTGATTAATTACACAGCAACCCTACTGAGGCACTCAGTTGAAATGAATCCCACCACAGGTGGATTACTACGGCTGGTGCTTACTGTGCACCTACTATATGCCAAGTCTAAATGTCTACACATATGAGCTCACTTAATTCCCTTAGGACCTATAGGCTTCCTCTGTTCTACAGATGAGAAAAACAGGCAGAGATCAGCGGCAACTTGCTCGTGTCATGGCTAAAATGTGGTGCAGACAGGATCTTAATCTCTGCCTTCTACTGCTTCTTGGTACAGAGCCATAAAACATGGGCCACCTTCAACTCGGTTTTGAATTAAAAGATCAAAGACCGTTGGGGACTGGTGAACAGTTTCTAATCCAAATGCCTGCAGAGACCCGGAGGTAAGACACCTGAGGGAGGCAGGCAGGTGTATATGCATATGGGGACACAGTGGCTGAGTGCTAGGAACGGTGGCAGACTGATGAGCACATGCCTGGGGAAGGGAGACAGCCGCCACCGACGACAGCACACTGCTGCCATGTGGGGAGGTGGGCCCAGTGCTGCTGGCTCTGCCAAGTTTTCAAAAGAGGCTGAAAATTGGATTTCTATGCAAAACCTGCAAATTTCCAAAATGTTGTCTCAAGCTTTAAAGCATGCTGTGTGGGGCAAAACACATCAGCGCGGCACCAGCTTCTGACCTCTAACACGATCTCTCCTCTCTGCTTACCTCTCTCTCTCCCCTCCTCTCTCTCTCTCTCTCACACACACACACACCCACCCCTCTCAATCCTTCACTTCAGATTTATTTAATGTCTTCTCTCGGATTGGATCTCTGTGATTAGAAACAGCAGACCCTGCCTTTCCTGCTTTCTAGGCAAAATTGGAATTGCTTACGTAACATATGGAGACCCTAATATAAATTTCCCCTAGGTTATTTTAATCAGCAGACTGCCTGTTGAATAAATGAATAAATAAACATTTATTAAACACTTATTCTCTCATTTGAGCTCACTGTAAGTCTCTGAAGGAAGATTTACTGTCCTCACTTTATAGTAAAATCTACTCATAATTCCTATGATCGCTACATAACTTAGATATAATTCAGGTCAAATCATATAAACAGAGGAACTCATTCCTATACTAAAAAGCCTTATATTGTAGGTCTATGAAACCAGTATTAGTCAGCTCTACAATAATAGCCTTGTAAAAGAATTTTGCCATATCCTATTACTATTACTCATGACTCTAATGAGATCTATGGAAAATTAAAATTAAAACACACACACACACACACACAGAAAACACCAAAAAGTTCTGGGTCAGAAAGGCCTTCCCTCTAATCACAACATAAGCAAACTGAAATGCATTTCAAAGACTTAATAATAGGTGATCTCTATTGAGCTCTTTCTATGCAGCAGGCACTAATTAGGCATGAGGTTCTGTATATGTATAATATTTACATTTATAAATGGATTCAATGAATCCTTATAACAACTGTATGCGATAGGAACTACTGCCACTGAAGACGAGGAAATGGAGGACAGGGGAGATAGGTAATGTGACCAACAACACACAACTAGACAGTGGCTGAGCTGGGATGTGGACAGCCTGGGCCCACAGTCTGTACACTTGACCACTACCCTATGAACTTCAAAGGCGGCTGAGCTCTCCATTTGCACAGAAGTCCTCCTACTGTAGACAGGAGGCAAAGCTTCGCCCTCTCACTGCGAAACAACAACAAAGCTTTCTAAACGACACCCCTAGACAACCTAAGACACCAGCAGTGTACCACCAGACAAGACCTAGCACCCAGTGGTTCGTTTCAAAAGCTCAAATCAGCGCCGTGAGGCTGGTCAACCGTGGAGAAGATCATTTTCACCTGGCCTTCTCCAGGCCCCTTTGAAGGCCGGCTTCTACACAGCACTCAGAACAATTCACCCCAAGGCCCCCGTCTTCCTCCCACCTCTTGTCTTTTCTCCTTGACACTTTGCATCTAACGGGGTGGTCTAACCACTTTTCTAACCCGTGCAGAAATTATCAGAGAGAAAAGTTATTTTAGGGGCTATGTCTCTAGGCTGCGGGCTCCGAGAAGGTTCACGTATTTATTGCTTGCTGGGAGTTCAAACTTGGCTGAATTTAGATTTTCTTAAAAACAGAAACAGAGGGTAGCTAAGCTGTGGTCACTTCCTAACCCTGGAGGAGCAGAGTCGTAGTGGCTGTCTGTTGGGAGGGAGGGAATGGAAACAATCCCCTTTGTAGGCACACCGAATCGGCTGCATTGAACAGGACCCCAGGTCACTCTGGGAAAAGCACAGTTGCTAAAGGCCACATTCTGACCTCAGACCGTGGGCGCCTATCACTGCATATTTTATAAAATTGGCTACAGTGCAGCCTCTGTGTGTGGATGCACAGTGAAGCTGACTTTTATATAAGAAGAGCAGTAGGCACCCAGCAGTTCCAGATGAGTAACGAGCCACAGTCTGATCTTAATTTATGAAGCTATCTTGTCACCACAGCAGTTCTAGCCCAGGTGAGTCCATAGGGAGTGGTGAAGTCTCCTGAGAGTCCCCTGCTCCAGCACCTATCAGACACTAATCCCCAACAGCATCAAAATATATCATTTACAGAGAGAGGACCGAAATACAAAACTTGCTCTCAAAGAGGAGGGAGAACGCAGCCAGAAACTTCAGCCCATCAAGTACTCTTAGCTATTTCTAAAGTCTGTGTTTCGCACATTACTTTCTTATACGATATGACAGCAGACATTTCGGCTACCATGAACCATGCAGTGTTCTGTACACTTAACCTTAGATGGTAGGAATTACTGAGCTACTCCGAACAGAGCAGGAGACAGAGAAGAGTACATCAGAAAGAGCAAACAACATCATCATTTACAATCTATCCCTCTAAAACAATAACTCTAGGAGTAGCTTGACTAAGCCAAAACAGCGATGAAATCTGGTGGCAAAAACTCATGTCTTACCATAACCAGGCCTCCTTTGAATGTCTTTCCAATCACATGAACCCAAATCTTTTATTTCACCAAATGCCCTTAGTCTTATAAAACCTAGGCTAGAAATCCTTCAATGCACCCAGAAGTCCTATTTTGTAGGTCACACTCTCATTATCTTTTTCAGCAATCAGCCTGATTAAATTATAGAAAATTACTAATCCATCACTCGGAATGGGGAGCCCAGCTCCAGCCTGTTCTGTTTGTTTTTCCTCCTTCTATTCTAATATTCCAGTAGATCCTTAGAAATGAAGAGCAGAGGCGGCCAGGGCACCCTGAAACAAGGAGGCCGAGAGACATATATTAACCTGGACTTGGGGGAGGGTGTCCTTGGACTTTCACAAAGGGTGTTCACAGAAGCCAAGCAAGCTCCACACAGGGCAGGCGTGTGGGTTCCACCACCACTTCCATCATACCCTGTGCGAAGGCCCTAATGTAGATGTGCCTCCCTCCCCCACCAAGTCACACTTCATCCTCAGTGTGACCGTACAAAGTGCAGCCTTTGAGTAAGTCGAAGGGCAGTGCCCTGATGAATAGGATTAGTGTCCTCATAAAAGAGGCCCAAGGGAGGCCCCAGGAAGAAGGCACTGCCATTAAAACAGAAGAGCCCGTACCAGGTGCTGAATCTGCTGCTACCTTGATCTTGAACTTCCCACCCACCAGAATTGTAATAAATTTCTAGCATTTATAAACTACCCAGTCTTAAGATAGTTTCTAGTAGAGGCCAAACAAAGACACCTTGTCGTTTTTGAGTCCAGACATACCATTTTGCATATAAATGACCACAGAGAGTGAAACTGGCTGAGAGGTTTTTCTCTTCTGTGAAACTAACTCATCCAGACAAAATCCGAATCCAAGCTCCTGGGATTATTCAAACAACTAGTTTACCAACCCAACCAGGCACCACGTATTTCTTTTTTTTTTTTTTTCTTTTTGTAAATATTTATTTATTTAGTTGAAAGGCAAAGTTACAGAGAGTGAGAGAGGGAGAAAGAGAGGTCTTCCATCCTCTGGTTCACTCCCCAAATGCCCGCAACAGCTGGAGCTGGGCCAAGGAGCCAGGAGTTTCCTCCAGGTCTCCATGGGTGCAGGGGCCCATTCTCCACTGCTTTCCCAAGCACATTAACAAGGAGCTGGATCAGAAGTGGAACAGCCAGGACTTGAACCAGCGCCCATATGGGATGCCAGAGTCACAGGCGGTGGCTTTACCTGCTGTGCCACAATGCCGGCCCCAACACCATGTACTTCTACTCTGAACTGTCCGACCAGAACATGCAGATATTAACAGGAAGTCTTGGATTTTAAACCGACTTTTGTCCACAAGAGAAACCAGCCTGGTCACTCCACCCCCACACACTCTCCCTTAGGCTTATCCACACTTTGGTCCACCTCATTTCCCAAGCCTCTCAAGACAGAGATTTTCTGCACTTCCCTTGGAACTTTCCTAATAGAGGCCGCTCAAAGTCTCTAAAATCTCAAATGCACAGCAAGCTCTAACACTAGCCGAAAGCTGTCCAATTTATACTTCTCCAACATGATTTATTAACACTTTGTGTAGACAGACGTGTCATCTCACACCAGCTGTGTCATCCCCAGAGTGAGATGGCAGCACACAGATAGATTAAAAATCAATTTTTTTTTATTAGAAACTATTTGGAAGCATTAGCAGGAATGTGATTTTGAGCCACCTTCCTGATTTTAACAGGAAAGCCTGGCGATAGCTTACTTGCCGTCTTAGGAATATGTGGAGGTTCTTTCCAGAGAACAGCGAGGCATTATTACCTGGCATCAACCTACACTGCTTCTTGTAGTTCAGAATCATTAGCCCGGGCTGACAGGATCAGGGAAATATTTTGCTACTTCAGACTGCAATTTCTTCCCGTGCATTTCCTGCCACAGTTAGTCAGGAGGCATTGCCTGGTCACTGGGCAAATTAGTAAGACTGAACAGGGAGACGGAGCTACAGCTTCCACCATCTTTTATCATCTTTTATCTTTGTTATCAGCCATAGAAAGTTTCAGAAAACAATCAAAATACAGGACCCTGTTGCTTTTCCGTCATTTTGCTTCTCAATTTTACTAGAAAGCAAGACAGAGTTTTTTTTGTTAAAGTTCTGTTACCGAAGCTACACAATCTCTGACTTGTGGCTGTGACCCACAACTGGGGAAACAATGAAAATACTGCAACAGTAAAACAACTTTCATGAACTTTTCCTTTGTGCTCCTCCTTGGGTCCAGGCACCGGACAAACTTCCAGGGATAAATAAAATAGGCTCTACACTCACACGTGTGTGCTAAGACGAAGCTAATGAAGAAATCTTGAAAGTGCTGATCAGCAGTGATGAATGGATTTGCTGAAGCACCTTCAGTGTGAGACCCCAAATGTGATCCTGTCCATAAGGTCCCCAGGCCTGGGCCTGGCAGACTGTCACAGTATCAGTTTCCCTCTCTTTCTCTTTCTCAGGCTAACACTTAAGTTAGGCAGCTGGGGTTCACCTAACATAAGCGTGTGGTATAGCCTAAAGGATGTCTAGGAGATTTTTTTTTTTAAATATATGATATGGGACTTTGTTTATGGAAAGAACTTTTATAAAGCAGTCAACAGCAGTAGAGTCATAGTTAAACCCCCCAAAATAATGATTATTGCTCCAGGATGAGAAACAGAGGCTTTCTTTTGAGTAAGAGTTTTTATGTCACCCCTCAAAGGTATGCACCCCACTCTCTGCTGTGAGTTTAGCACCCTTTGCTAAGGGTCATCTCCAAAAGTTAATCAGAACTTCCTTGATTTACAGGCAGTGGGATCACAATCCAACCCTATAGGTCAGGCCAATTTTTTTTTCTATAAATGTACAAGGCCCACCTAACAAACACAAAACCAAACACATGCAAACCTGCACAAGCACACACATGTACACACCCCCACCCCCACACATTTCTCTCGCACAGACACATACACACACAGGCATTCAGAGGCAAGAAGGAAATGACTGTGTAGAATTTTAAATCAGAAACCCAAAGCTTAGGTTAGTAGTGTCAGGTTAAAGGCTCACCCATCTCCAAAGCTAATTCGCTTCTGAACACTCCCACGGGTGTCTCGGCGAACAGAGGGAGCTAGGAAACCTTAGCAGGCCGGAGCCTAGCCTGGGGAATTGCTGGCACTCTGTGCCAGGGGCTGAGGCTCACCCCAGACTTGGTATCAGATAATACCAAGGGCTAGTCTGGATTTCCAGGACTAATCCACTCGAGGGTGGAACTTCCAGGTTCCCTGGAGTCTGTGCTGTCTGGTGGGAGGGCTGCGGGTTTTGTCCATCCAGGCTGTGCCTGGCCAGTATTACACTTAATAATGCAGAGATGAACTCAAACACACGGAAAAGAGTCTCTCAGTAGCGACCGTGTAGGCTTTAGAACTGTTTAGTCATGCGGCTGGCGGAACCAGAGGCAAGGAGAGACCAAAGAGGAAATGAAAAGCATTCCAAAATTTTCTATACATTCAGTTTGCACTCGTTTTCTTTTGCATTCTAACTTGCACTGTGCAGGTTCTATGGATTCTTAAAAACAATACCAATAATAGCTGTTAACCACTCTAGAATTTACTCAGTAGAGCGCAACACTCCAACCTATTACACCCATCACTCCTTTCTTTTAGGGTCAACTTCTAGCTCTGTCTCTCTAACTTGTTAAAACCCCAGCATGCCTTCTATCAGGCAACTTTAATCCCTAGACTTCCTACATTTTAATACAAAACAAATCCATCCTCCATATATAAACAAACAAGCAAACCGCTAAACATTAGAACTGGGATTCAGGTCCACAATTAAGCATATTCGACATTAAATACAAATTAAGACACTAATTCCCGCCCCCCGCCCCCCCCCCCGCCACTCCCCTCCTCCCCGTCAATATTTATGACATCGACAGCACTTGCCAGTTTTTTCAAGACTCACTGGGCACTTAGCAAGCCCTGGGTTACTGTGACTGAATTGCAAAATACACCATTTGCCCAGAAATTGCTCTTAGTCCAAATGCAAATTGCTTACAAAACATGTGTAAACCATGCTTGGAGCAGGCGGCACACATCCACAAAAATCCATTCAATGCAAAGGTAAGTGGAAAAGCTTCGCAAATTAAGGCTGGAGGGACATTTACGGTGTTTCCAGAGGTAATTGCTTCTTACTTCGGTAAAAAGTGGCTTTATGTGACTGGAAGAGGGAGGGGATTTTTTTTTTTTTTTTGAGTGGATAACAGTATTCAATTAGAGAACAGGGTGGGAGAGCCCACTCTCAAAATATAACTTAATCACCAGGCACCAAGGCGCAGGAGAGGCCCACGGAGCACTCGAGCTAAAATGGAGCCTGAATTTCCTCTCAGACAGAGAGGGTAGTCGCAGGAGGTCAGGGTCAAGGTCACCAGCAGGGCAGGCTGCAGCTGCCCGGCTGCGCTCCACACAACGGGACGGAAGGCGTTCCATCTCCGTCACAGCCCAAACAGATAAATCCCTTCTCCTCTCCCACCCTCCCTCTCACCCCGTCAGTATTTTTTTTTTTTTTTAAGGCAGGGGGAGAGAAGGGAAAAATGACCAAATAACCTCACCGCCCTGGTTTTCACACACAAGCTCACCAGCTCCCAAAGTTGCCATCTAAGGGCAAGTTCGCAGGGAACACTGAAGCCCATTTTGTCCGAGCAGGGCAGGCCTCCCCCGACCCCCCGCCCCCACCCCCACCCCCGCAAGGCTTCCCCCCGCCGCCTCCTCCCCGGCCTCCCCCGCACGCCCCCGGCTGGGGCCCGGCAGCGCGGCGGGCCGGCCATGTGCACGCACACACTCCGCCACCAAGTGCGGCGAGTCGCCCGGCCCCCGGTCGGCCGCCGCCTGCCAGGGATTTCATGTGCATATAGATTACATATGTGATATTATCCTCAGAACCTCTAGCGGGCAGGCAAAGAAAGGGCTGCACCGGGGCTTTTTTTTTTTTTTTAAAGGAAGGGGAAAAAAAGCACAACCCCAGCCCTGCGCGTCGACTCCTGCGTACCGGGAAAGGGAAAGAAAAAAAGAGGAATGTTTGCGGAGCGAGCTGACTGCCTGCAAGTGCCCTTGCTCGCCACTTCGGCCGCGGCCCCGGGCAGCCCCGCGCCCCCCTCGCCGCCCCGGCGCTCCCCCGGGCCGGGCCCCGCCGCGGCGATTCCGTGCGGGGGGGAGATCGATCGCGCTGCCTGTCTGCAGCGGAAACGCACACTCTCGCGCGCAGCCCGAGCCCGAGACACCATAACCTTAACCCTTCCCCCACCCTCCGTGAACTTCAGGTGACCGACCACGTCGGCCTGACACCCGGGCGGGCGGGCGGGCGCTCCGGCTCCGCTCCCCCCACCCCCAGCCCAGCCCGGGTTTTTGCAGGATCGGCTCCCGGCAGCGCCAAACCGCCGGCAGAGAGGGGAGCGGCGCTGGTGGGGGGTGGGGGGGGAGCGAGAGGAGAAATTGACCCTCCGTCTCCCCCGACCCCTCCCTCCGGCGCCTCCCGCGTCCCCTCCTCCCGTCACCCCGCCCCACGCCTTCTCCCCTGCCCCCTCTTCCCTGCATTCAAGGAGCCGGGCGGCCCCGGGGGATATTTTTAGTTGCTTCTTTCTCCTGCACTTTTAGCTTTAGCAGCATCTCGGAACACTCAAAGCGGAGAAAGATTGGGGCGGGGGGGGGGGGGGAGCTGGAGAGGGAGTGGGGGAAAAGTTAAGAGTCTCGCAAAGAAAAGGCGGAGGGCGGGCGCTGAGGGACCGGGGGCGCGGGTGGAGGAGGGGACGGGGACCGGGCCGTGCCGCCGGGTGTGTGTCTCCAGTTGGTGTGTGTGGCTGCCGCCCGGGAGGGCTGCGATGCACTTTAGTCCTGGACTCTGCTCGGGCTCGCCGGGGAGGGGGGTTCTGGGCGCCCGAAGTCTCGCCCGGCTCCGTCTGCTCCCACTGACCCCGCATTTTATTGCGGCCAGGAGCCCTGCGCCTCCCTCCCCTCGCCTCTGCAGGGACCTCGCGCGCCGCGAGCCGCCCTGCCTCCTGCCTCCCTCCGCCTCGGCGCAGCTCCCGCACCCCACATCCGCCCGCCCGCTGCCCGGCCTCGCCCCCCGCCCGGCCGCCCCGCAACACCCGCGCGCCCCCACCCCCTCCACCTCTGCGCCCCGGCGCGCCCCCTCGCCCCGGCGCCGCGGGAGCAGCCCGCCCGGCGGCGCGTGTGTGCCCGTGTGTTTGTGTGCGGTGCCCCCACACCCTCCCCGGCCGCTCCCGCCTCGCCCGCCCCCGACTCCCCTCCTCCGCCGCCGCCGCCTCCACCTCCGCCTCCTCCTGCTCCAGCCGCCGCCGCCGCCGCTGCCGCCGGCGGCTCCGGGGCCGACCAACCCCGGCGCAACCTTTAGCCGGAGACGGACCTCTCCCTGGATCCCGAGCCCGGCGGCCGGCCGCGCGCCCTCGCCCCGGCACCCCCCAAACGCCATGTCACGGCCCCCAGCCCTCCGCGCGCCCCGACCCCCGCACCCTCGGGCACCGGGATCCACAAGGAATTTTTTTTTTTTTTTAAAGATTCCAACCTCTCCCACCTCCTCCTCCTCCACCACCACCACCACCCCCCCATTAAAAAACCCCCGGCATCCACACTACTCCCCTCCTCCCTTCTCCCGCCCCCTCCCCCCAGCAACCCGGAGTGAGGAGGGGGAGGGGGAGGGAACGGGGAGAAAAAGCCCGATCTGAAGGGAAAAAAGAGGGGGGGTGAGAGAAAGAAAGAAAAAGAGAGAGAGAATAGAAAGGGCACGGGGCTGATCATCACCAACATGGCTGCCTCAGCATAGACCTAAACGAGGAGTAACCCGGGCTGTGTCTTTGTCAGTTTCACCTCTGTAACCCTAAACTAATGCAGAAAACAACGGAGGAGGCTGCGGAGGGGAAAGAGGAGAGGGAGGGCGAGAAAATGGCACGAGAGGAGGTGGAGAAGGGATGACTTACGTGAGGGAAGGCGCTTGGGCTGCTCCTGCTTCCTCCTGGGCATTTTCCCCCTTTTCTCACATTCTCCTCCTCGGTTAATGTGAGATCAAATAAACCCCCGTGGGGGCAGAGGCAGACACTGGCAGGAGCGGGGAGGTAGTTGGGGGGCGGGCGGGCGGGCAGGGGGAAACCCCTTCTCTCCGCTGTGGGCAATGGGTTGAAGCTGGTTTCCTGGAGCCAGAAGAGGGGTTTTCTTCTTTTCTTTCCTTTCTTTCTTTTTTTTTTTTTTTCTTTCTTTTTTTTTTTTTTTAAAATTTTTGGTCGTGCACCTGGCTTGTCCGCGAGCGTAATATTCTTCAATGGAAACGGATCTAATAGGTGTGAGTGTGTGTGTGTCCTGTGCTCGCGTGTGTGATGGGAGGTATAAATAAATGAGTGCCGGTGCGGCGGTGTCTATGGCCGCGCTCTGTGTCTCCGAGCCCCTAACACTAATGTCGGGATCAAAGGGCAGCGGCGGCGGCAGCACAGCTCGCAGCTCGCTCTCTCGCTCGCTCGCTCTCTTTCTCGCTCTCTCTCTCCTCTCGCGCGCTCTCTCTCTCTCTCTCTCTGTCACACACACACACTCACACACACACAGAAGCACAGACTGAGGGAAAGAGCGAGAGCTAGACACACACGCGCGCGCACACACACACATACACACACACAGCCAAGAGGAAGGTGCCCTAGGCTCCCAGGGCGGACTCAGCTTCAGATTTACAACCGCTCGGTCTGCAGAGACTGGGGGGCGCGCGCGCGGGGGTGGGATGGAGTTCTTCGCGTCTATCCCGCTAGTCGCCACATCTAGGGGGAAAAAAGTTTTTCCCACTCTTTCGACCACGATCGGCTCATTATTTTTCTGATTTCTGAAGAGGAGAGAGGTTTTGCTCTGAACTTTCTTTTGTTTATTCCACTGCGTTTTGTTCTGTATAAAAGGCTTCGAGGCTTTGGTCGCTCAGAGGAGCACTCCCTCACCCCCATCACCTGGACTCTGGGGGCTACACTCTCCCAAAACGTGCCCATAAAAAATAATTTTTTTAAAAAATAAAAAGACAGCATATGGTGCAGGCGATAAGGAGGTGGATGGTGTGAGAGGCTCGGTTTTTGGAGTTGTCCAGTGGACTTACAACTGAAAAATGCTGTCCTAAATGAGAATTACAGCCCCTTGACAAAGGGGGAAAATAAGATTAGGTCACCCCTGATGGGTGGTTCCAGTGCTACCTGATACTCCTGCACCAGGCACAGCAATCCTGACTTCTGAAATGTCCACTTCTCCCCAGCAGTAAAGCAGGTAGTCGAAGTTTACCCTGCACCAGTGCCAGTGTGCATTATGAGCCCAAGATACTTTTCATTAGCTAAAGCATACTTTGATTACTTTACGAATCACACATCGCTCTTCAAAGAGCAGCAGAGAGAGAGGGGAAAAAAGGACGGGTCTCACTCTGGCACAAAAGGTAGTTGGTGAAAGAGGACTTGGGTCTCTTTGTGACTTGCAGTCATTTGGATAAAAGTTCACTCAGAGGTTGTTAATGATTTAAACTCCAAAACCTGCTACTATAATTGAAGTAAAAAATGGTCTGAAGAAGAGTTGTTTCATAAAACTCTCTTTGTCAGGGGAAACTTTGAACTTAGCAGAATACATTATGTGTCATGAGTCAGATGTAGCTAAAAAATAAAAAGGTGCATTATTTAACTACATCTTCCCTTTTTAGCTTTTGAAGAACTGACTCATCATCTTATTATGTTAAATATTTTCCTACCAATTTTTAAATAGACTTTTCCCCCAGAGGAGGTGGAGGCATGGTGCAGATAGAGAACATTCAAATGACACTCTATAAGTTTACGTGAATAACAGATGCCTCTTTGAGGTTCTGACTTAGTTCTGACAACTACAGTGGTGTTACAGAGAGCCATGGGGGTTAAGTTCCAAAGCACTCCTTTGAAAATAACAATAGGGCTTTATAGTGCACACTTTTATTAGCAAAGCTTAAAGAGCACTGTATCTCCCCAAAGATGTCTTTCATTGATAATGAAATCTCAGGATGAACCCCTCCCTGCCAGCTCCCACTGGAAGATCTAGCCTCCCAGCGACAAGTGTGCCATCTGAATGAAGCAATAGTTTAAAACACCTGCTTGAGTTCAATCTAAAACCAAAACAGAGAGCAGGCAAGTTTAACACGCTTTTCCTTAGCCTTAAAACACTGCTTCCTGGAATGTAGATTATAACACAACAAACAAACAGACAAAAGTAGTCTGTGAAGTTTCTCTGTGTTATCATTTGAAGTAGAACTGCCTTTCAATTCAGAACAAAGTCAACAGGCCATGATTCTGTCTATTGTCAGTAGCGCTGGACTTGAAATTGACATTTGAATGATACATCAGACTAATGATACATCATTCATTCTAAGTCGACCCACTGCCCTGAGTGTGTAGGATCCTTCTCACCTAATACAGGGTACACAGAAGGTCCTGACACCCCACCACTGCTTCCTCAGAACCTTTGCCTGGGATACTGAGTATCACTATTCTGCACCGACACCTCACCACCTCTCCCTGAATTGCTGTGACTGCTTGCAATGTTTACTACGCTGTAATTGAAAACACACTTTAGGCCTTTCCTCAAAACAGAGTAGATTTCCTGCGACCTTTTAAAGGCATGCAGGCAAATGCTGTCAACTTTTAATTATATAGGTGTTCTATCAACAGCCAAAAGCATTTTTAAATTGAATTTATTCATACCTCCTCCTCTTTCCAAAAATTATTTGAAGTTGTACACAACAATAGAAATGGAAATAAGGACAGGACAATTTCTGTTTAAATCTCACGTTGGTATCTCTGTGATATAAAACACTCTTCAAGGTCATTTGCATCTCATCCTCAATTGCTCTCTGCTCAGGCAACACAAACTAATTTTAATGAAAGACTAACCTAAAATATTAGGAAGATAAATTGCTGAAGGTTACTATAATGGGTTTTAACATGAAATGAATAAGTGATTTTGAGAATGTATGCCTTTTGAAGACCCATAGCTACGAACTGTTAGCGGGGATTATTGTGGACCATGGTTGCAATATTCTGTTTGAATCACTCCCATGGACCAAGATTTTAAAAGCTTATCTTTTCTTAATAATTAGAGCACTTTCTCCACCTCCATCTCCATTACCTACCAAATGTGAGATTAAAATAGATTGTGCATTCTAAGAAGACGTTTCATAAGCGCTTGCTTTCACAAGCATAAATTCACTCCAAGCTCAGGTATTGCTAAAGGTGGATTAGAAAAAGAGAGCAGCTTTGTCCGGGAGGTCAGAATCATTCTCATCATAACACCAAGGGGCTCTTTGTCCTTGAACCTTTGTTGACATTTGCAGTAATGATGCAAAAGCAATGGCGGATAAATGCAGGTGCCTTAGCCTAAATCAAGGCACAGGCACCCAAATGCAGTGATAGTCTTGGTATTCTTCGCTGCCATGTGCTTAGAGAAAGAAAAAAAAAAGAAAGGTTTATTTAAGAATGTCCTTGATGGAGCAATAAAAGTTATTAATTTTATTAAATCTCGACCCTTGAGTACAAGCCTTTCAAATAGTCTTTGTGACAAAGTGGTAGGTACATATGAAGTACTTCTGCTGCATACTGAGGTGCATCCGTTGTCTGAAGGAAAATCACTCATGAGATTGTTTGAAATAGCTGCTATTCCTCATCAAACATGACTTTTTCTTTAAGGAATGACTGACAGACAAACTCAGACTTGGGTACTTCTCAAAGACATGAGCCTGTGACCTCAAGACAAACAATGCATGGTGTGTTTTGGCAATGCCCACACTTGCACTTACAAGCAGAAATGAGAATTTGAGATAACTTGTATCCATCAGCATGAGTTTAACAGCTTGCTAGTACCTAAAGGCTTTTCTGATGAGATCTGTGGTGACGTTAATACATGTGACATTTTGATATTGTGTCAACATTTTGGAATATTTGCATAATACCTTGAATGAATATCTTTCAAATGATCAATGCATGGTGTTACTAAATAGTGCTGTAATAAAAGATCTGCTTAAAAGTACAAGGTAGACCAATGGATTTTAATGTAAAAGAACATGAAAAGTTCATGGATATGGTTGCAGATTCCACACTCCAAATAACCTTTAAGAAACTGTCACTTTCTTTTTGCTATGTGAAGTTTCCCCCCCAAAAAATAAAATTAGATATACCATATGATCCAGTTATCCCACTTCTGGATACAAATCTTAAAGAAATCAAAGAGATACCTGCACTCTTGTGTTTATTGCTGCACTATTCACAAAAATGAAGCTAACTGCCCATGAATAACTAAACAGATAGAGAAAATATAGTAGATATATACAGTGTAATTTTATTTATCCATTTTTTAAAAAAGGATGGTATCCTATCATTTGTAGGAAAATGGATGGAACTAGAGGACATTATGTTGTGAACAAGTCCGACAGAAACAGACAAATGCTGCATTTTTCTCTCTCCTATGTTGAAGCTAAAAAAATTGATCTGAATGTAGATTAGGGGTTCCTGGATGTTGAGAAGGGGGTATGCAGAGGCTGGTTGGATAGGGAATACCAAGACAGTGGTAAAAAAAAGAATATGTTCTAGTGTTCCCTGGCACAGCAGGGGGACCACATTTACAATAAACTGTTACACATTTTATGAATAAATAAAAGAGAGGCACTCACAGACTCCACATACAAAGGGTATCACAGTGATAAATGTTGGGGAGAGGAAAATGTGAACTAGCCTGATGTTGTCAGTTGCCATTGATCGAAATATCATTCTGTATCCCATAAATATCTACAGGTATTGTGAATCTTAAAGTTTAAGGAGATGAACACACTCTTACTAAACTAATTCGATCATCATACACATGAATATATGTATCAAATTGTTACAATATACCCCATAAGTATAATTAGAACAATAATAACTTTTTTTTTTGACAGGCAGAGTGGACAGTGAGAGAGAGAGACAGAGAGAAAGGTCTTCCTTTGCCGTTGGTTCACCCTCCAATGGCCGCCACGGCCGGCGCGCTGCAGCCGGTGCACCACGCTGATCCAAAGGCAGGAGCCAGGTGCTTCTCCTGGTCTCCCATGGGGTGCAGGGCCCAAGCACTTGGGCCATCCTCCACTGCACTCCCTGGCCACAGCAGAGAGCTGGCCTGGAAAAGGAGCAACCAGGACAGAATCTGGCGCCCCGACCGGGACTAGAACCCGGTGTGCCGGCGCTGCAGGCGGAGGATTAGCCTATTGAGCCGCGGTGCCGGCCGACAATATAACTTTAAAAAAAAAATAAAAAACTCTTTACATTTTAGTGTACTATTAGAGATGAATATCCACAATTATCTGAAGATGCTAATTTCCTCCTTCCTCCAACTATATATCTGTGTGAGACTGGATTTCCTCTCTATACATCTTTAACCAAAGCAACCTATTGCGACAGATAAAATGCAGAAGCAGATTTGAGAATCCAGCCACATTCTGTTAGGTCAGACATCATGGAGGTTTGCAGAAATGTAAAGCAGCAACTTCCCTCTTCTCATGCAATGTTTTGTTTTGAAACTACAGCTATTTTTCATAAAAAAGTCCACTTTTTAAATTATACAGTTTGAAATTTTAAAAATTGGTTTGAAAGGCACAGAGAGACAGAGAGTTTCCATCATTTAGTGCAGTCCCCAAATGCCTGCCACAGTCAGAACCAGGCCAGACCAGGCCAGGAGCCCACCTTGGGTGGCAGGAACGCAGGTACTTGAACTTCATCTGCTGCCTCCTAGGGTGTGGGTTAATAGGAAGCTGGATCAGAAGCAGAGGAGCCAAGACTCGAACCGAGGCACTCTGATATAGCATGGGGGTGTCCCAAGGGTGTATGAGCAGCCCTGACAAATGCCCACCCCTACAATTGTACAGTTTTAATGAGCAACTGTCAGTAGATCTAACCTAAATAAACCAAAACTCTCTGGGGTCCTCAGTAACTTCTCAGAGGATAAAGAGATCCTGCTACCCAAAAGTTTGAGAAATTAAGATGCCAATAAAGAGAAAACAAAACTTGGAAGGAGGATTTACTAGAGATCCTAGAATCCAATTGTAAAGGTGTTGATCCTCCTCGTCCAATGAAGCCCACTTAACCCCAGAGCTGAGAGTGGTCTGTGCCCCGTGAGCTCCTCAGATGAGATGACTTAGGACAGCTAGGGTGGAGAAGGGGCAGTTTATCCAGTCTTGTTGACATGAGTGATCCAGCCACCCGGAGGAGCCAGGTTCTCTGAACAGAGAGATCTGCCCCTGAGATCCCGCCTCAGACCCTCTAAGGAGATTGAAACTCACGAGGGTCCTTCTGTTTCCGGAGGCCTCAGCCATCTGCCTCAAGAGAGAAGAGAGAACGCGCGTTACTCTCAAGGTGCTTCAAGTCTGACATTTTGAATACCAAGCACCTGTCCCAAAGCAGAGATGTGGGTCTGGCGTCCCTCCTGGCTTGGTCCGCACCAGTCACGTCTGGTGCCAACACCCCGCTTTCCTTTACACAGGAGGCTTTTGCTGTAAGATGTACTTATATTATTAGGCAGCGAGGGCCTGGCTAGGATCAGCAAGTGTTGTCACAATTTGAGTAAACTTTGCTTTCAAAACTAGTAGAGGTGCAAGCACACAACCCAACAGAGGAAACCCTTCTGGATACTTGCGGTGTCTTTCATCTAAACCCATGGGTTTGGGCTTGGCTTAAACATCTCCCAGTAGCTCTCAGCTCAGCGCCCTGTGCGCACACTTCAGAGTGCAAAGGCTACTGAGATTAGGTAAACTCCAGAGCGCTGGGGTCCATTGTCCTTCCCTGGTCCATCTTCTTATCCCTGATGCTCTTCTTTATCTACTCCTAACTTGAACCCCAGTTTGAAATAAAACCCTTGTCTCCAAATTCTTTTTGCCAAGATTCTCAGCATCTCAAATAGTTTAGCTTCCCTGGGCTTTTTTCACCTGCAAGGATGAAACTCCCCTAAGCAGCTGCTCCCCTCCTCCATGCATTTTTCAAACTGATTTGTATGATCCCTTAATGTGCACCTTTGCTGCCCCGCCCAGTCACCCTCTGGCCTGCTCTCTCTTGTGATTCCCCTCTTACACCGTGGCTTCTCTCAAGGCCCTGCTCTCTGGCTGTAATCATCTCTGATTCGGTTTCTCTCCAACATCTACCTTTCTCTTTGTCAAATCTGCTCCTTCACCTACTATGGCCCACATGCTCAGGGCACCATGGCAAAGTTGTTGACCCAACTTGCATATCAAGCAATGTCTTCCTTAGAATTCAGCATTGTGAGGCATAAAGCTATAAGAATACTGAAGGACAGGCTGGCGCAGTGGCTCAACAGGCTAATCCTCCGCTTTGCTGCGCCGGCACACCGGGTTCTAGTCCTGGTCGGGGCACCGGATTCTGTCCCGGTTGCCCCTCTTCCAGGCCAGCTCTCTGCTATGGCCCGGGAAGGCTGTGGAGGATGGCCCAAGTCCTTGGGCCCTGCACCTGCATGGGAGACCAGGAGAAGCACCTGGCTCCTGGCTTTGGATCAGCGCGGTGCACTGGCCGCGGCGGCCATTGGAGGGTGAACCAACGACAAAGGAAGACCTTTCTCTCTGTCTCTCTCTCTCTCACTATCCACTCTGCCTGTCAAAAATAAAAAAAAATTTAAAAAAAGAATACTGAAGGACAAAATTATTACGTACCTGGACTCATGATTTTCAATATCAGCAAATACAATGGGAGTAGAGTAGAATCAACAAAGTTTCCTGTGGCTTTCCCCTGAACTTGCTGCTCCATCATCCTTGCCTCTACCATCTGTACTCACTCCAGTCTACCTCTGTTCCTAGGACTCCACTTCTGCCTTTGCCCATTTTTTTATGCCAGATTTTATGTACTTTGGTATCTAACAAGAGGTAGGACCAAGTTACCTTGAACTCCAGCTGTGTCTTTTGGGTTGCTGGAGTTTGGCTGTGACTTTTCATCGGACTTACTTAAATTAAAGTCCTTTTCCATCAAACAGCGACTAATAATACCACAGGGCTTAACTATTTTATGCTCCCTCTCTGCCATCATTTAATCTCTTACTAATATTTTTAATAAGGAGGGAAAATTAGAGCTTCAAATTAGAATCACAGAACTTTATGGCCAGAAGGTGCCTTGCAGATTTCTTGGTGTAGCCCTGGTATTTTGCAGATGAGGAACTAGGGAAACTAAAACATTGGGTGATGTTGCTAGCTGAGCTCTTGACTAGTGAGCTCTCTGCCATTCCAGAAAATAAGAGCTTGAACACAGGTACTGTGAAGATGCATTTGTGTATCCTAATGGATTTAAGCAAACCAATTTTGTAAGCCGGAACTTAGAAGCATTTAATATAGCAACCTACAGAATTAAGGAATTGAGTGCTTTAAAATAGTGTACATGGACAATTTAGCATAGATTTGATATTGTCTTGCTAGTTCGCAGAAGGTTCCCTTAAACATGAATGAAGGGGTAGCTAAGGGGGCTAGAAGGAAAGTTTTTAAAATTACACACACCCCGATAATTTATTTCACCAAACAGAAAAGTTCTATGTTGAGAATATAGATGCTATTCATTAAAACCTGGAAATTTTTTTTAAGATTTATTTATTTATTTATTTGAAAGGCAGAGTTACAGAGAGGCAGAGAGAGAGAGAGAGGGAGGTCGTCCATCTGCTGGTTCACTCCTTAAATGGTCTCAAGGATTGGAGCTGTGCTGATCTAAAGCCAGGAGCTTCTTTCAAGTCCTCCACATGGTGCAGGGGCCCAAAGATTTGGGCCATCTTCCATTGATTTTCCAGGCCATAGCAGAGAGCTGGATTGGAAGTGGAGCAGTTGGGACTCGAACCAGTGTCCCTGTGGGATGTTGGCACTGCAGGTGGCAACTTCACCTGCTACGCTACTGCTCCGGCCCCCAAACCTGGGAATTCTGTAAAAATTAGTGGGGTAGAGGAGTTGTTTCCATCCTCCAAGCAGAAATCTCACTGACTTTTCAAAATAAAATGTTTATACAAGGTTGAGGATTGCTTATGCAAAATCCTTGGGACCAGAAATGTTTCAGGTTTGGGATTTTTGTTCACATTTTGGACTATCTGCATCTACATTGGGGCTGGGATTCAAGTCTACACACAAACTTCATTTGTTTTACATATACCTTGTTTACATAGCCTAAACGTAGCTTTATACGTTTTTAATAATTTTGTGTGTTAAACATCTTCATGATGTGGGATTTTCCACTTAGGACGGACACACTGGCACTCTAAAACATTCAAATTTTAAAGCATTTCGAATTTCAGATTTATGGATGAGGGATGCACATTCTATACTTTCATGGGGGGGGGAAAAAAAGTGTTCATGAAGCCCAAGTTCAGATCCCATTTCTTTTTAGCCAGTGGCCCACTTAGCATTGGCCAGTTGTCTTAAAAATCTTTCAGCGCAACTCATAGGTACCATGCACCAGCGCAAATCTATTATGCTGAGAGAACGGCCCATGAGTCCCTCAAATCACGCCTGGCGGCGGGTCCACAGGCCACTCACCCCGCAAGGGAGAGTGCCGCTACAGAAACAGCCTCTGAAATATCATTTTCCTTCACACTGAATTCAGGAGTCTCTCTCTGAGGGACAATAGGACAAATGGAATCCTGCGAAATGTTCAGGTCAAAAAAAAAAAAAAATCCCTACATATTGCTCAAAATAACAGGAGGGACCCAGTGAACAAACTGTGATACGCATCTTTGTCCTGGGTCTGAAGCACAACTGGTTCAGCAAGTGTCCTTTCCGCAAACAGACCCTGGCGAATGGATGGACATGTTAGTGTGACGTTGCACTGGAGAGAGGAGCGACGCCATGGCAAGGTTCCTCTGCAAACTCCTCGCAGGCAGCGCTCCTCTGGCACGTGGATTGTCCCCGAAGAACACCGAGGACTGGCTGCCATACACTTCCTGTGACAGACGCCCCGGAAAACAGACAACGGACATCGCAGGGATTACTTCATTTCCAAAGGTCATGCCTGGAGAAATTTGCTCCCCAGGAGATTCAAGCTCCATTTGTGCCAGGTTGTTTGTTGTTTTAGAGAAAGGGTAAGGTGGCTGACTGCTTTTTTATATATCCCAGCTCCTCAGAGAGTTTGCTTCCTAGTAGGGAGTCCATAGAAAACTTTGTTGCGACTCTTGCATATAATGTTAAGTGTTTGTGTCTGGGTGTCCACATAGTTATATATAGCAAAAAATAAAATAAAATAAAATATCAACAAGGACTACCTAATTCATCTTCACATCACCCATTCCTTTCTGAACCATTTCTTTGTTCACTGGATGGCTGGGGAAACTGAGGCATGGCCCAGGCAAGAAATTACTCAAGTCCATATAATTAAGTCTCATTCCCTTGGGGCGCTAGACATGGTAATTGGATGACTAGTATTCTCCTTCAGCCCAGTGATCTTACAGATGGGCCATGCCTTATGCCCTGAAGGCCAAGGGACTCTGGCTTTTGTCTGGGAGGAAAGGGGTGAACCCAGATGCCTCAGTGCTATCCCGAGGAGATCATGCTTCCAGTACCCTAAAAGGCAAACGTGAGCTCCCTCCCATGTGGATATCGAATGTTAGGTTATTAGAGACAGCGAAGTATTCTCTGAGATAGGGACCTGAAGGAAAAGGCGGGGGCAGTGGATGTTAACTGCCTGTGCACCTGTGTCGCAGCTTGGTACTGGTTCTTCCACATTCATCTCCCCCTCTGCGGCTCTGTTCTCTGTGCCCAGAACTGACCGGAAGTGACTCTATCACCCGGGCTCCCGGGCTCCTGGGCTCCCTTGACATATAGCTGGGTTCAGCCAACAGGAAGTACTTGCAAGACAGAACAGAGTGGGAGGGGAGAGAGGTAAGGCTGTTTCTTTCTTCCTCCCTCCCTGCTTTGAGGCCTTGTTTCTGGCTGTAACACTTGCCCTCTGCACACACCGCTTCTGAGCACAGCTCCGACTCTTTGGGCCTGAAGATGAGCTGCTTCCTCCCCTTGTTGCTTCAGCCCTAGGCATGGTAGTGTCCTTCTGTTGTAGGGCTCTGGGTGCTCCCACATGTGCTCTTAACCTCCTGAAACATCTCTGTAGCTGCAGATGCGCCTCATAAGTTGAAAATATCGAACACTGAAAATGCATGGCATATGTCTAGCCCGCTGGACGGCACAGCACAGCAGCAAAGCACGCGGTGGGAGTGTCCGTCATTTCCCCCCACGATTTCAGGACTGAGAGGGAGCCGTGCTCACTGCCACTGCCCAGTGTTGGGAGAGAGGCTCACACTGCCTATTGCCAGGACAGGCAAAGATCAAAATACAAAATTAGCAGCGCTGAAGCAGTGTCACTTTCATGCCATCGTAAGCCCAAAAAACCATAAATCAAATCCTTGTTAAGGCATCGTCTGAAGTCTCCTTCATCAAAGGCCCCTCCTTTCGATCATCTGATGTGAATTCCGCTTCTTGTCTGAACCCAGACTGATAGGAGTTCTTTTCATTCATTCACCAAATATTTAATGAGCACATACTAGGTGCCAGCTGCCGCCCAAGCCACCGGGAATATCACGGTGAGCTAATAGAGAGATTATCCCTGACCCTGTAGGGTTTACAGAACTCCATGACTTACTTTAGTTAGCTCTGCTTTGTTATTTCCCACAAAATCAAGATTCTTTTTTTTTTTTAAACTTTGAAGAACAGAACTTCCCCCCCCAGGCAAGCCAGGAAGTGGGAGAACAGAGAATGAGGCTGTGTGAGAGGTCATAGTAGGCCCCAGCCAACGATAAGCACACCAACAGCAGATGATTAAGGAATGGGAAAATGACCAAGCCGAATCAGTTGCCCGAAGGAAAGTCTTGCTACCCCAGGATCTCAGTTCCATGCTCTGAACAAATTCAGGGTGACCTAACCAGAGCGCTGAGTAGGCAACACTGATCTCCAAGACTCCTTTTGATGTTTCCTATGCCTGTTCATCTCCCTTTGCGGTAGGTTTGGTGCCCCCTTGCTCTCCGCAGTACTGTCCCTTGAATACCCAGGAATAGCCACTGTGGCCTGGGTCCCATCATCTTTCTTCATCCAAAATATAACTTTTCTTTTTCCCAATTCCCAAGGCCTCCTCATACTTCTGTTCCTCCAACTTGATAGCCAAAGAACTAATTTCTATTTTTTGGAAAGGCAGAATGACTGAGAGAGGGAGAGACAAAAGGAAAAAAAGATCTTCCATCCACTGGTTTACTCCCCAAATAGCTGTAATGGTTGCAGCTGAACCAGGCTGAAGCCAGAAGCCAGGAACTCCATCCGGGTCTCCCATATAAGTGAACCAAATACTTGGGCCATCCTCCACTGTTTTCCCAGGAAGCAGGATGCAAGTAGAGCAGCTGGCTCAAATCGGCACTCCAATATAGGATGCTGGTGTTGCAAGTGGTGGTTTAACCCACTGTGCCACAAGGCTAGGCCCCATTTTTTCCTCTTCTGTATTCTAAGTTTTCAACACTTAAACTTCCATTATTAGTATAATTAAATTTTTAGAAACAATGATAAGTAAATTAGCTACTCCATGCCAATATCTTCAGCAATACAAATAGCTTATCATGTTTTTCCAATAGGGATTTGTATACAATGCCCAGAAAGTGCGTGATGTGTCGTAGAATGGATACGACCTTCTTTTTGGACTGCATCTTTCCCATGTACATTTTATTGAGGGATGTTCAGCAATTTCATCTTCAGACAATGTAAAATGTGCTTTTATTAAGATATGTATGGAAATACCACGCACAGAGGTTTTTACTCATCAAAGATGAGATAATGATAATACCATCCTTAGCCCATGTGAGGTTGGGGGGTGGATTTAATTGAATCTCTAAGCACAGTAGCAAGTATGCTGCTACAGCTCCTGCAGGTGTGCAACACACCGTGAGGTCCGCACACTGCATGAACTTGAGGTCACGATGCAAGGTTTCAAAGAGTTTGCCCAGAAATCTCGACGGGTTCTATCCTCAGGTTCCTAGGGGCTAACTTTTCATTTTCTTTAGTTACTGGAAGAAAAGTTTGAATATATTGCCTCTGCTTATCTGGAGTCTCCTTGCTTTATCACAGCAGTGGCTTTCTCAATAGGAATTTTAGGCATTGTGACATTCAATCAGTTATAAATTTCAGTTATAAAACATTTATTGAGGTTTTCATGATTTGATTTGGTTTAAATCAACCTATTTTCCCTCTCTATCCCTTATTGTTGGGTCTTAAACAAAATAAATGACCCAGAATTATTTGGCATTCATACGACATAAATCATAACCCGCACTGGATTACTTTCAAGTTTACATTATTGTCCCATGGAAGAGTACGGTTCTCAGTGAAGGCTGAGTCTCTTTCCCTTTTAACACTTTTTTATCGCTGTCCAAAACAGATAGGCAAGGGAAATTTTAAAAGCAAATAAAGAAAGACAAAAGGAAGAAGGGAGGGAGGGAGGAAAGCATCAAAAACAAAATTTGTTTTATAAACTAGGACTTTCTCTGAATTCAGAAAATGACTTTTCATATGCCCCATCCATCCAGAAAAGCTCGGATCCATATATAAATTTTGATAACATTTAATCAATCAAATCGAGGCTGGCCATGTGGTGTAGTCGGTTAAGTCTCTGCTTGCGGTGCTGGCATCCCATATGAGTGCCAGTTCAGTTCTGGGCTGCTATATGTCTGATCCAGCTTCCTGCTAATGGCCTGAGAAAGCACTAAAGATGGCCCAAGTGCTTGGGCTCCAATCGGCCCAGCCATTGTGGCCATTTGGGGAGTGAACCAGTGGATGGAAGACCTCTCTCTCTGTCTCTCCCTCTCTCTGTCTATAACTTTGCCTCTCAAGTAAATAAACCTTTTTTTTTAAAAAAAAAAAAAGACTAAATCACAAGAAAACTCTAGTTGTCTTGATGTGCTTTGAATGAATGAATTTAATCACATAGTGTTTTAAGATTCTTCTTTCTCTCTGTATCTCTCTATAACTGTTTTCCAAATAAATCTTTTTTTTTAAAAAAAGGAGGGGAGGGTACCCAGTGTTGTGGCATAGTGAATTAAGCTGTTGCTTGCAATGCTGGCATCCCATATGGGCACCAGTTAGAATCCTGGCTGCTCTACTTCTGATCCTGCAAATGGATGTGGGAAAGCATCAGATGTCCCAAATTCTTGGGCTCCTGCACACGCATGGGAGACCCAGAAGAAGCTCCTGGCTCCTGGCTTCAGTCTGGCCCAGCTCTGACCATTGTGACCATTTGGGGAGTGAACCAGTTTATAGAAGATTCTCTCTCTCTCTCTTTCTTTCTCTCTCTCTCCATTTCTCCTTCTCTCTTTGTAACTCTGCCTTTCAAATAAATAAAAATAAATCTTAAAGATTCTGTAACTTGTTGTGTTGGATAACTGCATTCAACTCACCACAAAATACGTTCAATATTTAATTTAAAAATAACTTTGCATGATAGTAATGGTTTATATTATCCTACATCACTCATACTTTGGATATACAGTATGATGATAACACCTTAGATTTTCAGTTACTTTCTTTAAAAATTAACAAGACAACACATTGAACATGTCAACCCTGGAAAAATGATAAATATGATAACTTTCTCCTGTTTTAGATGCTTTTGTTAAAGTGTTTGTGTCCTACTGGAAGTTCTTTAAGTACAAAGCAATCACTTAAATTCACCCTTTGCTTATGGTTGGGTAGCTCATCTAAATGGACAACTGGGGTTGGTGGAGTGGGCTGCACACTGTGGCAATGAGGGCACCTCCTGTTTCTCTACTCCACGAACCATGGGCCCATTGTCACCGGGACTTCTCATCCTTTAAGAGAAGCAGGTTATCTCATTTCATTGAGAAATCTACATGCTTAGGGACATACTGGAATACAGCAAACAAAATATATCCGCAGGTCAGATCTGTGGAACATCACTCCCAACAAATCATTGTAATGCATACAATGTTCTCACATAGACCAGGCCACAAAACAAACATACACAGTCCTCAAATGCTATTGTGTGCCACAGGCATCATGGCTCCCAAGACTGGGACTAACGGTCAACTTTGTCACCCCTAGGAACGAGGCCGAGTTTAAATGGACAGATCTTATTGTGAGATCATCCTTTCTTAGCTTTGGTCAAAGTCTAGCATTTTGCTTCACACTCATTAGGCTGACTGTTATTAACTGTGTGCGAAGATGTGAAAAAGTTAGAACCCTTGTACCTTGCTAGTGTGAATGTATCTAGCCACTGGGAAAGACAGTATGGCCCTTCTTCAAAACAAATTAAATATTACACTGTCACGGGATGCAGCAGTTCCACAAACGAATTGAAAGCAGGGACTCAGCCAGCTGTTTCTACACCATGTGCACAGCAGCGTTGTGACAGTAGCCGAAAAGTGGAAACAAACCAAATGTTCATTGAGACATACATGGATCAAAACAATGTGGTATAGGCCGGCGCCACGGCTCTCTAGGCTAATCCTCCGCCAGCGGTACTGGCACCCCAGGTTCTAGCCCCGGTTGGGGCCCCGGGTACTAGTCCTGGTTGCTCCTCTTCCAGTCCAGCTCTCTGCTGTAGCCCGGGAGTGCAGTGGAGGATGGCCCAAGTGTTTGGGCCCTGCACCCGCATGGGAGACCAGGAGGAAGAACCTGGCTCCTGGCTTCGGATCAGCGCAGCTCCAGCCGTAGTGGCCATTTGGGGGGTGAACCAATGGAAGGAAGACCTTTCTCTCTGTCTCTTTCTCTCACTGTCTATAAGTCTCTCTCTGTCTCTCTGTCTCATTGTCTAACTCTGCCTGGCCAAAAAAAAAAAAAAGTGGTATAGACACACAGAGCAAGAGCGTTCAGCTTTGAGAAGGAAGGAGAACCTGTAACGTGCTACAAGACGAACCTGGAAGACATGATGCTGGGTGAAATGAGCCAGATGCGAGAGGACCAGAACCATACAATTCCACTCATGTGGGTGCCCAGCATAGCCACATTCAGGGAAGAAGAATGTAGGATGGCTGTTGCCAGAGGCTGAGAGAGGGGGCAGAATTGAGAGAGTTATGGTTTAAGGGGACAGAGCTTTCATTTGGAGAGATGAAAAAGTCCCGGAGATGGACGGTGTACCACAATGGGAATGTACTTAACACCATTGAGATGTGCACATAAAATGGTTAAAGTGGTAAATTTTATATTATTTGTACTTTATCATAATAAAAAATGGAGAATGTAATCTGGCATTTCCCTCTCTGCTCTTGCCTCTGCCCTCTTAAGCTACAGAGCTTATAGCCAACTCTGTTCCATGAATCACCAAGGAGCTCTCAGCTCCTTTCTGACACCTGCTGCTTTCTTTTCTTTCTTTTTTTTTTCTTTTTGTTTTTAATTTTTTTTTTTTTTGACAGGCAGAGTGGACAGTGAGAGAGAGACAGAGAGAAAGGTCTTTCTTTTTGCCATTGGTTCACCCTCCAATGGCCGCCACGGTAGGCGCGCTGCGGCCGGCGCAACGCACTGATCCGATGGCAGGAGCCAGGTACTTATCCTGGTCTCCCATGGGGTGCAGGGCCCAAGCACTTGGGCCATCCTCCACTGCACTCCCTGGCCACAGCAGAGAGCTGGCCTGGAAGAGGGGCAACCGGGACAGGATCGGTGCCCCGACCGGGACTAGAACCGGGTGTGCTGGCGCCGCAAGGCGGAGGATTAGCCTAGTGAGCCGCGGCGCCGGCTGCTTTCTTTTCTTTTTAAAAAGATTTGTTTATGTATTTGAAAGGCAGAGTGACACAAGGAGAGAAAGATAGTCTACCTCCTGGTTCACTCCCTGAATGGCTGCAACAGTGGGAGCTGGACCAGGCTGAAGCCAGGAAGCCTGGAAGTTCATCTGGGTCTCCCACATGGGCTGCAGGGGCCTAAATGCTCAGGCCATCTTTTGCTGCTTTCCCAGGTGCATTAGCAGGGAGCCAGATCTGAAATGGCACGGCTGGGACTCGAACTAGTGCTCCAGTATAGAATGCTGGCGCCACACGCGGCAGCTTAACCCACGGCATGGTCACATCAGCCCCATTCTGCTGCTCCTGTTTGGGGGCCTCCCAGCCCCGAGACCACAGCAGTGCACATGGAGAAGGGAGCAGCAAGGTTACCTCCCTGCCCTAAAGTATCTGACTTCTGGGAGGCTGTCTCCCATTGTACAACTCCGATGTTCAGGTTTCATCTCATTTTCTTTGGGGCCCTTGGAGACTGTGGTTCTAGCGTGGTCCTTATGGCTCACTTGTTTGCGAATGCTACACTCCTTAAAGAAAAGAAGCAGAGGGAGTGGCGCTGTGGCACAGCAGGTTAACGCCCTGGCCTGAAGCGCCAGCATCCCTTATGGGCGCTGGCTCGAGTCCTGGCTGCTCCTCTTCCCATCCAGCTCTCTGCTATGGCCTGGGAAAGTGGTAGAGGATGGCCCAAGTCCTTGGGTCCCTGCAGCCATGTAGGAGACCCGGAGGAAGCTCCTGGCTCCTGGCTCCTGGCTCCTGGCTTCGGATCGGCACAGCTCCCGCCATTGCAACCATCTGGGGAGTGAACCATCGGATGGAAGACCTCTCTGTCTCTACTTCTTTCTGTAACTCTTTCAAATAAATAAGATAAATCTTAAAAAAAAAGAAGCAGAGTAAAGCAGACACACAGTACCCTTATTCCCTCATCCCATGTCCTCAAGGCAGATCTATCAGCAATGTTCCAATGCCTTCCTGAATTCTAGATCTACAGCATGCAGGAAGTGGATTTGCACTGAAATTGACCTATCCTTGGAAGAGGTCCTACTGGGGCTTTCTGGTTCGGTTGTAGACTTTTCCATCTGGAATCTGTGGCCATCAGAAATCAGATGAAGATCAGAAAGGAGAGACGCTGAAGGATGTGAAAACATTTTTTTGCTCTACATGCCTACTTCTGAAAAGTAAATGTCATCTCACAAGTTTGCATTTTGGAACCCCAGGCATTCCAGTAGGATTCCTCTTACCCATAGGTATTGTTTGTTTGTTATTTGTTGTTGATATATATTTGAAGGACAGAGGGAGAGGGGAGGGGCAGAGGGGGAGAGACAGACGGAGACAGACATATTTTTCTATACTGTTCCATTCCTGAAATGCCTGCACTAGACAGGGCTGAGCCAGGCCGAAGTCAGGAGCTTGAAATTTAACCCAGGTTTCCCATGAAGGTAGCAGGGATCTAATATTTTAGTCATAACTTGCTCCCTCCCAGGGTGAGCATCAGCAGGAAGCTAGAATCAGACGCCCAGCCTGGACACAGGGTGTGGGCATCCCACGTGACATCTTAACTGCTGTGCCAAGTGCCGGCCTCTCCTGACATCCATTTTTCTTCTTCCTGCAAAGCGTTCCTCAACCCTAAAATACAGAGTTCTTTTAATATTATTTTTAATTTGCTATTTGCTCATCTAGATGCATGTAATAAAAAGCAACTTGTTCAAACTCTGACAAAAATCTGTGAGCCCTTTTGGCCTTCCAGACTTTAAGACAGTCTAATGTGTTCCCTCCTAAGAAGAGAGGCAGAAAAAAAGACTTCCTTGCTCCAACAAGCAGCTTTGCACAGGACCTTGAGAGGCCTAGGGGCTGCTGGGAGTTCCCGGCTTGCCGGCTCAGGCTCCAGTTCCACGAGGTCGCGTTAAAACTGAATGTGCACAGCAGAGAATGAGAGGTGACCTCAATTGTCTCAACAGGATGTAGAACAGCAAAGGGGCGATGCAGCAAGTGGCTCGGGACTTCACCATCGGGAGCCTTAAATATCACCGGTATTAGTAAATGAGTGGCTACAAGCAGTGTCATAAACTTTATGAGTTCACAACACACTCTGACAAATCCTTCCTGAAATATTGGTTGTGGCTGAGAGACTCCTGATTGTGCTGGGTCTGAGCACGAGGTAAGCGAGCCAGCAAAAAAAAGGTCATTTGTCTCCAAGCCAAAGTCCATCTACGGCCAGAAGCCTTATTACTTATTATTATTAACCATAACGACAACAACCCACACTTTTATGGTATTTGAATACTGCAAAGTGCTTCGGCGGCGTTCTAAGTTGTCATTGCACCCATCGTGGGGCAAGGTAGAAGGTCAGAAGGAAACATCCAGCTTGGATGCCACAGAGGCGGATCTCGGGATTCAAGTGCAGGTTAGTGGCCCACAGGAAGCCATTCATTTGCATCGCTCGAAAACTAGGAAGTCACGGAAGCTCTTGGCTTGAAGTGGCCAGAAGGGTCCAACACCTAGCACTAGGGTTTTTACTTCCCTCTTCCTTCCCCCTCGGCTACCTACTCCCCAATTCCAAATAGTCTATTAAGTCTTTTTTCCATGAATTGCTGAAGCAGCCTTGGGTAGGAACATTATAGGAGTCTATTACAACGTTTCCTTGGACCTGAAAGTTCAGCTTTCTCTTCCGACTTCGGAAGAAACGAACACAGTTTGGGGGGGGGGGCCCTAACAGTGTCAGGGGCCATGTGTGGACAGTGCTTGATGGGGAGGCTGGTCCCCTCAGGACCCCTGGAGTGACTATTCCCTCTGCTGGATATGTTCTTTCCCCAGATAGCCACAGGACACGCAATCTCACTCAATTCATGTTTCTCTCTCGTTCCTTTATCTAAAGCAGCTGCACACGTCTACTGCAGCCGATCGCCTCCACCTTTCCCTACTTCTCCATTTTTTCTTTTTTCTTTTTTTTTTTTTTGACAGGCAGAGTTATACAGTGAGAGAGAGAGAGAGAGAGAGAGAGAGAGAGAGAAAGGTCTTCCTTTTCCTTTGGTTCACCCCCCAAATGGCCGCTACCGCTGGCATGCTGTGGCCGGTGCGCTGCACCAATCCAAAGCCAGAAGCCAGGTGCTTCCTCTTGGTCTCCCAAGCAGGTGCAGGGCCCAAGCACTTGGGCCATTCTCCACTGCACTCCCGGGCCACAGCAGAGAGCTAGACTGGAAGAGGAGCAACTGGGACAGAATCCGGCGCCCCAAGCAGGACTAGAACCCGGGGTGCCAGTGCAGCAGACGGAGGATTAGCCAAGTGAGCTGTGGTGCCGGCCCACTTCTCTACTTTTTCTTGTAAGCATCTGCCACCATATTAGATATTTCTTTATGTTTTACTTGTTTGGAGCTTGCCTGTCCCACTGGACTGTGAGTTGAGTGTCCCAAGGGCTCAGAAAGTGCGAGGCATATAGTAAATACTCATGAATGTTTATTTCATGCTGAATGATTTTGTGCTTGGAATATTTCTTCTATATTCCAAAGTCTTCATCTTCCAATATAGGAGAGGGAAAAGTGAGCATGAAGGAAGATAATGTTTTCTTGTTCAAATGTCCAAACCTAGGGAAGATCTTCAAAAGGTCAGAGTCATACTGGGAGCCCTCAGTCCTTCCAAGCAGGTGCACTGCTCTGCGTATGTTAACACCTTTTACCTTTTCCCGTCCTGGTGCACACCAGTTTATTCTGCAATGATGCTTGTTTGCTGAAATAGGGGTTTGCATCCTGTCTTCCAAAAACACACACTGAGCATGAGCTGCAAGAGAACGAATGGGAAAGAGAAAGATTCTGTAACTGTGCAAAGAGCCTATGATTGCACAGAATCCGTGAGGGTAGCTCCAACAAAACAGGGAGCCCTGACCAGGGGACATTTGTTGGAGGGTGAGAGAGGAGGATCATTGTTGTAGCATGCAAAGGAGAGAACTTGTAAACAGAGCAGGCATTCAGAAAGCAAGTCTCTGGGATGATGCGTGGAGCAGTAGCTGGTGGGACTGTTTGGGTGGTAAAGTTCTCTCTTAAGGAGAGAAGCGGTGTAGCTGCTCTGTGAGAGCCGCAGAGACTATCTGGCTGGCTTTGGCCTCCCCGGAGTCCCAGCTCTCTCAGCATCTTCAGGACTTGCTTGCTTGCACTCTTTCTCAGCAACTCCTGGCCTGAGGATGGCTTGCTTCACAGGCTGCACCATGTAGCAAAAGGAGGGCTCAGCTCTTACCTCTCTGCCCTCTCAGATTCCACATGGGCAGAAAGAGGTTTTTTTTTTTTTTTTTCCCCAGAAGGATTTGCTGGGCCTCGCTGTGCATCACTGGTGCTGACTTGGCCATGCCCATACCTTTGGCCCCGTCACAGTACCCCAGCAAGCAAGGTACTGCTCCAACCTATGCAAGCCTGGGTAATGGATCCCCAAGGCCAAGGACTGGGAGCGAGTGGCCGAGCCTCTCCCGACTGCAGTTCCAGGAAGGAGGGTGTGTGGACATTGAGTGGCCAAAAGCAAATGTCCACTACTCCTGGCTCCAGAAAGAAAGTGTAATGGATTGGTTTGGCATAAAAGGCCTGGGCTCGAACTAAGAGGTTGCAGGGAAGTCTGCTAAGCATCGGAGTCCCTGGGGACAGTACAGACTGCTCATTAGCAAATGCGCAGGAAAATGAAAGACTCCTTTCCTCCCGATTCTTGTGTCCTATGGTGTAAGTCATTCCCAGGATCGAAGGAATGAGAGGGAGAAGTTCATTTTGGTGAAACATTGAAAAGAAGAAGAAGGAAGCAGAGGCAAGAAGATGCAGGACATTCATTACTTTAGTCCAGCTTTGGCCTGAGCTTTGGGCGCGGTGGGCAGTGAATTACCTTTGTTTATGAAGGGCAGGAATCTGTGCCCAGGGGGAAGTTGCTACGCTGGAGGAGGAGGTGGTTTTTCTACAGCTGTTTCTGCCTGGGTTATCTTAAGCAAGTCATTTCTGGAGCTCAGGGAAGCCGAGCAGGTGCCCGATGACTGGCTAAGTGTGAGGCAAGAGAGCTTGGCAGGTGGCTTATTCTAGTATGTCTCCTTTTAGCTAGTGCAGAAGGAAGGCAGAATGCTCCCCAGGCCTCCCCGGTATGCACAGCCCACCCACAAGACCAAAGCTGCCTTCCTCCAGGCCTGCGGAGCTGGATCAGAGGAGAGTGCATGTTCCTGTCACTGAAGTGCTGAACATCGGTGTGGGCCCGCTCACCCCTCTGCCCGCGCGAAGGCAGCACGCCACTCCGACCAGATCAAACAGGCGAGTGTGCCTGTGTTCTTTTCTTCCACACTCAGAGTGGATTGTTCCCATCGAGGAACGAGTTCCACTGGAGCAGCTTGGCTCTTTTAGAGGAAAAAGAGGAACACAAAGCAAAATCAACGAGACAACATTGCATTCAATTCAGATGGCAGCCACCCTATTTCATCGCCATCGCCGTTTTATCCTAATGAAAAATACTGTGTCCTCCTTCTCTTTGCAAACTTAACTTCTCTCTGTGAAGGCAACAGAAATTAAAATTCAGTGAGTGTTCCTTTTAGAGAGTGGTTTGTGTGTGTATGTGTGTTGTGTGTGCTGGATTGGGCACCGTGCTTTTGCTGACTTATCTCGCAGAATAAGAGACAACACGTGTGCAAAATACTTTGCAATCCTTTGGCTCAAGGTATATGACAACAGCAACAAAAATACCTTTGACATTATGGTAGTTTTGCCTCCTTTTGGCCAACTAAAATGTCACAGAATGTCTTGCCTCCTTCCTTCGCTTCAAAGAAAGATCCTGCATCTTTAGCTCATTGATTAGACTTATATACTAAATACTGATTTCCTTTTTCTTGGTGGGGCAAGGGAGAAGACTGATTACAATTTCAGACATGGGAGGTAGTGGTCTGGTGTAGCAGTTAAGATGCTCACATCCCATACGAGAGTGCCTGGGTTCAAGTCCCCACTTCACTCCCAATGTTAACGTCTTGCTAGTGTGTACCCTGGGAGACAGCAATAATGGCTCAGGTAGTTGGGTCCCCGACACCCATATGGGAGACAAGGATTAAGGTCTGGGCCCCTGGCTTCAGCTTGCCCAAGCCCCAGCTCTTGTGGGCATTTGTGGGGGTAAATCAGCAGAGACCTCTGTCTATGTGTCAGTCTCTTTCTCTGCCTTTCCAATAAAAATTTAAAAAGCAGTTTAGACATGGAAGGGGGTTGAAGGAGGGAGAGGGAGAGAGAGAGAGATAGAGAGAGAGAGAGAGAGAGAGAGAGAGAGAGAGAGAGAGAGAGAAAAGCCTGGCCAGCCACCATTCCAGACTACAGATGTGTAAGTGAAGAAACCACCATGGACATTCCTCAACCCAACTTCGCAGAAGTGAGAGACAGACCTGAACTTCTACCTGTGATGTCTGTGGGCTGTCTTGGGGGTTCTCCTGGCTTCTGTGTCATTTTCCTCCCCGGCCCCAGCTTTCATCACCAACTTCAACACACACCTGAAGGAAGCTGCGGAAAGGAAGTGATGGCTCCAAATTCGGAGGGAACAAGATGTAAACGTCTCGGTCCCAACCTGGACAACTCGGCTATCGTCTGCCTTTCCCTGCACTGATGAAGGAACGAACTCAAGAAGGAGCCGCCTTCCGTCCCACTTGCTAATCCTCCACCTCCTCCATTGTGCTGGGCCTCTGCCCCGCCCTCCCTCAGCTCTCCCTGCAACAACCTGTTCCCACAGCCATTAGCCAGGTTTCAGTGCTGCCTTCTCCCCAGCTGTGTCTTTCCCAAGTCAGTCCACTCCCACGGGGACTACCTCTATCCCTTTTACATTTTCTTCTTCTTCTTTTTCTTTATATTTATTTATTTGAGTGGTAGAGTTACAGACAAAGAGAGGGAGAGACAGAGAGAAAAGCCTTCCATCTGCTGGTTCATTCCCCAAATGGCTGAATGGCCAGAGCTGGGCTAAACAGAAACCAGGAGCCAGGAGCTTCTTCTGGGTCTCCCATGTGGGTGCAGGGGCCCAAGCACTTGGACCATCTTCCACTGCTTTCCCAGGTCACTAGAGCTGGCTTGGAAGAGGAGCAGCCAGGACACAAACTGGTGCCCATATGGGATGACAGTGCCGCAGGTGGAGGCTTAGCCTACTATTCCACAGCACCAGCCCCTTCTTTTGCGTTTCTGATTTGGTCTCCTATTTCTCAACTTTAACTGAAACCTGGGTTTCCATGAGAATGCAGTCCTGTTAGCAGCCTGCTCCAACAGAGGTCACTCTTCTTGCTCATGGGCTGGGAAGAAGGAGACTCTCACTGGACAATGCTAATTTCTGGCTAGAGTTCTACTGCCTGCTCTTCTGCAGTCCAACATCTACTTAAGCCAGTCTCTCTCCATGCCTTGTACCATCACCTCTCACCTCACAGAACATGCCCCTGCCTTCCGTGTTGACAGTAGGGCCTGCATCTCTGTCATGCCAGCTCCTGTTGGTGCCCAGGTATTCTTATTAATGACACTGCAACACTTCGGTTTCTTGACCTCTTAGGCAATAGGGACAATCATCTCAACTGCACTTCCTTGGGCTACTGGGGAGGCCTCCCCTTGACCTTGGCCTTTGCTGTCATTTTGAGTAGTTCCTTTCTAAGCCTTCATGGTTGCGAGCCTCCAAAAATGACTCCTAACATTTCCCCCCTCCCTGTATACATCAAGGCTTATAAACCATCTCCCTTCCCCTGAAATTTAGGCTGAGTGTGGCAAAAGTGAAATCTGAAACTTTGGAGCCCAGGCCCTAAGAGAATTGGCAGCTTCAGTTTCCTTCCTGTGGGGAATTCAAGGCCATGGAAGAAGTCCTCCACGCTGTGAGGAAGCATAAGCTGGCCATAGGGAAGGGGGTGGAGGGGGGGAGAGAGAGAGAGAGAGAGAGAGAGAGAGAGAGAGAGAGAGAAGCCTGGCCAGCTACCATTCCGGACTACAGATGTGTAAGTGAAAAAAACCACCATGGACATTCCTCAACCAACTTTGCAGAAGTGAGATAAATGATAAATTATTATGGTTTTAAGCCACTAAGTGTGGGGTCATTAGTTATACAGAGGTAAATAATCCAACCAATCACAAACTGTGACATTTCTTTCTAGCACTACCATTCTTACTTTCTAGCTCTGTTGCAATGTCATCCCTCCCAACCATCTGAGCCTCCAGTGTTTAGAGGGCTCTGTAGAGGAGGCAACCCATCAATCTTGTGTCCTAGGAAACCTAACCCCGCCCCCAACATGTTCGTGTTTCATATAGCCCCCTCTCCAACAACTGCCCTTCCTTAAATTCTACAATATTGCAGTGGTTCCAGCATGTCTCCTCTTTCCTTTCCCCTATGTATTTCTAGAAAGTGTTGTCAGTTTCCTATCATTATTTCTTCACTACTCATTCTCTTTTGTTTCAATCATTCAAAAATATTTGTTGAACATCGACTACATTACATTGTTTAAATTTTTAAATATTTATTTATTATATGAAAGGCAGCTAGAGAGAGAGGGAGAGAGGGAGGAGAGAGAGGCCTGAGCACTTGGGCCACCTACTACTGGGTTTCCCAGCACATTAGCAGGGAGTTGGATTAGAAGTGGAACAGCTGGGACATGGACTGGTGCCCACAGGGGATGCTGGGGTTGTAGGCTGCAGTGTAACACATTGCACCACAATGCTGGCCCCCTACGTGCACTGCTTTAGATACACAATGAGTACAACAATAGTCTCTGCCCAGCCCTTCTGAAGATTTCCTTCTGAGGACGGAGTCATAGGGAGACAGACAATAATAATAACGCCCACAACAACAGCAAATCAAATTTATCATGTCGGGTGGTGATTCATGCTTCCCTTAAAAAAATAAATAAAAGAGAGGGTGAAGGTGTAGGTAATGAGGTCACCTCCCTCCTCCCTAAGCTTTGTCTCCTCTGCTCAGTGTAGCACTTTGCTCAGGTTCCCTTCTCTGAGCCAGCGTCCAATAAAGGCCTCCAAGCTGGGGCTCCTATGGATCTCGCCTCTTCTGTGTGAACACTTCGGTGCCAACATGGCCAGTTGTCGAATGTCTAAGGTTGATTCCCATACGTGGGCCAGTTTTCTCCTGGTTGACGGGGGGAGGGCCGGGATGGTACTAGTCATTCAGGATTCAAAGCGGAGGCCTCTGGCCTCAGTGTTGCAGTGGGACGCTGGCCGTTGTCTTCCTTCCCTGCTGGGTTCTGCTCTCACAGCCCTACTTGCGTTGCTCTCTGATCATTCATGGGCTCCAAATCATCTTGGTGCTGGTCCTGCTGGTTGTCCCATTAAGCATTGGATTCAGTTGCTCACCCTTTCCTTCCTGGACTCCTTTCTTTGGCCGTTTTAGAATTTAGGATTCTTTTGTGGGGGGAGAGGGCAGTTTGTTTCTTAAAAATTATACTTCTCTTTGTGTGTGTTCATTTTTCCCCCTTGACTAACAAGCAGCATGAGACAGAGTGCTATCTTTGCCTACCAATGACTGGTACAGTGCTCTTGACTTTAGCTGTTCATTGAGTGAACTTGAAACCCATTAATAAAAGCAGCGTATGGGAAGTACTCTTGGAGGGAAATGGACCAAACTGCAGGTCAGTGCTGTGTGACAGTGACCAGTTATTCCTGTTTGCTCAGGCCCAAGGATGCTAGAACCAGCAAAATGTGGGGTGGACCAGGATGACTGGTCGCCCAGGCACTTCTCAGCCTCATTCATTTATAGAAATTCTGGAAGACAGTCATCATCAGAAAGGACCCTGGGGTCACTGGGAAAGCTGACCAGCCTGGGGGCTGTTGACTGTGTAAGCCTCCTGGGAAAACTAAAGGGATTTGGAAACTCAGTACTCCTTGGACCAGCTGGGAGAGCTGGGTGCACCACACCCCCCCCTCCCCTGTTGGAAAACTCTTCCATATGGGTTCCAAGGAGAAGGCCACCCTGAGACAGGTAAGGCCTGAAACTGCAGGGCTTAAGTTCGAGTCCTCACTCTGCCACTGCCTACCTGTTAGAGATTTAAAAGTGGGAAAGCAGGGGCCTGCGCTGTGGTGTAGCAGGTGAGGCTGCCACCTGCAGCACCAGCATCCTATGTGGGTGCCCGTTTGAGTCCCGGCTGCTCCACTTCCAATCCAGCTCTCTGCTATGGTCTGGGAAAGCAGTAGAAGATGCCCAAGTGCTTGGGTCCCTGTACCCGCCTGGGAGACCTGGAAGAAGCTCCTGCCTCCTGGCTTTGGATTGGCTCAGCTCCAGCCATTGCAGCCATTTAGGGGAGTAAACCAGTGGATGGAAATCTCTCTCTCTCTCTCTTTCTCTCTCTCTCCCTCTCTCCCTCTCTCCACCTCTGCCTCTCAAATAAATAAATAAATAAATAGACCTTAAAGAAAAAAAAAAGTGGTTCTATCTATTTTCTAGGCTCCAAGGAAATGAGATGTGCGAAGGGATGTTGCATACTAAAAATACCATACAAGTGTTTTATCTTATTATTGTGTCCTTAGTCTGCTTGGGTTGCTATAACAAAATACTTCAGACTGAGTAGTTTATAAACAAGAGAAATGTATCACTCACAATTCTGGACACTGAGAAACCCAAGATCAAGGTGCTGGCAGATTTGGTGTCTGCTAAGGGTTGCTATGCTTCCTAGATGGTGCCGGTTGCTGTGCACTCACAGGGCAGAAACGGGAGTACAGACACCCCCCCTTTTCTAAAGGGCACAAATCCTCTGTGAGGCAGAGCCCTCACAACATAACAGCCACTCTCTGAGAGGCCTCACCTGTTAATACTGTGACGCTGGGCACCAACCTCCGCACAGGAGCTCTGGGGAGACATCAGTGTTGGGGCCATAGCACACTGCTTCTGTTATGTCGTTCGAATGTTTAGAAAGAAAGAAGTGGCCAGCGCCTTACCTCACTTGGCTAATCCTCCGCCTGCGGCACCGGCACCCCGGGTTCTAGTCCCGGCTGCTTCTCTTCCAGGCCAGCTCTCTGCTGTGGCCCGGGAGTGCAGTGGAGGATGGCCCAAGTGCTTGGGCCCTGCACCCCATGGGAGACCAGGAGGAAGCACCTGGCTTCTGGCTTTGGATTGGTGCAGCGCCAGCGAATAGCGGCTATTTGGGGGTGAACCAGCGGTAAAGGAAGACCTTTCTCTGTCTCTCTCTCTCACTGTACACTCTGCCTGTCAAAAAAAGAAAGAAAGAGAGAAAGAGGGAGAAAGAGAGAAAGAAAGGAAGAAGAAGGAAAGAAAGAGAAAGAAAGAAAGAAAGAAAGAAAGAAAGAAAGAAAGAAAGAAAGAAAGAAAGAGGGAGGGAGGGAGGGAGGGAGGGAGGAAGAAACAAGAAGGTCAAAAGCAGAGAGTCTTAGGGAGACCCTCCATGGTCAAGGTGGAGTGGCTGGGCTCGCACATGGGAAAGGGCACCATGTTTCCCAAGAAAGTAGAGCAGAAAGAAAAGTCTGGCTAAGAGATGAGAGCACACTGAGTACATGCAGGGGTAGATGGAGGCCTGTTTAAAGGTAGCCACTTTGAAGACCTAGAGGCGTGTCATGGGTGTGGCCAGGAGTCACTGTGCACTAACTTCCCAGGCAGGACCTCTGTCCTCAAAGAATTGTACTATAATTATGTCTAAGTGCTCACAAAAGATGTATCATTCTTGGGTGCTTCTTTAAAGTTAATTAAGTTTCTGAAAAAAAAAAAAAAAGTGAAATTAACTTCAACATGCAATGACTTTGAACAGCCCTTGTCTCCACTGTTGAAGTTTGTTCTCTTTTTTTGTACAAATTGTTGAACTCTTTTCTTAGTATAGAGTTGATCTTCTGTGTATAAAGTTAATGGAAAATGCATCTTAGTGGGGAATGGGACTGGGAATGAGATAGGGAGGAGAAGGAGGGGTGGGAGTGTGGGTGGGGAGGGCCGGTATGGTAGGGAAGAATCACTATATGCCTAAATATACCTATGAAATGCATGAAGTTTGTAGTCCTTAAATAAAAGGTTTCTTTGGGAAAATAAAAAAAAATGCATCTTCAAGCAAATAAATAAAGGTAACCACTTTGAACATCTCAAGAAGATAAACAGTAGTGTTGTTTGCTCAAGCTTAGGAGGTGAGCATGACACAGGGGGCTGGGAGTACCTGAAGAAGGTGCCAAATAACTAACTTTCTTTCTTTCTTTCTTTCTTTCTTTCTTTCTTTCTTTCTTTCTTTCTTTCTTTCTTTCTTTCTTTCTTTTTTGACAGGCAGAGTGGATAGTGAGAGCGAGAGAGACAGAGAGAAAGGTCTTCCTTTTTGCCGTTGGTTCACCCTCCAATGGCTGCTGCGGCCGGTGCATTGCGCTGATCCAAAGCCAGGAGCCAGGTGCTTCTCCTGGTCTCCCATGCGGGTGCAGGGCCCAAGCACTTGGGCCATCCTCCAATGCCTTCTTGGGCCATAGCAGAGAGCTGGCCTGGAAGAGGGGAAACTGGGATAGAATCTGGCGCCCCAACTGGGACTAGAACCCGGTGTGCTGGCGCCGCAAAGCGGAGGATTAGCCTGTTAAGCCACGGCGCCGGCCAAAATAACTTTCTTATTACTAATCCCACCATGGGGGTGGGTGGCAGAGGACAGGATTGGGGCTGTTTGTGGGATGGATGAATCTGGGGACCCCAAGGGCATTCATGAGGGCCTGAGCAGGTTTGCAGATTCTGGGAGAAAAAGTCGTGACTGAATTAGATCTTATTTTCTCTTCCTTTGTTCCTTTCCTCATCTGTTGCTCTCCTTTTAAAAGCAGAGACACAGAAACAGGCAGTCAGGCAAACAGAGGGAGCTTCCACCTGCTGGTTTACTCCCCAAATGCACGCAACAACCGGGGCTGGACCAGGCCAAGGAGGGAGCCTGGAGCTCAAGACAGATCTACGTGGGTGTCAGGAATCCATCTACCAGAGCCATCACCTGCTGCTTCCCCGGGTACACATGAGAGGGAGCAAAGCTGGAACTGGAACCAGGCTCTGACACAGGCTGCAGCTATCCTACCTAGTGACTTAATAGCTGGGCCAGACCCCCACCCCTGCTGCTGTCCTTTTGCCCCTTAACTGACCATAATACAGCCGATTTTAACGCATTAATTTCATTACTTGTACTTTTTAAACCAAATAGTTAAAACCCTGGGTGCTCAGTGCTTTGTTTTTTTTTCTCTTAAAAAAAAGAGAGAGAGATGAATAGAGAAAGTATATTCATTCCTGTATCACCAATAACATTTTTTTAGTGGCTGGCTCCTTTATGAATCTTGTAAGGGAAAAAAAAATTCTCCCCACACTAATTCCTATAATGCTGAAAATATGTGATGCTAATAGATTTTCTTCAATATTCATCTATTACACAGTGTATCATGTACAACTTTTATTTCCCATTCAACTTTCTTTCTGTAGAGGCAAAGTCTCGCTTTTGACCATCTTCCCCTTAACGCTAAGGCATGCATGATTAGATCCCTCCAACAGTTGCTGTCCTGTACCCAGAGCTTTCCTGGGAGAGAAGGACTCGGGTTCCACAGTTATTTAATTCTTCTGCCCCTATGCTTGATGTGTTTTGAGTTGTGATTATTTTCATAAATAATGGATTTCTTTAAATTATTGCTTTGTTCCCTATGCTATAATTTAATTTGCCCATATTCTCATGACCATGCCCTCACTATTTATTTATTATGAACACCTTCACACAAGCACAGGTTTTTCTCCGCTTCTGGGAACAATCAGGGTCATATCTCTGCCTTTGGCTTACAACAAGTGAAGGATTAACCCACTGCCATTTTTCTGTTCATTGAAGTCTGAGCCAAGAGATCATTTCTAAAGTTGAGTTTGCTTATTTGGCTTTGGAGTTAATTTATGATATACCCAACTAACTTGTTGTCTCTCTATCATCCTACAATGGTTTAAGTTTTCAGAGAAGCAAAAGAATATTATATAATATTATATCACATGCCATATTCATTTTGTTTCCTATGGCTTTAAATATCAACTGTCAAATTGGTAAGTCACTATCTGGCATTCTTATTCAATATATAAATACACCTTCACCCTGTAGGCATTTCCAATGGCCATGGCTTTCACTGAACGACATTCATATGGAAATAATTTAATACATTAATTATATGAGGTTTTGAAACATTCAAACCCAGATATTTCTCTTCATTTTAATCCATGATTCCCCATCAAGATTCCATTCTATAGGAAACTAATTTGGTATTGTAATTAATGACTATCAGAAATTCAGATTAAGCTTTTCTCATTATAGTCATTTAGTCTACCACGTTTTAAAAAAAAATTCTAAGTATTCTAGGATTCATAAATACATTGATAACAACATAGCTCCTCTTGCCCCCTATTCATTTGTTGCACTCCTCCAACGTTCAAACAGTGCTTGCTTTCCGAGAGCAGTTGGGACTCCTGTCTGCTATCTTCCTCTCCATCCCAATTCCTTCCATCACATGAGATCACATTAAACATCCTCTCTTGCAGTTCCTTAATTTCTTGTAAGCCAATGATCTTAGTGTCTATCTGCCCACAACCCTACGAAGACCATATTCGGAACTTCAGCAATATATTAGTCAATTTTTTTATTACTTCAACTGAAATACCCAAGAGGAGCCTCTTGGAAAGGAAAAGGGTTTGTCTTACAGCTTGGATGTTGATATTTCAGGATCCGATGGCCCTGTTAGTGCAGCATCTGGTGGGGGCTGGCAATGACAGAGCAATCACAAGGTGAACCAGGAAGTAGAGAAGGCAGTTCGGCAGAACTCAACTTCAACAACCATGAGACTTACTTCTGAGGTAAGCCCCCATTGACCTAAAGACACCCCCATCAGCCCCCACCCCCCTGTCTCAGATGTCATTATTAGGTCAGGTTGCCGCCTTTCCCCCATCAATCATTGACAGAAGTCTTCAGGGCTTAAGCGCTTGCATGAGCTCGGGGAGCCAAGTCCTGTTCAATCCATCACAGTAACCAGTCGGAATCACCCCACCTCTGCCACTCTACTGTCTCCCCAGGGCCTACAACCTCTCTTCCTTCAGTTCTTCTTCTCTTACTCTGTACCTTACAGGGCTTGTTTCTCGATCTTCACTATCACTATATCTGCTCCATTTCTTAACACGTCTGTGGGTTTGAGTTTGGGTTTCTTCTCTTCTCATTCCGCACTCTCTCTGTGAGCCACCTCATCTACTGCATTGCCTTTCACTACCTCTCAAGGGTTGTTCTTGCCTTTTGTTTTTTTCTTTCTGCCTTACCTCTCCTCCGAGGTTCAGAAAAACATTTCTACTTACTTACTAATAAAATACCTCACGTTTATAGAGGAGCTACTATGGAACATGAAATGTTTTAAATGCTTTGAATGTGTTAACTCTTATTCTTAAGTATTGAATTTAACTCAGTCTAAGGTGTTATGATCCAGAAGCCCCACTTCTGAGTGCCTGAGTTTGAAGGCAGCGCTGACATTGTGGCGTAGTAGGCTATGCCTACTGTGTACGCTGCTGTGCCAGCATCCCATATAGGCTCCAGTTGGAGTCCTGGCTGCTCCACTTCCTTTCTAGATCTCTGCTGTGGCCTGGGAAAGCAGTACAAGATGGCTCAAGTACTTGGGGCCCTGCATACACATGGGAAATCCTGAAGAAGCATCAGGTGCCTGGCTTCAGATCTGCCCAGCCTTGGGCATTGTGGCCATTTGGGGAGTGAACCAGCAGATGGAAGACCTTTCTTTCTGTCTCTCCCTCTCTGTGTCTGTAACGCTACCTCTCCAATGAATAAATAAATCTTAAAAAATAAGAGTTTGAAGGCAAGGACTCAGGTACTTCTGATTCCATGTTCATAGCAGCACCACCCACAACAGTCGAGGGTGCCCATGAATAAGTGAACAGATAAACCAAATGTGGTACAAATGTACAATGTAATATTTTTCAGCCTTGAAATGGAAGGAAATTCTGACACATTCTCCAACATGGATGAACCCTGACTATTTTCTACTAAAGTCAAACAAGCCAGACACAAAATGGCAAATGTTATATGATTCCATTTATTGAGGCACCTAGAAATAGAAAGGGCCTCTGGAACAGGTGCAAAGTTTAAGTTTTGGGAAATTAAAAAAAAAATGTTCTGGAGACAGAAAATAGTGATAGCTGTACAAAAATGTGAATGTACTTAGAGTCCCCAAGTTGTACACTTAAAAATGGCTTAGATGATAAATGTTATTCTGTGTATTTTAACCAGAATTCAAAATTTGAGAAACCCAAAAATAGAGACTGCAAACAAAAAATCATCAAAATGTTTTAAAACATGACACTCACTGTAAAACATATCATTATTTTATGTACTTCTAGGGAAAAATGGTGCCAATTAAATAACAGCACAATGATAAGTCAGATCTGAGATTTTTTACTGAATATTTACTGAAAAAAGCTCTTTTAGAATTATTTTGGGAAAATTTTCATATGTATTATTCTTGTTCATTCACAAATAAAGTAATTTATCACAATAAGTGAATTTTATGAATCACTTTTGAACCAGAGTCATTGATACCATGATTTCCCATATTAAGTTGTCCTCTGTGCTGTCCACAGCATTGGTGATGTAGCATGTCTTTTTTAAAGATTTATTTATTTATTTGAAAGACAGAGAGATACAGAGAGAGGAGAGGGAGAGAGACAGAGAACAACCTTCCATCTGCTGGTTCACTCCCTAAATGGCAGCAATGGCCAGGGCTGGGCCAGGCTGAAGCCAGGACCTGGTAGCTTCATCTAGGTCTCCCATGTGGGTTCAGGGGCCCAAGCACTTGGGCCGTTTTCTGCTGCCTTCCCAGGCACATCAGCAGGGAGCTAGATAAGAAGTGGAACATCCAAATGGGATGCCAGTGCTGCAGGCAGAGGCTTAAATTTGTACGCCACAGCGCTTGCCCCAGTGTAGCATTTTTAAACAGAGTTCTGCTGCTGTTTCTGTATTTTCTTCTAGGACCCTGACACCTATTCTGCAAGCCTTGATGCTGATACTTTCTTGATCTTACCAGAAAGTATCAGTGGGAGGTTTTGACAGCTTCAAGGGCTCATTTCTTTGAAAGATAGAGTTACAGAGAGAGGTAGAGACGGAGAGAGAGGGAGGTCTTCTATCCACTGGTTCACTTCCCGAATGGCCACAATGGCCAGAGCTAAGCCAATCCAAAGCCGGGAGCCAGGGGCTGCTTCTGGGTCTACCCACGTGGGTGCAGGGGCACAGGGACTTTGGGCCATCCTCTGCTGCTTTCCTAGGCACATCAGTAGGGAGCTGGATCAGAAATGGAACAGCCAGGACTCAAACCAGCACCCGAATGGGATGCTGGCACTGCAAGCTGAGGCTTTAACCCACTGTGCTACAGTGCCAACCCCTCTCAAGTGGTCTTTAAGTGACTTATTGCTGGCCATGCCAAGGGAATTCTGTTGTCCAGTTTTGGCACCAGCAATAACAATTTACCTTCCTGCACACTTATCTATAGCTGTTGGTATACAACTCCATGAAATGCACCAGGAACCAATATAGTGGTTGGATTGTATGGAGCCCATAAACGCTGAGTCTAGATGACATCTAATCATTTCCACACTTTCTTCTTTCCTGTGCTCTAGGAGAATGCCCTCCTGGCCGAGGAGAAGTCCACTTCCATCCAAGTTTCACTGAGAAAACCTCCTACGTCTGTGATTTTCTTTCTCCTGCAGGCTTAATATTTGCTTAAGTAATGCACCCATCTCAATCAAAACTATACAACATGAATAGCAATGATGAAATATATGCACATATGGAGACCAAACAACTTATGTTGTGACGGCAGCCTAACCAATAGCAACTGAATAATCCAACTTTAGAAAGATTAAAATGTGTAACTTAAGAGTTTCATTTCCAGGAACATGGAATGGATATGATTTTCCCCATTTCTCCTATAACTAAAAATCCTGGACATTATAAAACAAGCATAGCCAACTACTCTAGAAGAATGACTAACAGAATTTCTCTAAACAGAAATGGAACATAAAAGAAGGAATCTTGGAACATCAAGGAGTAAGAAGTAAGCAAGAACATGGGTAAACATAGTAACTTTTCCTTATCTTCTTGAGTTTTCTAAATTATGTCTGATGGTTAAAGTATGAATTGTGACACTAATGTGATTTTAAATTCATGTAGAAGACATATGCAAGATAACTACACTAGTAACAGGGCAAAGTAAAGGGATCTAAGGGATCTAGCCAGAGAAAAGACTTCTTTTTTTTTAACTTTTATTTAATAAATATAAATCTCCAAAGTACAACTTTTGAATAAATAAAATAAATATAAAAACTCGTAGGGAAAATAAGTGATCTCAAGGAAAATTTTAAAAATACATTTAACTGAAAGAAAATTAAAATACAATATATCAAAATTTGTGGGACACAGCTAATGCAATTCTGAAAGGGAAATTTATAGAACTTTAGGAAAGGAAGTATTCTCAAATTAACCATGTAAGCTCCTGCCTCAAAAATTTGAAAGAGAAGAAAAAAAATAAATCTGAAGCATGACAAAGAAAAGAAGTAGTACATGAAATTGAGAACAGAAAAACAATGCAGAACAATGAAACAAAGAGCACTTTCTTTGAAAAAAAAAAAATCCCACAAAATTAACAACCTGCTGGTGAGATTGATAAAGAAAAAAAATAAAATGACAAAAATCAGAAATATATTAAATTGACATAAAATATCACTACAGACCATGCAGACATCAAAAATGAGAAAAATGGGATACTATGAACAAGTCCACACACATAAACTTGAAAACTTAGATGAAATAGATCATGTCCATAAAAAATAAATACCACCACAACTTGTCCAACACAAAATAGTTGTCTTGAATAGCCACGTAACAATTATAATTTTTAATGTATAATTTAAAAATTCCCAAGAAATAAATCTCTAGGCACAGATGGCTTCACTGAAAAGTCTATAAAACATTTAAAGAAAACTTAACCCAAATTCTATGCACTTCTCCAGAAAATAGAGGGAGACACTATTCAATTCATTTTATGAAGCTAAAATTATCCTGAAAAGAAAAAAAAAAAAGCCAAGCTTCAAAGACAATGCAGAAAGAAAACTATAGACTAATATCACTCATAGAAAAATACACATTTTTTTTAAAAAAGATGTATTTATTTATTTGAAAATCATAGTTATGAAGAAAGAGGGAGGGATGGGGGAAGAAAGAGAGAGAGAATCTTCCAGCCATTGGTTCACCTCCCAGATGGCTGTAACAGCCACGGCTGGACAAGGCTAAAGCCAGGAGCCAGTTAATGTGTCCAACATATAGGCAGGCTAGAGAAGAAGCACATGATTGTATCAATTGCATTTGACAAAACTCAACACTTTTTCTTGTTAAAAACTCTCAAGATGTTAAGTCAACAACAGGAGTCACTGTGCACTTACTCCTCATGTAGGATCTCTGTCCTTAATGTGTTGTACAATGTGAATTAACGCTATAACTAGTACTCAAACAGTATTTTTCACTTTGTGTTTCTGTGTGGGTGCAAACTGTTGAAATCTTTACCTAATATATACTAAACTGATCTTCTGTATATAAAGAGAATTGAAAATGAATCTTGATGTGAATGGAAGGGGAGAGAGAGCGGGGGGTGGGAGGGAAGTTATGGGGGGGGGGAAGCCATTGTAATCCATAAGCTGTACTTTGGAAATTATATTCATTAAATAAAAGTTAAAAAAAGAAATACAGGCTGATTCAAAAGTGGACATATAAATAAAAGAACAAAAATTTGCCAAAACAATGTTGAATAAATGTACAGAGCTATAGGAAAAAAAAAAAAAAGCTCTCAAGAAATAAAAGAGGATAATTTCCTCAACTTGATAATGTTCATCGACCAAAAACTCCCCTTAGCTAAAATTATATTTAATGGTGAAAAGACAAATGATTTTCCCCTAAGTGGGGACGTTGTGCTGGAATTTTTAGCCAGTTTCAATAAAGCCAGAGAGAGGAATAAAAGGCATAGGGATCAGAAAGGAAGAAATAAAACCATTCCCATTTTCAAATGACATGATTAGCCACATAGAAAACCTCAGGAATTAAAAAAAAAAAAACTTCCTTAAATTAATAATTGAATTCAGAAAAGTTGCAGAACACAAGATAAACATAACTGAAATCAATTGTATTTATATATACTAGCAGTGAACACTTACACATAGAAATTACAACTACAATGTCACCTATAATCACCAGAGAAGCAAACTAAGTACTTGGTTATAAATCTAATGAATGTGTATAAGACTTTGGTGATCACCACGCAAATCTGATGAAACAAAGAAAAAAATCTAAATGAATGAAGAGAACTCCTGTGTTCGTAGACTGGAAGACTCATACATAGACAAGATATCAATTTTTCCCAAACTGATACACAGCTTTAATTCAATTCCTATCAATATCCCAGCAAGAGTTTTTGTAGATTATAAGCAAGATTCTGTAAAAATTTAAATGGGAAGGCAAAGGAACTAAGATAGTTAAAACAATTTTGAAAAAAGAATAGAATGCAATGATGAATCATTCTACCCAGTTTCATACTCTCTTTAAGATTTATTTATTTATTTATTTTGAAGGTCAGAGTTATAGAGGGAGAGAGAGAGAACTCTTCCATCCACTGGTTCACTCCCTAGATGGTCACAGTAGCCAGCACTGGGCCAGGCCAAAGCCAGGAGCCAGGAGCTTCATCCAGGGCTCCCATGTGGGTGGCAGGGGCCCGGGCACATGAGTCATCTTCTCAGGCCATTATCAGGCAGCTGGATCAGAAGTGGAGCAGCTGGGACTCGAACTGGCACCTATATCAGATGCTGGCTTCACGAGCAGAGGCTTTACCTAATGCTGGCCTCAGTTTCAGACTTTCTATGTGGACATGTTAATAAAGACTGCACTATTGGCCGGCGCCGCGGCTCACTAGGCTAATCCTCCGCCTGCGGCGCGGGAACCCCGGGTTCTAGTCCCGGTCAGGGTGCCGGATTCTGTCCCGGTTGCCCCTCTTCCAGGCCAGCTCTCTGCTGTGGCCCGGGAGTGCAGTGGAGGATGGCCCAAGTGCTTGGGCCCTGCACCCCATGGGAGACCAGGAGAAGCACCTGGCTCCTGGTTTCAGATCAGCGCGATGCGCCGGCTGTGGCGGCCATTGGAGGGTGAACCAACGACAAAGGAAGACCTTTCTCTTTGTCTCTCTCTTACTGTCCACTCTGCCTGTAAAAAAAACAAAAACAAAAACAAAAAAAAACCCCTGCACTATTAATGGAGGGATAGGCACACAGATCAATGGAACAGAATAGAGGTCTCAGAAAAGACTCACAGGTATACACCCAACTGATATCAGTGTGTATCAGCTTTGCTGCAGTACAGTGGTCAAATTTTGTTTCAATTTTTGTTGAACAAATTGATAATAATTACATAGTACTGTCATTTTAATGATTTTGCAACTTAAAATTTACTTTATGTGAGTGAAATTGAACGTCTTTTCATCTGATTAGTGCTTATTGTCCTTCCCTGTTTTCCTGCTGGACCAGAGTCTTTTTACTCTTTATTTGTCAAACTCTTTATTTAGTAGAGCCATTAATCCTCTGACCATAACAGAAATTAAAAATGTTATCTCAAAAAACAATAAATTAAAGTTTTTAAAATATGCCAAACTGATTTCAATGAGGGTGCAAAAGCATAAGAATGATAGCCTTTTGAGCGAACAGGGCTGGAGCAATTGGACACTGATAGATACAAAATATCTGTACCTCGAATTCAGTCTCACACCATATATAAACATTAACTCAAAATGATTGCAGACTTAAATATAGTATCTAAAACTATAAGACTTTCAGAAAGAAATAGAAAGAATTCTTCAGGATTTAGGACTAGCCAAAAGTTCTTAACCTTGACACCAAAAGCATGACCCATAAAAGGAAAGGTTTGCTAACCGAGGCTTCACCAAAGTAAACAATTTTGTGCTGCAAATCATCCTATTAAAAGGATCAAAAGACAAGTCACAGAGTGGGAGAAAATATTTGCAAACCGTATGTCCAACAAAGGATTAGCATCTAAATATATATAAAGAGCTTTCAAACCTCAACAGTAAAAAAAGGAAGAATATAATTGAACATGGGCAAAAAGCATGAATATATAGCACAAGGAGAGATGTTCAATTCATTGGCTGTTAGAGAAATAAAAATATTAACCACATTGCCATACCTCTCAGAATGGCTAACATAAAAAACAACCATCAAATTCAGCTTAGAAGAAATTAAAATGGTATAGTCACAATGGGGAAATTTGGGAATTTCTTTCAAAAAGTTAACATATACTATGTTCCAATCTGGAAACTATTATCCTAGGCAGCAATCCCAGAAAAATGAACACACACATTCACACAAAAACTTGCAAGCAATTGTTTACAGCAGCGTTAACTGTAATTGACCAAATTGGAATCAACTGAGGTGTCGTGCAACTAGTGGATAAATCCATATTATGGAGTTGATTTTGTACGAGGAATAAACAGGAATGACCACACAACACACAACAACCTGGATGAATCTGTTAAGAATTTTGCTGGGGGACTGGTGTTGTGGTACAGTGGGTAAAGCCATCACATATGGGTGCCGGTTCATGGCTCAGCTGCTCCAATTATGATCCAATTCCCTGCGGATGGCCTGGGAAAAGCAGCAGAAGATGACCCAAGTACTTGGGCCCCTTCTACCCATGTGGGAGACCCAGATGAAGCTCCTGGCTCCTGGCTTCAGCCTGGCCCAGTGCTGGCCATTCGGCCATCTAGGGAGTGAACAAGAGGATGGAAGGTTTCTCTTTCTCTCTCTCTCTCTCTCTCTCTCTCTCTCTCTCTCCCTCCCTCCGACTTTTCATATAAATAATTAAATCTTAAAAAAATATGCTGAGTGAAAAAGGCCAATCCCACATTATGTATGGAATGATTCCATTTATACATCATTCATAAGATGACAAAATTATAAAAGTGGATCACAGGGTAGTGGTTGCCAGGGATTAAGGAAGGGATGAGGACAAGAGGGAATGGTGTGCCTACAAAAGGGTACCACGAGGGACCCTTGTGGTAATGGGGGAAAGGCCCTAAATCTTGGCTTTATTAATGATACTATTCTAGATTTTTGGCCAGCGCCGTGGCTCAACAGGCTAATCCTCCGCCTTGCGGCGCCGGCACACCGGGTTCTAGTCCCGGTCGGGGCACCGATCCTGTCCCGGTTGCCCCTCTTCCAGGCCAGCTCTCTGCTATGGCCAGGGAGTGCAGTGGAGGATGGCCCAAGTGTTTGGGCCCTGCACCCCATGGGAGACCAGGATAAGCACCTGGCTCCTGCCATCGGATCAGCGCGATGCGCCGGCCGCAGCGCGCTACCGCGGCAGCCATTAGAGGGTGAACCAACGGCAAAGGAAGACCTTTCTCTCTGTCTCTCTCTCTCTCTCACTGTCCACTCTGCCTGTCAAAAAAAAAAAAAAAAGATACTATTCTAGATTTTAAAAAAAATATTTATTTATTTATTTGAAAGAGTTACAGAGAGAGAGAGAGAGAGAGGTCTTCCATCCACTGGTTCCCAAATGGCCACAATGGCCCGAGCCGAGCTGATACAAAACCCGGAGCCAGGAGCTTCTTCCAGGTCTCCCACGTGGGTGCAGGGGCCCAAGCACCTGGGCCATCCTCCGCTGCTTTCCTAGGTGCATTAGCAGGGAGCTAGATCGGAAGTGGAACAGCCAGCACTGGAACCAGTGCTGGGTATCGGCCTGAGCAGAGTGGGGAGGTGGCCCGCCTGGGGGGCCGTCCAGCAGGAGGTGCAGGAGGCTGAGTGGGGCCAGGAGGGCATCTGTTCAGGGGAGTGAGCAGTGGGGCTGGGCTTTCAGCTTCCTATAATGGGTTGATCAGGAAAGTACTATCTGAGACTTGTTTTTCACTGTTAGAGAAGGGGCTTAGAGCTGGGAAAGAGGAGAAAATCAGACGAAGCCTGTGACACTGGGTTGGAATTGGTGGGATCTGTATGAACTCATGGTTTTCAACGTGTATAGATACATCTAGAAGTCAAAGATACAGATGTGTGTGTATGTATGTCTTCAGGCATGCATGTAAGTATGTCTGCATTTCTGTTCCCTTTCTCTGTCTGCTGAGAGGGCCGGGACACTGACACCACATTCATATGAGCACATCTAACACACTGAAAGGAACAAAGACTCCTTAGGGATCAATTGATTTCAGGCTGGGACAAAAAATACAAGATGAGTCTGAAATGTCTTATTTATGCCAGAATCAAGAAAGTGCTCAGAGGATGATAGGCGCATGTCAAAGGCCTCAGAAACCAGCCTGGAGGGGCTCCCACTGGCCAAATCTGGGACAGTTTAAGTATGTAAATAAATAATGATAGTAATGGATTCTAACCGACTGAACAAAGAAATCAGGAATCCGTTCTGATATAAACTAATGATGAATAAATTGAAAGTTTGATGAGGAGTAGCAAATTTACTTATTAATTACATAAGGGAAAAGAATAACTTTAAAGTGAAAACTGGCAGACTCCACTTTAATCAAGTGATCAAAGCAAGCATCATCAGTAATGGGATAAATTGAAATCGTGTGCCACCTGATAAGAAGAACGTAGCATCACTTCTTTGATTTTCCTGCCAAAGATGCACAACCTGAATCTAATAATGAGAAAACATCAGACAAACCCATGTGGAGGGACATCCGGTGAAATAACAGCCCAGCAATTTTCAAGCGTCAAGGACATGAAAGTCAAGGAAAGACTGAGGAACTGTTACAGACTGAAGAGGACTTAGGAAACCTGACGGCTGACAACTGAACACATGATGGTGAACAGGATTCTTTTGCTAAAAGAGATTAATGGGACATTTGGAAACACTTGACAGATGTTCGGGAATTCAATGATAGCAATGTAGCTAGTTAACTTCCTGATTTTGTGGTTATCTTCTGGTTATGGAGGAGAATGTTACTGTTTGTAGGAAACAAATGCTGAAGAATTAGGGAGTGATGGGGCATCAGGTCAATAAGATATTGAGACATGGTAGGAAATATTTTGTTCCCTTTCTACATTCCTTACACCTTTTCTGGAAGTTTGAAGATGTTTTGAGGATATTTTTTTTTAAGTAAAAAAATTGCCCTCTTGTTCATCCAATGTACCTTAAATTTAGTATAACTCAAACAGAAGTGGCCAGCCTTCTGCTTTGCTCCTTTTCTTATCTCAATTTTGATTAATGACATTTATATCTAATCATGTACCAAAGATGGGAACCTTGGGGTCATTCTTATTTTCTCTTCCTCTGTTACTGTCATATCTACGCTTTATCTGTTTTGCCTCAGAAGTGTTTCCCAATTTTAACCCATCATCTGCCTTATTGCCAGCACCTTGCTTTCTCTTAGTCCCTGGTCTCATCAGCCAGGCTTCCTACACCCAGACTCTCTCCTCTCAGGCCTGCTGTCAATTATCTTAGTAAAAGTGAGTCTCTTCATGGCATTCCCTGAGTAGAAACATCATATGGCTTGTCAGGATGTTCAGGATAAAGTCTAGCATAAGTAGAGTAGCTTTCAAATCCCTCCTTAATCCTCACCAACCAACAACCATCTCATCTGCCCCTCCTGCAAAACTACAGCCAGCTGCCCAGACTTCCCACTCTTCCTCAGACATCCCTGCCTTTCTTCAGCTTCGTGTGTTTACCAGTGTCTTCCCCACTGCCCAAGAGCTTCTTGTGTCATGAGAGTAGGAGACATGAATCGGAGGGCCCACAGACTCAACACAGAAGTTCTGAAAATGTGGACGGTACACCTTGCAGCTCATCATCTTACCCCGCTGCTAATTGGGAAGCCATTCACACCTGGCAAGTTCACACATCCTCTTTCCTGGAAGGATTGGAGTTGCACTTTTCAACACTCATTTCTCCCAAAGCCTCTCATGATCCTTCCTCAGCAAGCCTCCCTCACCACACTGTCTTGAGATTTCTGCTCGCGTGCTGCTCAACTCTAAGTTCTCCGCAAAGAACTGTGGCACCAACCTGAATTCTATAAAGGGAAGTGTAAACACACATTAGGAAGCACTGAAGAGTCAGAAGTAATTGCTCCTCAATTGGAATACTTTTGAACTCCAAAGGTAAAACTTGGAACATTAATTTTCACATGATCTAGATCATACATATTTTAGTGAAAAGTTTTAAGGTGGGGAAAGTAATTTCAAACTTTCTTGAAATGCATTTTGATCTGATTATGCTTTCTGGTTGGTTGGTAAACTGAATGTGAGCTTCTCCTTCACTTTGAAGTGGCTGCTTGTATTTCTGTACCAGGTCTGCAGGGCTTTGGACAGAAAAAGCAAATGATAGGGCACTGTTACCTACACAAGGAGACTTCAAAAAGATTGTGGACAACGGAATTAAAAGATAACCTTATTTTGATGCAAAAACATTTTTAAATCCATGCCCACGAGAAACCTTCAGAAAATTCACAGAAATGAATGTTACGCAAAAACTATGCATGGGAGCCAGTGTTGTGTTACAGTGGGTTAAGCTACTGCTTGCAGCACAGGCATCCCATATGAGTGCCCGTTCAAGTCCTGGCTAATATATATGGGAAAACAGGAAATGACGGCCCGATTGCTTGGGCTCCTGCCACCCATGTGGGGAACCTACTTGGAGTTCTAGGCTCCTGGCTTTGACCTGGTCCAGTCCCATCCATTGAGGCCACTTTGAGAGTGAATTAGCAAATAGATGATCTCTCTGTGTCACTCTGCCCTTCAAATAAATAAGTACATCTTTAAAAAAAACTGCATGGATTTCAAATTTTTTCATCAGAATAAGTTTTTAATTCAATTTTCCACGAATATTTTGATGTTTCCTCATATAAATGATTATCTCTCAATCCAAAAGTGTAGCACATACATTTCTGTTATTGAAAAGCCTTTTTGTTATATGAATAAGCATCTGACTTTGACCCAAATAGAAATAAGCAAAAGGAATTGTGTGATTCTACCAATACTGTTTGAATGTTTATTTTGATCACTTTTTTTGTTATTTTGGAAGGATTTTAATTATATTCTATCACTACACATTTTTAGAAAATTTTAGAAAGTAAAAAGCATGATAAGCATATGAACAGATATGACAAAGCAACAAAAATACTTGCAAGTGAATTCATAGTTCTGTTTGCTCCCATAAGAAATCAGGGCTCATTAAAGCCTGATTCCACAGGGGTGGGAAACTGATGCCAAAAACATGTGATACTCTGTGAGATGACCTTCTTTGCAATGTTCTCCGGGCATCTGGGTAACACTTCCTATGTGTCCAATTCTTGGATCCCTGAGAATCCTCAGTGCAGCAGGAAAGGAGGTGGGCCACAGAAGGAAGGAGTATGATAGGGCTTGGTGCATAAGGGATGACACTAAATTTCCAAGTTAGATCCTTTGTCTACCCACAAGCTTCTGACTCAGATTCTGGTGCCCATCAAAGTTAGTGAGCTTTCCTTCTTCACTTTGTTGCTTTCTATTGGGTACAGTTGGTAGACATAAAAAAAAAGCTTTACATTTCGCAAAATTCTTGCAAAAGGATTTCTAAAACATTATGTTATTAGGAAAGGTGGTGGTAATATCAATTCTTTTTAAGATGGGACAATCTGTACAGTCCTTTTGGTGACAAGTTGATTATAGCTTGAAAATGTTGAGCTCCAATAAATATAATAAGCCACATGGTTCTTTAAAATTACCCTGGCAATCTGTGATGTACAGAAAGTCTAGATAGCTCTGCCTCTAAGCATGTGTGGTTACTCCTTTAAACTGGGAGCATGGTGGGTAAGGAGAACACTGCGGATATACTTGATTTCCTCATTTATGGCTCTGCTTCTGAGATGGCATCTCATGCAATGTACTCCATCTAACTTTTCAAAGGAAAACCCATTGTATTTAATATGTCTACATATATAGATTGACTGATAAATATGGCTTTTAGAAATGTTATAAAGTGGTGTGGGGGAGAATGTATCTTAAAATTGGAGTTTAAAAAGGAATACTTGGAAAGAGTTTGTTGTTACTGAGTTGATTAAATTAAAAATGGCAATTTTGGGGGCCAGTATTGTGGTACAATGGGTTAAACCTCCACTTGGGACAAGGACACCCCATATCTGAGTGCCTGTTGAAGTCCTGGCTGCTCCACTGATAATGTACCTGGGAAGGCAGTGCATGATGGGCCAAGTACTTGGGCCCCTGAAACCCATGTAGGAGACCAGGATGGGGTTCCTGGCTCCTGACTTTGGTCTGGCTCAGCCCAGGCCATTGTGGCTATTTGGAGAGGGAACCAGCAGGTGCAAGATCTCTTTTTCTTCCACCTCTCCCTCTCTTTCTGTTGTTCTGCCTTCCATATAAGTAAATAAACCTTAAAAAATTTAATTGGCATTTATGTTAAGAAATTAGGAAGAGCTCCTAAAACCAGTGACAGGAAGTTCAAGAAGATGTCACAAGAGCTAGGTAGCCATCAGGGAGCTGTACCCTTGGTTCCGATGTCGTCTTTCTTCTGCACATCTCTCTAGTTCGTGCAGATCTTCTGATTAAGGACACTCAATTTATGCTCCCCCATCATTTCAGTTTTGACTTTGCATGATGCAAAGTTTGGTCTCAATTTACTGTTCCCCATCATTAATAGACTTAATATTATGAAATTTAAGAGGAGGGATCTAAGCTGCTCGCCTTGGGTTACAGATTCCTTCTGTGTCTGGTCAGGTTTGGCCATGGGGTTTGGGTCCCCTAATAAGACCACGGGTATGTGGGCTCACTTCACAGGGCACCAATGGAGCTAGAGTCTCTTAATAGTGGATGGATGGGGCAGGCACTGTGGAGTAGCAGGTTAAGCTTTCACCTTCAATGCTGGCGTCCCATATGTAGGTGGTTTCAAGACCTGGCTGCTCCACTTCTGATCCAGCTCTGGGCTAATGCACCTGGGAAAGCAGCAGAAGATGGCCCAAGTGCTTGTGTCCCTGCTCCCACATGGGAGACCTGGAAGAAACTCCTGGCTCCTGGCTTTAGATTAGCCCAGCTCCAGCTGTTGCAGCCATTTAGGGAGTAAACCAGTGGATGGAAATTTTTTTCTCTCACTCTCTCCTTCTCTTCCTCATTGTCTCTCTCCCTTTCTCTGTACCCCTGCCTTTCACATAAATAAAAAATAAAAAAAATAGTGGATGGGCGATAATGATTGTCAATTGATGAAAATCATGGGTGTGTGAGGGAGGTTTTCAAAGCCAGAGATTCTGGAACTGAGAGATATTCATAGGCACCTTCTATGTGTAAGTGTCCCAGTCATCATGGTTTCTGCTCCTCTAACTTGTGCCTATTGTTTCAATTTGTGAAGCTCCAGCCTCAAGAGGCCTATAAGCTAGACAGTCTGCCGTCTAAAATGTCAGTGTTAAAGCTACAGGACGTTGGGTTTATATAATGCACAACTGGTGTGACACATTCTTTCTACTTAAGGTTTTTATTTAACTCAATACATACAATGAAACAGGGATCTTCTTACAGGGCTTGTGGGAGTGCCAATTGTCAAAACCCTTCTAGAAAGCAATTCAGAAAAGAGTGTCAAGAACATTAATGTGCCCATAGCTTCATTTGAGGCTGATTTGAGCTGGTTACATAGTTAGTGCTCAGTGAAAGCTGGTGGAGAGATTCTTTTACATTTTATTTGCTTTTTACATAGTGGGTTGTGTGTGTGTGTGTGTGTGAGAGAGAGAGAGAGAGAGAGCGAGCGAGCGCTTTTCTGTGTAACTTGCCTTACCATGGTTGATATATCAGGCTTATGGGTGAGCATTCATTTGTGTTGGGGAAAGCAGCCTAAAATGTGTGCATGCAATTTGTACACTGGAACATGGGTTCCATGAAAATGGCACTTTGTGTTCAAGTTGGCTAGTGAATACAGGTTTATAATGAGAGCATTAGGACATAATGACTGAAAGCAAACTTGAGACAGGGTGCTGAGGAGAGGTGGAAGTTTTAGGTAGTCCACTCTCGAATAGCATTTCCTCATTCCAGCGTTTTCTTGGTCTGGCTCAGCTCAGTGCCATCTGCAGCCAGAACTCATCACCTTGCCCAGCACACAGAAGCCCGTCTCTGCCCTTCAACACTGTCTCTTTGTCAGCAGTTGGAGAGGAGGCCGTGCAGTGTGATATGCCTTTAATGCCACAGGCTTAGAACTCCACCCTTTTCCCCCGCCATGTTCCCACCTATTTTAGGACATTCTAGTTAAACCAAGATGTTCTGGTAGAATTTTAATTCACAGTCTTCCATGAGTGAGATTGCATGTTTGTTGGTCCTTTGGGCACTAGGACAATAGAAGGTTTTGTAACCTGATTCTGGATATCATTTTGCTGATTTGCGGGAAGGTGGTCCCTGGCCTCGGGAACTTGTCATCAGACATTTGTTGCTTTTCCCATTAATGTGTAGGTCATGGGGCCAGCATATTGTCACAGCAGCCACCACCTGCAATGCTACATCCCATATGAGCATGGGCTCTAGTCCTGGCTGCTCCACTTCTGATCGAGCTCCCTGCTAATGTGCCTGGAAAACAACAGAAGATGGCCCAAGTGTTTAAACCTCTCCCACCCATGTGGGAGACCAGGATGGAGTTCTAGGTTCCTGGCTTCAGCCTGATCCAGCCTTTATTGTTGTGGTCATTTGAGGAGTGAACCAGTGGATGGAAGATCTCTCTTTCTCTCTGTCTCTCCACTTTCTCCCATATAGATATATATTTAACATAATATGAATGATATTTATATAATTTATATTATGTAAAAATATAATATATATAAAACAAAAGAGATGTAGATTATTTTTTATTGAAGGAAACAGTGGGCATTGATGAATGTTTTGCTTCCTCATTGCAGACAAGTTCAGGTCGACTGCCTTATCTGTGGTTTGTCAGGGACTAGAAACCTCATATACTTTGATGGTATGCAGATATACATGTTATGAAAAACCTATGCCTGGAGTTCAAAATTTTTGCCCCAAAATAAACTTACCTTTTAATCTAAATTTTCCATGAGCATTTTGATGCACCCCATTTATGCTTAATAATAGCATTTTTTTATTTGACAGGTGGAATTTTGGTGTTTATAACACAATATGGATATTTATCATTGAGTAGAATTGATATTTATGAAATTACCAAAATGAACTCACAAATTTTGTACTGAATGAACTTTGAACTTTTGTTAGGTTTTTGAGAGCCCAGCACATCTTCAAAAACATCTGTCACAAGAAGTGCCAGTCAACTTGGCGGGTTTGTCTGATCTGTGCTGTAGAACATTTAATAGAAGGTCATAGTCAAATTTATGCATATGTCCTCTTTTCTTGTCAAGATTCCCATACCGTAGGCAAAAAAAAAAAAAAAAAAAGAGCAAATTAGAATTTTGGGGAGTGTAGAAAATTTGGTAGGAGGATTGAAGATTGTAATGATTTTGTCTGTTTGGGTTTTGAAATAAAGGGACCACGTGGATCCCTGAAAAAATCAGCATGGAGGTGAATTGATGTAGTTTGGTTTCCACTCAGTGTTTACATTCTGATCCCAACTCATTTTCCAAGGTTTCTTGCTAAAATTTGTATTTTCTAGGAATTGGTGATGGAAGGACAAGGTGACTCTCTTGGTTTTCAGTCAGCTTGAGGCCTTAGAATATAAAGTCCTTTCTCCCTAAGGCCAAGGGGTAATTGTGCGCTTATCTCCCTGTTCCAGATTCTTCAGGGTTCTGAGAAACCTTGGCCTTGTGTCCCTTTGTCCCAGCGCTCCCACAGCAAGGCAGACAGATCTGCATGTGGGGTCACAGTGTAGAAGAATGCTAGCCTGCCAGGATGGCAAGCAGACTTCCTGTTGCCCACCTGTTTTTATTGTCAATTCCGAAGTTCAACAACAAAGGGGAACTTTCACCTTGTGCCTGGACCTCATGCTTTCCTGGAAGTGAGACAGCTGTTGGCACCAGTACACACATTCAGGCTGCGAGGAGCCGCTCTCCTTGAGTCTTCTGATAACCGAAGTAACAGAACGTGACCAGGGAGCTTTCCCTGGGAATCCTCAGGAAGACTGAGGCAAAGGTGAAATAGCCCTGATGTCCTCTGTGGTTCAAGGTCAAGAGAGTGATATCTGACCCTGATGCTGCTTGCGCATGCAAAGTACCTTTGATCCTACATTCTGAATTGAGAGTGATATGGAAACAATTTGAAGTAATGGGAGATTACATAGAAAAAAGAAACTTCTCAAATGAAATATGCCATATTTTTTAGTTTGGCTCAAATAAATAGCTTTGGAAAAGGTAAATGTCTTCATTTTTCCTGCCAAGGGCGAGGCGTTTCAGTTTTTCCTTTGTGGTGGATGCAGGAAGAGACAGAGGAAGCGCCAGTGTTTAGCCTGGAAAGTTGTTAAACATCTATACTTAATGTTTTTACTTTGTCACCATGCAAAGATGTCACAGAGAACATTATATTTTATCTTAACTAATTCGGAAGCCACACACACATAATGAAAGTTCAGATAAAGATACATTGATGTATAAAGCTATAATTATCATTCTTTTATTATAATAATTTTGAATAACTATTTTACTTGATTTCAACCATCCTTTTTTTTAAAATTGTTTATTTATTTGAAAGTCATAGCTACAGAGACACAGGGAGAGACAAGAAGAGAGAGAGATCTTCCATCCGCTGGTTCATTCCCTAGATGGTCCCGATGGCTGGGTCTGTGTCAAACTGAAGCTAGGAGCCAGGAGCTTCTCTCAGGTCTCCCATGTAGGTGGCAGGGGCCCAAGCACTTGAGCCATCTTCTGCTGCTTTTCTCAGGCCATTAGCAGTGAGCTGGATCAGAAGTGGAGCAGCTGGGACACAAACTGGCATCCATATGGGTGCTAGTGTCTCTGGTACAGGTTTTACCTGCTTCGCCCAGGCCCAGCCCCAACCATTGTCCTTACATAGCATTTTATATGCTATTATAAAACTACCTTTTTGTATATTTAAATGCTTATTCTTTAGGAATTTCTGAATTAATGCTTTCCTGAGTTTTATGTTTAGCAAAGCAGAGCTCAACAAAGTTCTGTAAGGCATTGATTTAGCAATTGGCTGTGATTATATTTATGACACTTGCTTGCTCTTCAGTTACATGCATTAAACACTATTGTTTGAATGGCCCTTGCTGTGTCACACTGTTATTTCTGGCATTTCATATAAGCATGGGGTCAATAAGAATAGAAGGCATCAGATAAATTTCTCAGCAGGAATTCTAACTTCTCTTCTCCTATATGTTCATACTTCTGATTTCCAGGAGAGAGGAACATCTTATAGTCAGATAAAATTGCCTGCATTTTGCTGTCCTTTCTCTTCATGGGTTTTAGGACACTAAATGTGTAACATTCTATACCTTACTGGATATTTTTGAATACTAGATACTGGCTATAAATCTTCCCAGCTTATATAAAAGGAATAACCCTAAAACGAAATACATTTTACTTTCTGATCTTATACTCTATCCCAACTTCCCTTATATAATTCTTCTCCAGGGGAAAAAACCACTATGGCATCTTGTTTCTGGCAACTCTTTCTGGTGCTTTCTAGACTTTGATATCTGGATGTCTTTAAAAATGTTTAATCATCGCAATGCATAAAACAATGTGGAGCAGTGTGACATTGTTTGTCTTTGTGTGGTTGAAAAAATGCAAAAATAAATTGTTTGTATAGTGCTGAAAATGGAGGTTGGGATTAAATTGACCTAAGGTTAATGATAGGATGAAGATCAACTGTCAAGTAGCAAGAGAATGCTATAGCCTTGGCAATAATTAATGTTGAACAGTGACTGGAGTTCAGATTATTGTAATGAGAGACCATACGCTGTTCTGACTGTCCAGAGGTCAATGTTACTTGGTTTCCTATGGTTAGGGGTAAATAAGGAGGACTTCCTAGTAAAAACAATGTAACTGGATACAATGGGCCTGCAGTGACCCAGGGTTCATGGGAGACATTGTTAGTATGTATAAAGAGTTTATAAAATATGTAGCAAACAATCTTTTATGGAATGTGTTACTTGAATGGGGGTTGGAGATAGGTTGATCCAGGGAAGTATTTCTCTAACTGTAGAAAACAGACCAGGATTATGGTTGCCAGAGCCCCATATGTTGGCTATTATCTTGCAGTTCTAATGATTCTTTTCTTGAATCCTTCATTTTCTGAATGGCACCATTCTTCCCATAATATATCATCGGTTGTCCTTGCTCTGATAATGTATTACATTAATATATCATTAAAGCAACAGATATATTAGAGTCATACATTATCAGAACAAAGCACTCTGGGGGTGATGTATTTCTCTGCCTTGGGCAGCTCAGGTCCAGAAGCAGGGTCAGTTCAACAAGACAAAAAGTGAATCCACGTCATAGGCTCTTTGGCACCTGACACTTGGCTCCAGCTGGAGGAGGTGACCCTTGAGGGTAAGGCAGATTCTGATTTCTATAGGACCACTGAGTCTTTGTCAAAATCCTTGAATATGGTGAGTCTCATTTTAAAAAAGAAGCAGAATGGAATGAAAGTCTTCTGCAAGAGAGGCTTGTTTGTAGGCAGTGAATTGTCCAACACATGTTGTCGCTGGGAGGGCAGACCTAAGTGTCACACACATGTTGTCGCTGGGAGGGCAGACCCAAGAGTCATGGGTTGGGTGGGCCCTGCACCCTCTGCTGACTCAGAGGGTCTGCTGTGTTTGCTTTCCCCACCACTTCACAGCAAGCATCAATGTCCCCTCAGCACTTTATGGAGTCCCTTAACCTGGGACAGGTGCTTTCAAAATCAAGTATTTGATGTATAAGTAAGTAGGACAACTGCAAAAGATGCTCAAGACCTCTAGAAAAAAACAGAAAAAAAAAAAAAGATAAAGAGAGAAAACCACTGCCTTGGTTGAGATGGGCACTTGTTAGTTCTGTAGCATGGGCCAGAGGGATGGCACTTGCATGGTGGGGGGGGGGGGAGGAGTCCCAGTACTTGCTTGGTGAGCTTTCCAATGAAGACAGGTTTTTCTTCAACAATAATTTATTTGTCATGATCTGAATTCTCTCAATAATTGGTTTAGAAATTGAGGCTATGGGAGGGTTGTACCTGCCAGGCATTGTGGTCACAAGTGGCTGCTTTTGTGGCTAAACTTCAAACACATTATAGCTATCTCTGTGAAGAACTCAGATTTGTGTTTTTTAATATATTTTATTTAAGTTATACAAGTTTCATATATTTTATTTATACCATTTTAGGAACATAGTGGCACCCCCTCCCACCCTCTTTCCCACCCACACTCCAATCCTTCTTCCCTCTCAGATTCCCACTCTTATTTTTTTTTAAAATTTTTAAAATTTTTTTGACAGGCAGAGTGGATAGTGAGAGAGAGAGACAGAGAGAAAGGTCTTCCTTTTTGCCGCTGGTTCACCCTCCAATGGCCGCTGCGGACGGTGCATCTTGCTGATCCGAAGCCAGGAGCCAGGTGCTTCTCCTGGTCTCCCATGCGGGTGCAGGGCCCAAGCACTTGGGCCATCCTCCACTGCCTTCTTGGGCCATAGCAGAGAGCTGGCCTGGAAGAGGGGCAACTGGGATAGAATCCGGTGCCCCGACCGGGACTAGAACCCGGTGTACCGGCGCCGCAAGGTGGAGGATTAGCCTGTTAAGCCACGGCGCTGGCCTCTTAATTTTTACAACGATCTATTTTCAGTACACTTAATAATCATATAGTTATCCCTACTCTAAGTAAAAATGTTCAATAAATAAAATAAACAATAATAAAACAATAAACAAAATGATAAATAAAATAAATAAATAAATAAAATTTAAATACAATAAACAAAATAAAACACTTCCTCAACAAAAGAGACCAGGGCTGTAAACAATCATTGATTCTCAAAATGTCTATTTCACCCTAATACATTATATTTCAAGTGCTCTATTAGTTACCTCAGATCAGGGAGAACATATGATATCTGTCATTTTGAGACTGGCTTATTTCACTAAGTATAATGGTTTCCAATTGTTACCATGGTGTCACCTCACTCCGGTTAGAATGGCCCACATTCAGAAATCAACAAATGACAAATGCTGGTGAGGATGTGGGGAAAAAGGTACCCTGGCCCACTGTTGGTAGAATGTAAACTGGTGTAGCCACTGTGGAAGAAAGTATGGAGATATCTCAGAAATCTGAATATAGACCTACCATATTATCCAGCCATTTTACTCCCGGGAATTTACCCAAGCCAAAAGAGACCAGTATATGAAAGAGTTATCTGTACCCCCGTGTTCATTGTAGCACAATTCACAATAGCCAGGATATGGAGTCAACCCAGATGTCCATCAACTGATGACTGAATAAATTATGGTATATATACACTATGGAGTACTACTCAGATTTCTTGTTTATTGCTACTCTTTGCAGCTACTAGTCTTGCCCTACAAAGAGTCCAAGGAAAGGAATAGTATATTGATAATAACTCAAAGGCAAGCTGGCTAGAAGCAGCAATGACAGGAAGAATTCTGTTCATTGTGATGTGGGTGATACTTTCCAGATGGTGACCTCTTACGTATGAATTAAACTCAGAGAAAGGATTATCACTTACATTCTTTCCCTTTCAGAGTCTTCACACAGCCCAGGAATTATTCCTCTACCCCCACAGAAAGCAATAAGCAATAATCACCTAATAAGAGTCTGTAACACCTTGAGAAAGTAGAGAACACAATCCCTTAGGGGATTTCCTGGGGAGACAAGAAAGGACTTGAGAACATCCCAGGGAGGAATGTGATACTTGCCACTGCGATTTTACAGAGATCGTTGTGACTATTTGTGATGCTGCTTTTTCCTAGACTCTTGTTCTGAGATGCTTGCTAACTAATCATTTTCTTATTTTTTTATTTTTTTAATTTTTTTTTGACAGGCAGAGTTAGCAAGAGAGAGAGAGAGAGAGACAGAGAGAAAGGTCTTCTTTTTTCCATTGGTTCAACCCCCAAATGGCTGCTACGGCCAGTGCACTGTGGCTGGCGCACCACACTGATCCGAAGCCAGGAGCCAGATGCTTCCTCCTGGTCTCCCATGCGGGTGCAGGGCCCAAGGACTTGGGCATCCTCCACTGCCCTCCCGGGCCACAGCAGAGAGCTGGACTGGAAGAGAAGCAACCGGGACAGAATCTGGCACCCCTACCGGGACTAGAACCCGGGGTGCTGGTGCCACAGGCGGAGGATTAGCCTAGTGAGCCATGGCGCTGGCCCTAACTAATCATTTTCTAAGTGAATGATTTAGATATATAGATGGATCTCTTCCTTTACAGGTTGACTATTCCTTGCTAGATTATCACAGAAGAGAGGTAGGAAAGGACCTCTGTTGCCTTACCAGTTCTAGTTCCCTGCCCAGAAGTTTGTTACAAAGCAAAATCCACAGGAATTACATGCTTGAAAGGTTGAATACACATAAATTATGTGCCTGAGACTCGTTGCAAAATGGTAACAACCTGAAATGGAAGACATAGCAACAGGCTTGTACAAAGACACAATCATCTCACAAGAATGCTTGAGTACCATTGTGTGTGTGTTTCCCAGTGACCTTGTCACACGGTACTGGAAGACAAGAGAAATAATTGAGTACCATTTTGGACATTTTCCTAGGACAGGCTCAGTCTCCACAAGGGCACTGATCTACCCATTCCTGGAAGCACCATGAGTTAATTCATTGATTTTAAATATTTTATAAAATGCACGCATCAAAAGGATGGAAGCATATACCTGTCAATTAAAAATTAAACAATCAATGCAAAACAATACACACACACACACACACACAAGAGCTCAACCAAGCCATCCATTATTATGAGCAAGTCCATCAACAAGAGACTAAGGAAAGACAAATAACTTACATCGGGCCTGCAAGTAAAATACATTTATCAGTTCACTTAATAAATGCTTTGTGACATTTAAAAGGCTGTTTCTCTGTGGTCTTATACCAAGAGGGATTTACACATGCATACCCATGTGTATTTGAAGAGCTTATAATCTGAGCAAAGGCTGCTGAGGGCTCCCAGCAGGCTCCACTAATAGGGAAGTTATTTAAAAAATAAAACAAATAGACATGGGTATCTTTGGGAGTTTTCCGTATCACAATCTGAATTTGGGAGATGGACGAATTAGAAGGTTCACATTGTACCAGTCTGCGGTGACTCGTGTCTGAGGCAAGTACAAATTATTTTCAACTTCCTAGGGCAATTTGGCAACATGCATCTAAAGCTTTGAAATTTTTTACTTCCTTTGCCTTAGGAATTCTACTTACCAGAATTTATTTTACAGAAATGGCTGTGGAGATGACACAGATTTAGCAACAAAATAATTCATTTCGGCATTGGTCACAATAGCCAAATGTAAGAGAGTCTAAAAGTTCCAAACTACAAGATTATTTCAACATATTATGGATAGGACACCGAGCAAGAAGCTTATGTAAATTGCTCACAATAAGAATGACAAAATAGTTAATGACATCATAAGATGAAAGATTTCTACCACAGGATAATATTACTGAATCGTCTCTTTTTGTTTAAAATAGTATATGCCCATGAATACCCTTCCAATTTCTTTGTATATGAGGATGGTACAAGCCTGCAATGGAAGATTTTATTTTTGCTTGTTTGTAGTAGCATCACTTTCTAAATGGAATAATTTAAAACCAATAAAAATGCACTTGAGTGAAAACAGTTGCCAGCATGGTTGGGACTTGGACTAAGAAGGAGACAAAGCTGGAGATGCAGGTAAGAGCCAGAGGAGACTTAAATGCTAAACTAAGAAACAATATATTTTCTCTACATATGGTACATTTTATTGGAGTTAAAATTGAATCACTGCTTCCTAAAATATGGAATCTCATTTTATGCTTACAATTGGAGGCAATTTGAATCCCTCCCAATCCAAAAACCTTTATCAAGAATCACAACTCTCAGGGCCGGTGGGCAGAGCGGCTGGAAGCTGTGTTGGTTTGTGGTCACATGGCTGTGTCACCTTGGCTGCCAGCATCATCCGTTGTAAATGCCTGGTGAACTACACCTGTTTACATGCCTGGGGATGTCTGTGAGTGACCTGGTGGCTTCTCCCCTGTTATTTTAACATTTGCTACTGTTATAATTTAAAGTCTTCTTTCTATCTTATCTATGATGCTCTAACAAGGTCACCCACGAGTTCATTGCATGGCAGAGCTGTAAAACACTCAGGACATTCAGGAAACTCGGCACTTTGGAACAGAACTTAGATGTGCTAAATCTCCACTGAGTAGGCCAAACAGCCGCCATCGTGTTCCGTCCTGCTAATTTAAGAGAGAGCACTTGAAAATATTAGAGAAAATGCAGCGAAAATAACGAGCAGTCTTTAAGCCAATATATGTTGCAAGGTTTGCAGATTTATGCACTCCAGGATCACGTCCCTTCTCCTGAGCACACTTTATGTTCTGTCCTGTGGGAAAAGTAGGCTTCAATTATGTAAGTTTTGAATTATATGAGATCTGCAGGCGTGCATAACATGCAAGGTGGTGGTGGAGGCAGATGGAAGGCGGAGGGGCTTTTGCAAAGAGGATGACATGAATGTAGGGTTTGGAAGACTACCTGGGCTTCTACCAAATGGGAGCATGAATCGGAAGGCAAAGATGGGACTTGGGAGTCGCTGGAGAGGAATTAGAAGCAGCAAGAAGGAATTAATACAAGATCCTGGGGTAGTTAGTTTCCGTGGATCATGTGGCTTAGCTTTCACAACCTATGGTATATTATTTCTTCTTGACAGTATGATAGAGGCCTCTAAAATCTCCCTTTATTTGTCAAGTTGTATTTTATTCTTTTGATGATTCCAAAATGAAAATTTTAGTTGTTAAGGCATTGCGTGCCAACCCCCCCCCCCTTTTATTTATTTTTTTGAAGTCCACATAATGAACAAATGTTTAACATGGAAAGTGTGAATTCATCACAAATAACCTCCTCACCTCTCTGCTATTGAATTCAGCTCTTCAAAGATAACCACTGTGAACCATTTGGTTAAGGCCTTCCAGACATTGTTGTGCATATAAATGGAACATTCCACACCTACAGTTCAGGAATATGCTTCTCCCTCCATGCAATCATATGTATATATACTGAATCATGAGCCATTTTATATTCCTTTAAATAAACTTTATTTTTAAGAGAAAATTTAGCTCAACATTAAATAGAGTGGATAGTACAGAGAGTTCCTCTATACCTTCTGCCTGTCCCCCTGACTCCTCACCCCAACCACTGCTGTTGATAACCCAAACCACAGTAGTACCGTTGTTACAATGAATAAGTAAACCTAGACTGGCGCAGCTTTAACCTCTAACATCCATCGTTTATATTAGAATCCATCCCTGGTATTGCTAATTCTATGACTTTGGACAAGTGTGTGCTGACACACATCTCTCATTGTAGAATCACACTGAAGAGCTTCATTGCCCTAAAAATCTGCTCTGCCTTCCCACTAACTCCCTTCTCACTAACCCTTCACAACCATTAGTCGTTTTACTGTCTTCTGTTTTACCTTTTCCAGAATGTCCTACACCTGGAATCACACAGTATGTAGCCTTTTCAGATTGGCTCTTTAGTAATATGCATTTAAAGAATCATCTATGTTTTTTCATGGCTCATTTGCTCATTCCGTTTCAGTGCTGAGTAATAGTCCATTGTCTGGATACACCACAGTTTATTGATCTAGTCATCTATGGAAGGATGTCTGTATTTCCAGTCTTTGGTAATCATAAATAAAGTTGCTAGAAACATCTGTGTGCTGCCTTTTTAAAAAAAATTTTCATTTATTTGACAGGTAGAGTTATAGACAGTGAGAGAGAGAGAGAGAATGGTCTTCCCTCCGTTGGTTCTCTCCCCAAATGGCCACCATGGCTGGCACTGCACCGATCCAAAGCCAGGAGCCAGGTGCTTCTTCCTGATCTCCCATGAGGGTGCAGGGGCCCAGGCACCTGGGCCATCCTCTACTGCCCTCCCGGGCTACAGCAGAGAGCCGGACTGGAAGAGGGGCAACCGGGACTAGAACCCAGTGCCCATATGGGATGCTGGCGCTGCAAGGTGGAGGATTAACCAAGTGAGCCACGGCGCCAGCCCCATGCTGCCTTTAAAAAAAAAAAAATCAGTAGCAGTAAGACTTCTGATCTAGCTCCCTGCTGACGGCTTAGGGAAGCAGCAGAGGATGGCCCAAGTGCCTGGGCCCCTCTACCCATGTGGGAGACCTGGAAGAAGCTTCTGGCTTCTGGCTTCGGCCTGGCCTAATTCAGCCCTGGCCGTGCAGCCACCTGGGGAGTAAACCAGCAGATGGAAGATCTTCTCCCTCTCTCTCTAACTCTTTCAAATAAATAAATAAATAAATATTAAAAAATACCTATTTTATATCTCTCAGACATTCAATATTAGTATTCTTTTAAAAATTAAAATGTAATGGTTATTATAAAAACAGAACATTTTCATTATTTAAAAAAACATGAAAATCACAGGCAACTATTAACGAGAAAGAAAGAAAGGAAATGTTACTATGATTCTATTTTTCTAAAACATCATAACATCTTGCTGAAATTCTCTTTCTGTATATACCAGATAGATTAATATTTGGTTTTATGGAGTTAAGATATATTTCAGATATAGTTTTATATCTTTTATTGTATAAACTTTTATTGTAAACATTTTATGACATTGTTAAAAATTTTCAAAGCTTGGCTTCTAAGGCTGTGTAATATCCCATAGACTTGTATAGAATATAATATATTTAATCATTTACCTTTTGTTGACGTTTAGGTCAATATGGATTTCTTACAGAAAGAGCTGTTACTGTGATGAATGTCATTGTGCCTTCAATCTTGATTTTTGGGGACTTTTATCAACTCTGAGAGAATCCTGAATACCTTGTGATCAGTGCCACTCTACGCGATGTTGACAGCCTATTCCTGGGTTATGGAGATCTACCTTGTCAGGTCCACCCCCTCCCTCTCTGATGGAAATAGAAGTCAGGAGAAAGTGAATTGGGAAACAGAGCAAATAGATGTCCACATTTAAACCCAAGGCATGGTCTCCAATGCATTTTTTTTTTTTTTGACAGGCAGAGTGGATAGAGAGAGAGAGAGAAAAAGGTCTTCCTTTTTGCCGTTGGTTCACTCTCCAATGGCTGCTACGGCCGGCGCATCTCGTTGATCTGAAGCCAGGAGCCAGGTGCTTCTCCTGGTCTCCCCTGGGGTGCAGGGCCCAAGCACTTGGGCCATCCTCCACTGCCCTCCCGGGCCATAGCAGAGAGCTGGCCTGGAAGAGGGGCAACCGGGATAGAATCTGGCACCCCAACCAGGACTAGAACCCAGTGTGCCAGCACCGCAAGGTGGAGGATTAGCCTGTTAAGCCACGGCGCCGGCCTTCCAATGCATTTTCATTATGCCACCTTCTTGAACTGAATTGGCTAGGTCCAGGGCGGGTCCAGTGACCACACGGATCATATATGAATTTAAAGAAAGGCAACAAATGTGAGTGGAGTTCACAACAGATTAGCACCATACTTCAAAAGTTCTTCTCTTTTTCTACTTCGCTCCATGTTAAATGTTGGAACTTTATCATCTCCTTACCATCATCATCATCATCTTTACTCTCATATCTTCCTCATCATTGCTATCCCTTCCCCCATTGCTATTCAAAAAGTATTGTTGTGTAACTAAGCATACACTACTTTTTCAAAAAAGAGACATTTAAACTATGTTTTGGAATAGTTTGTGATACATCAGTTCAAGTTTCCAAGAAATGTGGCAGATTTTTTTTAATCTTACTGTTACTATTTTACGATCTTAAAAACTCAAAGGCTCAAAATCTTTTCTGGAATTAAAAAGTATGCATTTCCAGATTAACCTTTGCATCCTATTATACATATTTTTTCTCATTGCTCAAAGCATTTGTTTGAGCTTAAATCCATGATATTGCCTTAATTCATGATTTTACCTTATTCTATGATATTAACTCCCAAATTGTCTTCCTTCATAGCAGTTTCTACAAAGGAACAAGGAGAACAGCTTCCCCCATTGTCATGTGCTGTTTCTTTCTCCTGACACACTTTTTTTTTTTTTTTTTTTTTTTGGTCAGGCAGAGTGGACAGTGAGAGAGAGAGAGAAAGGTCTTCCTTTTCCGTTGGTTCACCCTCCAATGGCCGCTGCAGCCAGCATTCTGTGGCCGGCGCATCACGCTGATCCGAAGCCAGGAGCCAGGTGCTTCTCCTGGTCTCCCATGCGGGTGCAAGGCCCAAGGACTTTGGCCATCCTCCACTGCCCTCCCAGGCCACAGCAGAGAGCTGGACTGGGAAAGGGGCAACCAGGACAGAATCTGGCGCCCCAACTGGGACTAGAACCCGGGGTGCCAGTGCCATAGGCGGAGGATTAGCCTATTGAGCCGCGGTGCTGGCCCTGACGCACTTTTAATGAAAGTTCCCTAAACTGGTATTTCCTCTAAAGTGTATTCATGGAATAATTAAGAGAAATGAGGCTCCAAAGAGACTGCGCGGTGCAGTGGTAAGCGCATGTGTGGACACTGGAGCCAGACCCACCAGGTCCACACAGCAACTCTGCTAGTGCTATGAGGACTGAAGGAGATTGTAATCATACATACGATACTTTATAGGGTCACTGATATGTTGTATGTATGAAGCAAGTATTATCCATTTTTTTTTAAAGATTTACTTATTTTTTACTTGAGAGACAGATTTACACAGAGAGAGGAGAGGCAGAGAGAGAGAGAGAGAGAGAGAGGTCTTCCATCTGTTGGTTCTCTTCCAGATGGCTGCAACGGCTGGAACTGTGCCGATCTGAAGCCAGGGGCCAGGAGCTTCCTCCGGGTCTCCCACACAGGTGCAGGGAGGGGCCCAAGGACCTGGGCCATCCTCTACTGCCTTCCCAGGCCATAGCAGAGAGCTGGATCAGAAGTGGAGCAGCTAGGACTAGAACCAGTGCCCACATGGGATGTTGGTGCTTCAGGCCAGGGCATTAACCTGCTGGGCCACAGCGCCGGCCCCCAGCATTATCCATTCTTAATGCTACAACTATCATAGTTAATAATTTGTGGTTCGGGGAACTATGGATTAAAACTTGTTTGGTTGTTTGTAAACCACAAGATTTCTCAGGATCGGTGATGGGCCGGTAGGTTTTAAAAATCTCTGAAAACTTTCCCAAGCTTATTCAACAAGGAGACCCTCTTTCAAGGAGTATTTCCCAGGGCTAATGTTCCTGAAAGCCTTTCCAAGAAACACAGCCCCAAACTACACCATGGCAATGTAGGTCAATACTCTCTTTACTTCTGTATCCATGGTGCTAAGATTTCAGCTTAACAATTTAAGATTACTCTTCAAGTGCTCTTATGTTATTTCAACCGCTAAATGCTATCTTTGCTGTAGCTCCCATCTGTGTGTAAGCATGTTGTAGGGAAGAGAGGACAATTTGCCCACACATGAGCCCACACAGTCTCCTGCATACACATACATGCACACGCACACACAAACACAATGTTGTGAGCAGGTGTGTCTGAGTCAGGCTGATGTTTGTATTGAGGAGGCAGTAAAGCTTTTTATTTTCCTTTAATTTATAACAGAGGTCTGCCAGAGGATCTATGTTTACCAACAAATAAAAATCCCTCATGAAATGCTGATCAGGATCAGAGTCTTTCAGTTATTTGTCATATGTTTCCTCTGTGTCCTTGGTAAACATACATGATCCTCCTGAAACCACTGTTCCAACAGCTTCTATTACTAAAAACTTTATGGAAAGATAATTTGTGTAGGATAAAGTTCACTCATCTCAAGTATACCATTCAAGGATATTTTTAAAAACTTACTGAGTTGAGTTTGGCTCATGTCCATCAACCTGGTAGAACCTCTGATGCCCATGTAACCCGCACTTGGACCCCTGCCCCCTTGCCTGGGCAGTTCCTTGTCTACTTACTCTCCACATAGATTTGCCTTTTCTGGATGTTTCATGTAGATGGAATTGTATAATAGATAGTCTTTTGTGTCTGGCTTCTTTCCATTAGCACATTTTTGAGGTTCACCCATGTTGTAGCATATATCAATACTCGGTGCCTTTTTACTCCTAAATAGTACTCTATTGTGTGGGTATAGCATATTTTGTTTATTCACCCATCTGTTAGCAGACATTTGGGCTGTTTCCACTTGGGATATTATGAATAATATTGCTTTGAACATGTGCAAGTGAATCTTTGTGTGTATATACATCTTCAATTCTCGTGGGTAGATATGTAAGAGTGGAATTTCTGAATCTCAGTTACTTCTTATTTTAGTTTGGTAAGTATTCGATGAACAAAGAAATTCAGTCAAAATAGATCCATTTCCATCTTACGAACAGATACAAAGAAATGTTAAGAGAGACAATTATGCACGAAAGGATGATGATTCCTTAGGAAATGTAGTGCTACATGTTATTTGTTACAAAACCTTTACTCTCGAAGCGACTATTCCGTGTTGACCTATGTAGGAACCTGTAGCTGAGACAGTGACTGTCACTCAACATCCTTTTCAACCCCTCTTCTTGTGCCTTCATGCACCACAGAGCAGAAAAACAAAAACTGCTATTCCCCAGCCTCCAGCAGATCTGGATTTCTGGTTGTGAATTAGGTTCTCCTGTGATTTGGAGAGTGTGAGTGTGGCAGGGCCTTATTCTGGTCGCTTGGCTATTGCTACTGATAAACAAGACACACTGTGTTTTTCTACAGCAGTATTTCTGTGTCCAGGCTCTAGTTTTATGAATATTGCAGTGCAGAGAGCAATGACAGTGGTTTCCTGATCCTTAGCTCAGAGCTGCAGTGGTGTGTTCTTGTAGTTGGCCGTTCTGTCTGGTCCCACCTTCCCGAATGTGGTAAGTAGTCCCTCCCAGTGGGCTAGCCTGCAGGTGCGCCTCAGACATTCCGGGAGACCCCGGCTAGAACTGGATTTCCTAATGGTCTGTAAGGACTCAACGCCCGTGTTCAGTCCCTTCCATGTGACATACCTATGAGAACTTGTGGTTCTAGCAACAAAATCCTACTAATTCTAAAGCCTAGCAAATGTTACCTGGTAATACAAAATAAGCAGGGTGTCTTGGTCCAGTTTCCCAGCAACAATAATTGTTCACTGAGACAAAGATTTGTGAGCAAGTAATTTCTTATTTTTCACCAGGAAATACTTACAAGGGTATATGGGAGAGGCAGACGGGAAGGGAGGGTGCCAAGAAAAGTGGGCTCGCAGCTAAGCCCTGCGGAGGGTAGCTTTGCTCATTCCCATATGGAAGGCGTGGGAAGTGTGGGGTAAAGCACATTACAGAGCCGTCCTGATCCAGGGTAAGAAGCTGGGTCTCTCACTCCTACATCTGTCAGTCACCGGCTAAGAACTGTCCCTGCCTACGGATGGGCTTTTGGGCAATGTGGCTCCAGTAGCAACGTCAGTCCTCCAAAGAAGAATTACATGTGCTGGATATTAGAAGCGACAGCACACCCATGACAGGAAGGGTGCAAGAAATTGGTAAGAAGAGCTGAGGGGATCTGGACAGTGCTCCCAGCTACACTGGGCTTGTCCTGGCCCGGGGCTGGGGTCCTGGAGCACTGGTGATCTGGCATAGCCAATTCCTTTTTCTTTTGGTACACTTTGAGGGTTAACTATAAAAGCACAGTTGATGCAATGCATGCCACCGGGGATAGCACCAGCCATAAACAAAACGTTTGACTCAATTTTCACTTTTTTAGTTAGGATTATCTCAAGAATAGAGGTTTGTTATCTGTTTGGTCTCGGCAACCAGTACCACTTAGTAGACATCTGCTTTGATTGAGACTAGGTGTTAGGGATACAAAGAACTGTAGAACTCAGACTCATTGGCGAAGCCCAGGGTCACCATGCCTCGACTCTGCCTCCTTCTCCCACTGTTTCTTGCTTCCCTGCTCACATGTCCATGCTCCAAATAGAACTTACCAGAATACGCTGTTGTGTTTCCCACACCCATGTCTTCTCACCTGTCATTTCTTTAGCTCGAATGTTCTTTCTTGTCCACTTGGCAGCTTGCTACCCATTGCCCCAGGATGCAGGTCATGACAGCTGTGGCAGAGTGGATGACCCATCAGTAGTGCCCAGCTCCTCCCTATAAAGGAGAGAGTGTGCCCTTTTCAGTCTCCTTGGATGCCGTAACTAGCCACGCACTCTGTTCTAGCCAATAAAACCAGGGGGCATTTTTACTTGGGATTCTCAGAAAAGATTTTGCTATCTGGTAAATGGAACAGGCCCAGGAGGAAAGTTGTTGGTGCTGCCACATCTCATTTTTTGCCTTCCTTGAACATGGATGGATCCAGTGGAGAAGCTATTAAAGTCCCCTGTGTTGTGAGACGACAAGTGTGAAGGAAGGCAGAGCAGCCAGATGGCTAGAGCCTGGGACCATGATGGCTACCAGGAGCTCCTGAGACAGAATCAGGGACTATCCACCCCTCCTGGGGAAAACAGACTACTGTTTAAATCGCAGGCCCTGGAGCTGGTTGTCTGTTTTTATTATTACTATTATTGTCAAAAAAGTTTTTAAAATTTTTCTTTATTTTTTGATTTTGGAAGGAGAGAGAGAGAGAGAGAGAGAGAGAGAGAGAGAAATGTCTCCCATCCATTGGTTCACTCTCCAAATTCCTCCAAAAGCCAGGGCTTAGCCATGGTGAAGCCAGGAGCCAGGAACTCAACCCAGACCTCTCATGTGAATGGTAGGGACCCAACTACTTAAGCCATCACCTGCTGTCTCCCAGCATGCACATCGGCAGGATGCTGGAGTCTGGTGACAGAACTGAGACTTGAATCCAGGCACTCTGATATGGGATGCAAGTGCCTAAATCCTCATCTTAGCTTCTGTGCCAAACGCTCACGCCACATTCACCTCTTCTGAATCTTTCAAAAATTTTTATTTTATTTTATTTTATTTAGTTTAGTTTTGTTTTGTTTTATTAGATTTTACTTATTTGAAAGGTAGAGAGAGAGAAGGAGGGAGAGAGGGAGAGAGCTCTTCCATCTGCTGGTTTACTCCCCAAACAGCCGAAATGGCAAGACCTGGGCTGATCTGAAGCCTGGAACCAGAAGCTTCTTCTGGGTCTCCCATGTGGGTACAGGGGCCTAAGGACTTGGGCCATCTTCTACTGCTTTCCCAGGCCATAGCAGAGAGCTGGATCAGAAGTGGAGCAGCCAGGACTTGAACCGGCGCCCATTTGGGATGCCAGCACTGCAAGCAGAGGCTTTATGCTGTATGCCCCCTACCTCTTCTGGATCTTTCCCCCAGTCCTTTCTGCTATCAATGTACCATATATTCATAAGTTATTTCATTGCACTTACCCCAGACAGCTTAACTGGCTTCTTTCTCACTGTTCTTCTAGGCTTTGATCGTGGAAGGACAGTTCCCATGTCTTATTCCCCCTAAAAATTTAGCACCTCCAAGTCCACACTCAATGCTTGGAAGATGACTGCTGAAAGGAGGGAGGACTTACTCTCTCCAACAACAGAGTCATCCTGGGGCTATGGTTTCCTTCCCTCCTGCTCTATGCTCAGTGTGGTCACCCTTGGCTCCCAGAGCACCAAAGTACTACTATCACAGGCTGTTACGTAAGAGCTTGAGGGTAATGGGTTTAGACTTAGGCACAGCTCAGAACAGAAGTCCAATTAACCAGCACTGTTTGAAGTTCTTCAGTGACTTGCTTCATTGAGTATCTCACGTTAGTCTTCTTTCTCCTCAGGTCCTGGCCTATGCCGTAGTCAGTCAGTCTCTCTCTCTTTCTCTCTCTCTCTCTCTCTCTCCTTTTTCTACAGACATCCTCTGCTCCCTGCCCGCATTACAGAGACTGTTACTTGTATTTTCTTAACTTCATTACAACAATATGTTAACCAGTTAAACCCCAAAGTCTTTCTAAACCAGGTCTTGAACTCACTTCCAAAAATCAGTGTTATCTGTCTCTGATAGCACTTGAAAGGCATTTTCAAATTCATTTTTCTTCTATTTCTACAGGATCAATTTCTTAGACAGGGTTTATTGCATCCAATAATCTGTACACTTGGGGTGGAATGAAGGTGGAGTGGCTCTTGTTCTTGCTACAACAGATGGAAAAAAATGAGGTGATTTATCTTAGAAAAGAGAAAGCTAAGGAACAATTTAATAGTCTTCAAATAAAAATTTTATTAGGATCTTGAGAGAGAAGCAAGGTGGCTCTGATAACCCCAAATTTATGAACGATTTGGAAATGCACAGGTTTGTACACTGGACTTAGCTAATTCTATAATGAATTTGTATTCCTCTGTCACCTGGGGTCAGGAAAGGAGGTGGTGCTATGGCAATGTGGAGGAGAGCAGAGGAACTTAACCTGAAGATTTGGTTTGACATGTCTCAGTGTGGGTAATTAAGAGCTAGCTCTCCACAAAGAGAGGTTATGTAACCATCTTCAGTCCCAGGAAAGATAGACGGGGATGAGGAAGGGAAAGAGGAGAGGAGTGGGAGGGGGCGGGCTAGCTCCTTTCTTCCTGGGGTGTTGAAATTTCCTGTTCCTTTCTTTTTCTTAAAAAAGATTTATTTTATTTATTTGAAAAACAGAGTTACAGAGAGAGGTAGAGAGAAGTATTCCATCCGCTGGTTCATGTCTTAGATGGCCACAACGGCCGGAACTACGCTGATCCGAAGCCAGGAGCCAGGAGCTTCTTCCAGGTCTCCCACACGGGGGCAGGGGCCCAAGGACTTGGGTCATCTTCTACTGCTATCCCAGGCCACAGCGGAGAGCTGGATGGGAAGAGGAGCAGCCAGCACTAGAACCGGTGCCCATATGGGATGCCGGCACCGCAGGTCAGGGCTTTAACCCACTATGCCACAGCGCCGGCCCGTCCTGTTCCTTTCAACCGAAGGATCACATTCCCAAGTCTTTCCGCACCAGCTTGTGACTGCCTCAGCTCACTGAGCTGAAACTATGGATCCGGAAGGTAGAAATACAGTCTAGACATACAGAGCCCACTTCAGCCAAGTTGAGTGGTCTTGATAGTAGCCTTTATGAGCTTCAGAAAACCAACCAGAAACCAAGGTTGAAACCTTGCACTGGGTCCTTCTCCTCCCCACTTCTCTTGGGTCATTTTCTAGAGGATGGCATAGGGTAAACACACAGCCAGAGGGACACCATTCCACAAGAACAACCATGATCAGAACCACTTAGGTGGCAAGGCCATTTGGTACTCATTCCCCATGATATATGAGGGGACTTCAAGAATTTCATGGAAAAACGGATGAAAAGAGAAATTTATTTTGATGTAAAAATGTTTGAAGCCTATGCATAGGTATTTTTTTCATAATACATATCACGACAGGTGATGTGCACAATGAATCTAAGAATATTCACATAATATAATGTCACTCCATCCTCTTAAAGAGTCTGTAGGATTGATATCATGTCCATTTCACAGATGAGATGATCGAAGCTTAAAGAGATCGGATGATGTGCTCAAGGTTGCAGCATTAGGATATGACGTCATCAGGTTTGTAGTCCGGGGCTAGTCTCCAAAGCTGAGCTCATACTCTGTTTACCACACAGCAGGTCAGTGGGTACGTGGTGAGTGAGCCCTGGGTGAGGGGAGGGTGGGAGGGGGTGAGCAGGAGAGTGATTGCTCCTTCCCAGTAGGCCCATATTTTGTGCCAGGGTTGTAGGCAGTATTTGTATCTTTACAAAAATCCTTCAATGGAGTAGCGCACAATCACCACCACCACCATCCTCATCATCATTTTGCCTCCACATTGTGGACTGGCTCAACACATCCAGCTTTGCAGAAATCTTCATTTTGAGATATAAAAATTCTTCTCCTAAGACTCAAGTTTGTAAATTTCTAAATGGGAAATGATATTGAAATCATTGCCACATCATCATCTGTTAACCCAAACATTAAAACAAAAAAAAGCAACAAAAATAACGGCGACGTCTCACAACAGGCATAAGACATTGTCCGGATCCGTGAGAAGAAAATATGATCACACACATAAAAAGACTGAGTCCACAGCACGAAGTCTTCTTCAAGTCGTCAGTGAAAGACATCTGAATGCAGACCTCTCAGCAGTGTCCTTTAAAATAGCCAAGCACGGGATTGGCATTGTGGCGTAGTGGGTTAAGCCGCCGCCTGAAACTCCGGCCTCCTGTGTGGGTGCTGGTTCTATTCCTGGCTGCTCCACTTCTAATCCAGCTTCCTGCTAATAGCCTAGAAGAGGCAGCAAAAGATGACCCAAGTGCTTGGACCCTTGCCACCCATGGGAGACCTGGATGAAGCTCCTGACTTTGGCCTGGCCCAGCCCTGACCATTGCAGCCATCTGGGGAGTGCACCAACAGATGGAAGATTCTCTTCTCTCTCTCTCTCTCTCTCTCTCTCTCTCTCTCTCTTTCTCCCCCTCCTTCCTCTCTGTAGATCTGACTTTAAAATAAATAAATGAATAAATCTTTAAAAAAATAAGCCAGGTTGAGCCTTTTAGTGCATTTCCTTCCTTCCTTTTCCCCCTTCCTCCCCCATCACTCCTTTTCTTCCTTCCTTCCTTTCTTTCTTCCTTTCCTTATTTTTTCTTTCTTTCTCTCTCTCTCTTTCTGTCTAGATTTATTTATTTATTTATTTATTTATTTATTTGAAAGGCTGAGCTATAGGGCGACAGGAAAAAACAGAGAGAGAGAGAGAGAAGGAGAGAGAGACAAAGAATTTTCCATATGTTGGCTCACTCCCCAAATGGCGATGGCTGCAATGGTCAGAACTAGAGAGAGAGAGAAAAAGAGAGAGAAGGAGAGAGAGAATCTTCCAGCTGTTGGTTCACTCCTCAGATGGCTGCAATGGCCAGGGCTGGGCCAGGCCAATGCCAAGAGCCAAGAGCCAAGAGCCAAGATCCAGGAACTGCATCCTGATCTCCCATGTGGGTGGTGGGGCCAAAGCACTTGCGACATCTTCTTATGCCTTCCCAGGTGCATTAGTAGGGAGCTGGAAGAGCAACCAAGACTCTAACTGGCACTTATGTGGGATGCCAGCGCCACAAGTGGTAGCTTAACTTACTATGCCAAAACACTGACCCCCACCCCACACTTAGTGTGTTTCCAAACTAACTCAGTGGTTCAGCCAGTATTTAAAAAAGAGAAAAAAGAACAAGCTAGAAAATAGAATTAGTCTATATTGTTTTATAGGGTTTGGTGTCAGTCCTATAGACACATGTGTGTGAGTTTGCATGTGTGTACATGTGCACATGTGTGTTCCCTGGGCTCCATCCTTCTCTGTGTAGTTGATCAGACAAGCTTGAAGGCCTTGCTGCTCAGAGCACTAATGAATGCCTCAGAAATGTTCGTGAAAAGCTGGCTGAGAACGCTCCCTGATCTTGTACGCCCATGGGGACCGTGAACACCATCACGTCCAGCATCGAAATCTATGGCCTGTGCTCTGCAAGGTTAGGATTCGATGTTGAGGCAGGGCAGGAATGCGTGCCACTTTAAAGCAGATGGCACCTGGGGCTAACTGAGAAGATGCATGGTCAGCTAGAGAGTTGGGCTGCGCAGAGCCATTCGGACCAAGTGATGGCATGAGTTATGAGAGGGAGGGAAGGCAAGCCCTTAGACATTCTGTGACCTGACTGCTACCTCACTCTCTTGAGCTACATTGGAGCAGAAGCTCTCCTTCTGTGATGAGAAAGACTTTCTCCTACTTAATCGAGACAGTAATTATTTGTTATTCCCATTAAGAGTAAGTCAGGATGTATACCAAGGTACTTCAGAAAAGTTCATGGAAAATGGAATTTTTTTTAAAAAAATTTTATTTGAAAGGCACAATGACAGAGAGAGAAGGAGACAGAAGATAGATAGATAGGTAGAAGATAGATAGATAGATAGGTATCTTCCATCCACTGGTTCATTCCCCTATTCCCTATAATAGCTGGGGCTGGGCAAAGCTGAAGCCAGGAACTCTGTCTCCCATGTGGGGGGCAGAGGTCCAAGCCCTAGGGTCATCCTCTGCTGTTTTTCCAGGTGCATTAGCAGGGAGCTGGATGGGAAACGGAGGCAGGGCTTGATCCTGGGCACTCTGATATGGGATATGGGCAATCCCAAGTGGTGGCTTAGCTTACAGCATCATGATGTCTGCCTCTCAGTTTTACTACTTATTTTCATTTTATTTGAGAAATAGAGAAAGATAAAGACAGAGATCTTCCAGCTGCTGGTTTACTTCCCAAATTCCCCTAACAGCCTGGCCTGGGACAAGCTGAAGCTGGAAGCCAGGAACTCAATCCCAGTTTCCCACGTGGTGACAGGGACCCAGGTACTTGAACCGTCATCTGATTCCTCTCAAGGTTTGTATTAGTAAACGTATAGTTTTTCCATAATACAATGTTTCTGTGAACTTTCTGAAAACCACTCATACACGTAAGTTTCTACAACATACAAACAAATAGCAGCATCAGTAACTTCCCCGGTATGTCTGCTGGGTGGCAGGCACCTGTTACATGCTCTGCATTATCTTTAATCCTCTGAGACCTTATGAGGTTGTTCCTGCAGAAATTTTACACAGAAAAGGATAGCAGCTATTGCCTTGAAGTGTTAGCCGGAAAGGCTAGCTGGACAGCCATGCACAATGCTCCTACAAAGCTGCTGATTTGGGGACATCAGCCCCGTCCTGTCTACAAGCTCATTTTTGTCAGCAGCTGAGAGTTGATCTCTCAGGTGCAGGTCAGGCTGTCCAAGCTCATGGTGGAGGTGTGGACAAGCAGAGTGCCTACTGATCGACTTAGGATGAGAGCCATCCTGACACGGCTTGGACCACTGGAGCCAGCCTGATCTGTTCATGGGAATTCAAATTTCAATGCGCCATTTGCTTGGTGAATGTGAAATTGGAAAAGAGGATGATGGGCTGGCTATCGAGTTGTAGTGTAGGAATGGCCTGAAATGTCTACTGGAGGCGAGGGTTCCCAGTCATTTCTCAGAGAGAAAGAGAGCAGACTGAGGAAACCGTTTAGAGAACAAAGCAGTAGGCTGTGCCCTGCTTCCCCGGTGTTCAGCGCCAGAGACCTCAACTTGGACTTGATGCCGAAGCACTGGCCTTTGATACCTCACCCAAACTGAGGATAGAGCCAACCGAACTCGCCTGCCCAGATGCTCTCTCAGAAGCTGGAGCTGAGAGAAGGCAAAAGGAGCTTAAGAGAACTTGAAGGTCAAGTTCCCTAAGGCTGAGCAGGCTGATCCAAGAAAGCAAGATCACGCTGTGCGTGGGCTGGCTCCTTGATTCTGTGACTGCAGCTCTTGGTTCATGAGGCCAGTAGTCAACAGGACTGTCTTGCGGGCTTGCATCAGATTAGCGTCTCTTATCCCCCTGGGGAGAAAAGTATAATGCAGATGTGAGGGAGGGGGAGAGGAGCCAGAGATGGGGGAGAGAGAGCGACATACAGAGAGAGAGAGAGAGAGAGAGGGAGAGAGAGAGAGATGCTCTAAGAACTCCCTGAGATAGTGTGCAAGGTGGCTGGGGAAGGGCCTTCATCTATGAGCCTGAGATGGGAAGATGGGAAAAATCATAAACACAAAAGGGCTACACTGCCTGTGGGTGTCCTTGACCGAGATGCCCCTTCCTGACTGTTCTTACCAGAACACTGTCAGACCGCCTTGGAACCCCTTATAGGCAGGGGTAGAATCTGTGACCTTAGCAGAGTGCTTAGCAGACTCCCAAAATATGTGTGGAATGCATGGGCTTGCTTCTCTCCCTCTCCTTCACCTTCTGCCACGTTAGCCAACCCCACCTGAAATGGACTGTTACTGCCTTAGCCATGTTATTACGCCCCATCTGATTACCATGTTCAGCCTGATGACTGTGCACATCTCTGCTCCATACATCATGGATCGATTTTCTTGTTGAGCTCTTGGAGGACAAGCTCATTTTCCTTCCTGACGCCAACTTCTTTAGGGGGATGTTTCCCCCTGGCTATCAAGTTCTTATCATCTCATTCCCATTCTAAGATCAGAGCCAAAGTTAAGATCCAAGGCCTCTGGGGAAAAAAAAACAAACGTGATTCAAGGTACCGTTTGAACAATCCCTGTTAGACGTTAATATTTCTCAGAAATCAGGCCAGGCCAAGTTTTTCCCAAGACTCTACATTTACTTCTACTTCCCACAGAAGTCGTCTCACCCAAGAGAAGAAATTCTTTGCACTGTGCGTGTGGTGATGGACATCTTCTAAACATGGCCCTTTGGGCTAGGAATTTCATCTAGGCTCAGGCTTTTGTGTGGGTGGCCTGTTCATCTCCGTTAGTGAGCCATACTTCCTTTCGCCATCACTTTCATAACTGCTGGGAGAAGGGGGCCCCCTTTCTCATGGCAGAGGTAGCCTGGGGAGACCCTGTGAGGTCAGACGCTGCTGCTTGGATCCCGAGACACGTAGCACCAGCCGCCTCGACTGGTCACAGATGAGCCCAGCAGGGTGAAGGCGCGTTACTCTTGGCCTTCTCCTTCTACTTGTTCTTCTGCTTTATTTGTGGCTTCTTGCAACTAACCCAGTTAGGTTTCTAACAACATTTGGCTCCTGAGCTCCTGCAAGTCACAAGCTCATGGTACGAAGGGCAGAAACAGTCCAACAGTGATGTTTAGGGGGTTGGTGTAGCGGGAGGTCCTTGCATCACTGGGCGTTGTGTGTCCTTCAAAAGTGGTTCTCACAAAAGGGTTGTTCTAAAGCTTGGATTTGGGCCCAGCCGCTCCTTGCTTCCTGCTCCCTGTGTGATCCTCCACACGCACCTTGCCCTTGCCATCTGCTGCCCTCTCAGAGGCCAACCCAGTGCACCAACCTGACCTTAGACTTGACCCTCTGCAACTGTGAGCTAAATAAACCTCTATCTTTTAAAAAAAACAAAAAAACAAACAAACAAACAAAAAACCTCTGTATTTATAAAGTTAGTTGCTGCAGGTATTTTGTTATAGTGATGAAAAGCTGACAAACACACCCAGGCTTTCCCTTTGCTTTTCTTTTCTTTCTTTTTTTTTTAATTAAACTTTTATTTAATGAATATAAATTTCCAATGTACAGCTTATGGGTTACAGTGGCTTCCCCCTCCCATAACTTCCCTGCCACCCACAACCCTCCCCTTTCCCGCTCCCTCTCCCCTTCCAATCACATCATGATTCATTTTCAATTCTCTTTATATACAGAAGATCCGTTTAGTATATATTAGGTAACGATTTCAACAGTTTGCCCCCATATTCCCCTTGCTTTTCTTTCTCTTTTTAGGTTCCCAGATGTCAGGATGGCTTTCAGAGCTTTTCCTTTCTTTTCTCACTCCACCCACATCCCCTTGGTTCCTCAAATGCATCAAGTCCACTGCCCAGCTAAGGACATACATATACAAGATGGACGCCACGAGTGAGTCCACACTTCCTGGAGCTGAATTGCTGGAGCGAGTTGCCTAGGTCCAGTTGCCTGGGCCTCAGTTTCCCTAGCTGTAAAATGGAGGTGATACTGTAGTACTTACCCCATAGTGTTTCTTTTTAATGTTTCTTTCTTCCTTCCTTTGATAGGCAGAGTTACAGAGAGGCAGAGAGAGAGAGAGAGGTCTTCCAACCACTGGTTCACTCCCTAGATGGTTGCAAGAGCCAGAGCTCTGCCGATCTGAAGCCAGGAGCCAGGAGCTTCTTCCGGGTCTCCCATGTGGGTACAGGGCCCCAAGGACTTGGGCCATCTTCCACTGCTTTCCCAGGCCATAGCAGAGAGCTGGATTGGAAGTGGAGCAGCCAGGACTTGAACCGGCGCCCATTTGGGATGCCAGCACTGCAGACAGAGGCTTTACCCACTATGCCACAGTGCCAGCCCTACCCCATAGGTTTATTGTGAGAATCAAATACCTGAATATATGTGACGTGCTTATCAGTGTTGTTTAATACATAGTGTCAGAGTGTTTAATGGGAAAGAAAAAACAATATCATGTCACTGGTGGATAAGAATGAACAGGAATGGGAAAACGCGATCACAGAACACAGGTCCTATTCCACTCTCTGCTTCTCTGATTGAGGATGAAGACTTGGCTGTGTCTGTGTTTTTTCCCCTGGAACATCCATGTCCTCCAAAAGAACCCTTGATCTGTCCCCTGCGGAAGCCTAACTTAGTCCAGAAATCTCCAAGCTACCGTTTCTTTTGGCAGAGCGAAAAAAACAGGTCCCTTTAGTGAAGCAGTACCTCCGGCTGTTTTTAAATAGTGTTTATATTAATGACCATTTGTTTATGCCCATGTAATGTATGCATTAAATAACAGCCTTTGCATTATATAATTGCAGTCTCAAGGTATGGAGAGAAAAAAATGCAGGGATAGCATGGGGAAGAAAAAAGCAATCGTCACCAGCCCACCAGGAAAATGCCCCCTCCTCCCAAATTCGCTCTCTAATTACAGAACTGTGTTTATGTACACATTTAGATAATTACATGTTTATATGTCTTGTCTCCCCTCGATCACAAGCCAGTGTCTGTTCCATGGTGTGTTTTCTCGGTGCTCAGAACAGTGCTATACTTACCTGAGAGCGTAAAGTACAATTTGCTGACAAACCAAGGCTGTTTTTGCAAATCAATATAAATATACCATAGATTGCACTAGCTTAAAAAATATAAAGTCTGTCAATTTTATGAGTTGACAAATATAACAAAAATCAAGAGAAAGAAAGAAAACATGAGTGGTTTGTGTTTTTCTAATCACATGCTCTGATTTCATTCATATATGTGAGTACGTTATAAATATGTATATGTACAGAATATGTATATATATATATATGCACATGTATGAAAAAACTATGCATGGACTTTTGTACCAAATTAGCTTATCTTTTAATTCCATTTTCATGGACTTTTGGAAGTACCCTTATGTATACATATCTGTGTATACACCTCATTTATAAATGTGATGCATGAATGTGTAAGATACGTGGGTGTTAGGAACATGTGTATCCTATATTCCCAAAGTTGCATCTATGAAATTTGCATTCATTAAATGAAAGCTTTACAAAAAGGAATATGTGTGTCTATGCGTGTGTGTATGCCCAATGTGTGAGCTAAGTCAATCAGTATACCCAAGGAGAAAACCTTGTAGCACCCAAGTCACCTTAGAAGATTGTACGCATCATTAGGGGCTTCGTGTTCAGAAGCTCAAACATGAAGGTTTAGCTTCTTTCGTTTCTATTCCCGTCCTGTCTGTGGCCTCACTATCTTCGGAGCTCTGGAGGCTGGAGCCTAGTTTGAATGAGGGGAGAAACACAGGCAATGGGCCTTTTGTGCACTGAGTTATAAGAACTCAGTGCTTTTAAGATACAACACCATGGGGTATGTGTGTGTGTGTGTGTGCATGACATAGCCTAATCTAAACACTTGCATTTTTATGATTTCAGGTAGTTCCGACAACAAACCTGTAAAACAAGGTTTCCATTTACAGATCAGAGAGCTAAGAACACTGAGGTGATTTGCTCGGAGTTGGTTGGTGGTAGGGCCTGGGTTGGAACTGGGGAAACAAGCTTGCCAATGTGATGCTTACCCCGAACCCTTCCCTCCCCGAATCTGATCACAAATCATGGTAATGAAGGAAGCTTTGACATGAGATCTATAAGGACTCCTTTATGGAACAGGAGGGACCTGGACTAAGACCCTTCTATTTACAGAGGAGGGAGCTGCAGCCCAGAGGTGCCAGAGACATCCCTTGTTGTTGGCAGGACTAAGAGAGCAGGCCAGGCTCTCAGCGCCCAGCCCTTTCTCCATCCTACCTCCTTCCACCCCAGTCAGGAGTCTGGAGCCCAGAATGCAATGAGAAAAATCTTTTGATGACAGATATTAAAAATAATGGTAAGAAAAAGTAGGAAGAGTTCCACAGGAAAATGAGAAAAAGCATGTGTAGGTAATTTATGAAGGAAGATGAATTTGTTTTTCCTAAAGTTTGACTTGGCTTATCATTTAAGAAATATAAATTAAAAGAGAAAGCATTTTTTTCACAGTTGGCAAACTTATTCTTGTTTTAATCTTGATTTATTTGACAGGTAGAGAGAGAGAGAGAGAGTTTCCATCTGCTAGGGCATCCCCTAAATGCCCTCAATAGCCAGGATGGGTTTGGCCAAAGCCAGGAGCTAGGAATTCAACCCAGGTCTCCTGTGTGAGTGGTAGGAAGCCAATTACTTGAGTCATCAGCTTCCTCCCGGGGTCCGCATTAACAGAAAGCTCGAGTCAGGAGCTGGTATTGAAACCATGTTGTCTGACGTGGAATGTGGGTGTCTTAAGTGCATCTTAACCACTCATCCCAATTTTTCATTTTTTATTATGACTACTCATTGTTTCAAGTGATAAGACCTTACTGTGTGACTGATAGATGCATAGCTGAAAGAGAAAACTGTTCCAACCTTGCAAGAAAGTAGTTGAGTATTATGTGTCTAGAACTTTAAAAAACTTTCAAGGCTTTTGAGTTAATGGTTTAAATTCCAGGAAAATAAACAAGAATATAGCCAAAGGACATTATATGCAACAGTATTTATAATGATGAAAAACACTGATAAGTTCATATGTTCCCAAGTAGAATGATTTAATAAATGAATATATATCCATGTGATGTGATACTATACAGCTGTTAAAATCATAGCTTGGAATATTTTTTGGTAACTTGGGAAAAGGTTCATGATATATTAAGTGAAAATGAGAATCCCAAACTGGAAACAATCTGATTCAGGATTACTACCATTGAAAATGCATGCTGCAAATGGCTGGAAGGAAATCAACAGAGGTTGCCACTTCTGAATGTTGAGTCCTGGGACGTGTTCTGCCCATAGTAAGGTGTGCGGTTTTTGTTTGGTTGTTTGTTGTATTTAAAGTGTATGTATGATTTTTTGTCTGTTGCTTGGATAGGCACACGAATGATTTGTGGGATTACAGATAAACTGTCTTCCCTGTATTTTTTGAATTTTTCCAAATGTTGTATCAAGAGAAAGTATTTGATTATGATAAAAATTAGCCATAATAGAAAACTTGTAGTGTGTCAGTATTGAGTGATGAGCAAGATAGGAAAAACTGGTGGTTTTGGGGGTTTGGTTTTGCTTGATTTCCTTCCCTTTTGTCATTTCCCAAAAATTCAGGGCTCTGGACCTTAGCACTGACTCAGAGCCCTTTCGGTGGAGAGGGCGGATGTGACCTTTGAGGATGACTTTGCTCCATTCCTGTGCAGTGATCCTGAGTGATAGAATTTCTTCTCTCATCAAGAGCCTCCGCCACGGGGTGGGCTTGGCACGGCAGTTACGATGCCTGCATCCCACGTAGGAGTGGCTGCGTGAGAGTCCTGGTGCCACTCCTGGGCCCAGCTCCCTGCTAATGTGCACCCTAGGATGCAGCAGGTGATGGCTCAAGTGCTTAGTTCCCTGTCATCCACATGGGAGACCCAGACTGAGTTCTGGGCTCCTGGATTCGATGTGGCCCAGCCCCCGCTGTTGCGGGCTTTGGGGGAATAGACCCTCAGACTGGAGAAATCTGCCTGCTTGTTTCTCTGCCTTTCAAACAAATAAATAAAATTTAAAAAATCCTCTGCTGTAGAGCATTCTCAAAGTTAAAATCACGGTTAAAGGCTTTTCCCAGCTTCGCAGAGTGCTTTGTTTTGCACCTTTAAACCAGCCTGGGGCCTGTATCCATTCCATCTGAGCAGATCCCCGTGCTCTGCCAAGGGACAACTGGGCGAGGGCCGGCCCTGTCTGTGCTGCCTGGTCTCTGTCTAACCCAAGTGGCCTGATTGGAGCAGGATGTCCCATGGCGTTCTCATCAGTACCAGATGTGAACCACAGGACTTCCTGCGTGGGAGCCATCTCAGAGAGAACTCCTAGTGTAGGTCTCTGGACAGCTCCACGCAGCCCGTTTCTTGTTTCTGAAAACCAACTGGAAACATACAGTCTGTTGCTGGAAGGCAACTGGGTTCTTTCCCTAGGAGGGCAGCTCAGCTTCCTTCCACGCTATCATTTCCTTAGAGAGTCAAAAATCAGCTGCTGTGCGTCATCACCAAGCACGGGCCAGTTGGTAAGGAAAGTGTAGAAGAAGAATGTATCTCTCTATTGAGGCTCATCTCCCACTTACTTTTCATAATTTAGTAGACCAGAAACTGCCCAAAAATTATGATCAAAGTATCACTGACTTTCTTCCAAAGGCAAATGAAAAAATTTAATTTTTTTCCTACCTATGGGGTTATGAAGGAAACAAGGACCTGCATACCTGTTACAGAGAGCTTATTATGTTAAAAATAATTTTGACATAAAAAGAGAGAGGACAAGAAAACCAGATTTATTTCTGAATCGGATAGAGGACCGAAGTCAAATAAGACATCCCCATGACAGCACGCAAGGCAGAATTCTACGTACTTCCTACTGTCCAGGATTGGGTTGTTTTTAATAGTGAGGTTATCCGCCATTGCAGGCTATTTTAAAAATCATATGTCTATCTGCATGTAATTCAGCTACGTGTGACATTACATTGGGCTTTTATGACCACATATGAGGATACTTCAAAAGTTCACGGGGAAGGAGATTAAAAGATAAGTTTATTTATTTGATACAAAAAGTTTACATTGCTTCTTCATAGTATGCATTTTCCATGGAGTTTTGGAAGATCTCGCTTATGCACGGATTTCAGAATTCTTTACACCAAAACGAATTTATCTTTAATTCCACTTCTCCTTGAACTTTTTTGAAGTATCCACTTACATATGAATCAAGCTGTGAGCAAGGTGGAACATTAGCCTGACCCAATAATTTTTTTTAAAGATTGATTTTATTTATTTGAAAGACAGAGTTACAGAGAGAGGTAGAAAGAGAGGTCTTCCATCCGCTGGTTCACTCCCCAGATGGCCGCAATGGCTGGAGCTGAGCCGATCCGAAGCCAGGAGCCAGGAGCTTCTTCTGGGTCTCCCATGTGGGTGTAGGGGCTCATGGACTTGGGCTATCTTCTACTGCTATCCCAGGCCATAGCAGAGAGCTGGATTGGAAGAGTAGCAGCTGGGACTCAAACCGGCAGCCATATGGGATGCTGGTAATTCAAGCCAAGGCGTTAACCTGCTGCACCACAGCGTCGGCCCCTGACCCAATAATTTAATATGGAAACCCATGAGAATGAGTTATGCTTGTCTCAGACACAAATGATAGCCAATTGTATTATCACCTTTTTTTCTAAGCAGCCTTTAGAATAAATAATGACCTGTAAGATGGGAGGATGAAAAAGTCATCTCTTACCCAAGAACACTTACTCTGCGTAGGACAAAAGACTAATGAGTTTACCTAAAAAATATGCCACAACATTACATTTCCCTCTGTGAGATCAGCCCTAAAGGACTCCTGGAGACAACTCCATCTTCTCTTCACCTGTCTGTAATTTTTTGTTGAGTGTCTTCTACATGATAAGTGCCATGGAACGTACATTAATCAAGACTTGAACCATATGCCTGCCCTCAATGAGTTTTCTCTCATGTCAATAGGAAGGACCACACATCTATTCAAGTACAATAAGTGTAGTTAGTAAAAGTTACAGCACAGCTTGTAGGAAGAAGAGATCCTATTTTAAATTGGGGTAAGGTGTTAGTGATCAGAATAATCAGATTTACAAGGACCTGATCATTGAATGATTAAATCACTGCCACCCACCGTTCTCTATAGCAGTGGTTTCTAAGCATTTATTATTTTACTAGTCAATAGTATATAAAATTTTGAGTGGCAACTCCCATATATATATTCATATATATATGAAGTCTTCCAACACTTCATAGAAAATGCACATTATGAAACAATCATGCATGGATTTCAAAAATTTTTGCACCAACATAAGTTTATATTCTTTTTAAAAATTTATTTATTTATTTGAAAAAGTTACACAGAGAGAAGAGAGGCAGAGAGAGAGTTCCTCCATCCGATGGTTCACTCCCCAATTGGCCACAACGGCTGGAGCTGCACCAATCTGAAACCAGGAGCCAGGAGCTTCTTCCAGGTCTCCCACGCAGATGCAGGAGCCCAAGGACTTGGGCCATCTTCTACTGCCATCCCAGACCACAGCAGAGAGCTGGATCGAAGAGGAGCAGCTGGGATTCAAACTGGAGCCCATATGGGATGCTGGTGCTTCAAGCCAGGGCTTTTAACCCACTGCGCCACAGTGCTGGCCCCAAGTTTATCTTTTGATTCCATTTTCCACACAAGTTTTGAAAAGCCCTCTATATTTTGTCCTGTATATGCATTGCTGCATTCATATGCCATGAACAGCAAACACACACAAAACAGATAAGTTTAAAGGATGAACTAAATTTGAAATAGGGTATTTGAAAGTATTTATCAAGTTTTATTCATGGCAGAGTGTTCTACCTTAAAAACATGATTTTTAACCAATACAATATTGTTTTATATACTTCATTACTTTTTTGAATATTGTTGTTTCACATTTGTGATGGAGAATTAATTCAAAGGTTTGCTTTTCAGTTCCTAGTTTGGCCAATGGCATTAATGGCTGTCTTAATTGAAAGTCAGTTTGCAGACATAATATAAGCTTGACAGATACACCCAAGTAAGATTTAGGTGAATGATAGTAAACACGCATCCATGTTCTGACAATCTTCTGGAAATTTTCAGGTTCAGCGGAACTTCTTGTTAAACATCATTAGATTGTCATTATTTTGTGATACTGCTGTAGAAATTTTGGTTAAGACGCACAGACAGAGAGCTGGCACTGTGACGTAGCAGGTAAAGCCACTGCCTGCAGTGCTGGCATCCCATATGGGTGTTGGTTCTAGTTCCGGCTGCTCTACTTCCAATCTAGCTCTCTGCTATGGCCTGCGAAAGCAGTAGAAGATGACCCAAGTCCTTGGGCCCCTGTACCCATGTGGGAGACCCGGAAGAAGCTCCTGGCTCCTGGCTTCAGCCTGGTTCAGCCCTGATCATTGCGGCCATTTGGTGGAGTGAACCAGCAGATGGAAGACCTCTCTCTCTCTCTCTCTCTGGCTCTCTGTAGCTCTGCCTTTCAAATACATAAATAAATCTTCTTTTAAAAAACCATACAGACAGCTCTGCCATGGTCTTGTCTGATGCTGCTTGCCTTGGTAAGATCTCCAGTCAGAAGGGTTTTCTTTTCTTTTTTTTCTGCAGTCTTGTAAAGTCACTTGTGTATTTTGTGAGGGTTAGCTTCCATAAGTTAAATGCTATGAGCTACAGATCCACTTACCCTGGGGTGAGACGCAGCCATAGGGTGAGCACACTGGCAGAGCAGGGAGCAATGGAGATGCCAGAGCCAACCTTGCCAACTTTGAATCCCTACTCTCACAGAGGAATGCCCCTTACAGAAAGTGAGGCTGACCCTCCGACCTCTCTACCCAGTGATGCCTCTGCCTCTACACATATATTGAATATTTGTAGTGTATTTCCCCCTTTAAAAAATTGTAAATGTTCTAGTAGTTGCTTCTCACCACCCAACCGTGATAGGTTGAGATTCCCGCAAGGTGCACCTTCAGACCCCACACTTGGCCCTCCTGCCTCAGTAGGGACAGGGGACAATAGAGTTCTGGGGGCACTGGATACCCCAGTGCCTTCAAGCAGCATTTTTCCCTGGTAACTAAAACCCCAGGTAGCTACACAGCCAGACAACCATGATGTTGCAACTGCATCACCTTCTTCTTCTTTTGGGACCCGTTTGACAAAAATGCTCAGATTCACTCTGTCCTATTCCCGGAGATCCTCTGAGTCCTCTTAAGCCAGCGTTGGTAGACCCATGAGATTGACAGATGAATGCTGGCCCCGCCCCGCCCATCAGCAGCATAACACACTGTATGAGCCTCTGTTTGTGAATCATCAGCACGAGGAGCTTGATAAACAGCTCCAGTCCTGGATGCCAAGTATCTGTGTTTGGTAGATGCACCAAAGCAGATGGCCCACGTTGTTCTTTTCCCAGACTCGAAACGAAACACTGCCCTCTCTTGGATTTCCCTTCCTCCAAGGTCTGCCCCGCGACTCAGCCTGCATGGGGCTTGCTAATACTCCAAGGCCGCTCCTTCCCCTGCAAGGCCCGAAAGCCTTTTGCCATTGAGTGCTTGTCTTTGGGCAGCTCCTGGCCTCCAGCTGCGTCCTGGCCACTCAGTTCCACGAGGCAATGGCTCACAGCCCGGCATTTCTATAGGCCTGAGAACATCTGTATGACACCAAAACGCCCAAAGAGGCATAACACCGAAATACAAGGTTATTACCTTTTTTGGGACCACCGACTCCTTTGAGGACCTATGCCACATCTAATCAGAAAAGAGCTCCTTCACAGGAAGTATGTATACAGTTTGAAAGAGAGGGGTGGTTTGTATCTCTTGCGAAGCTCATCTCCAACTGAGCCTTGTTTTTTAAAAGCTAAATTTACTGAGTTGATGTCTTAGAAGCCAATCCATAGTGGAACTGATTACTTTTAGGTTTTTGATTTTTATGGCTGTTTTTTTCCCTCTCTTTTTAGTGGGTTAGCTTGGAACAGTTATAAAATGTTTATGGTATGTCTATTTATATTGCCTCAAACAGTTAAGGACTGTTCATTAAGGAATAATGTTTATCTTTAAAGACATGGTTATGAAGGTCCTTGCTTTATAATTTGTTTGTCACTGAAGCCACTACACAGGCCACTAGTTGTTCACCCCAAATCAATTTCTCTCCTTCTTCCTCACTAAGAGAATCCTGACTTTTGCTGGGGGATGGCAATGTGCCCAGCTGAAGAATCTACATTTCCCAGCCTCCCTTGTGGACAGAGGGGGCTATGTGGTTAGGTTATTGCCAGTGCCAATTACAAAGCTCATTCAAAGGGTCTAAGTCAGCTGGAATGTGCTCTTTTGCCTACTCTTTCTTCTACTTGTCCAGAAGTCCAGAACACAGATGGTATGGCCGCTGCTCTTGTGGCCTTCTTGCAGTCATGAGGCAATATTAAGAATGGAAGCTGGGGCCGGTGCTGTGGTGTAGTGGGTAAAGCTGCCACCTGCAGTGCTGGCATCCTGTATGAGCGCTGGTTTGAGTCCCGGATGCTCCACTTCCAATCCACCTCTCTGCTTTGGCGCGGGAAATCAGTGGAAGATGGCCCAAGTGCTTGGGCCCCTGCACTCACATGGGATACCTGGAAGAAGCTCCTGGCTCCTGGCTTCGGATCAGCTCAGCTCTGGCTGTTGTGGCCAACTGGGTAGTGAACCAGCGGATGGAAGACCTCTCTCTCTGCCTCTGCCTCTGCCTCTCCTCTCTCTGTGTAACTCTGACTTTCAAATAAATAAATAAATCTTCAAAAGAAAAGAGTGGAAGCTGTGTGTTCAGATGGTGGAACAGAGAGATAGAGACTGAGAAAGTAATAGCCCTAAGTCTCTCCCCTATGCATCCTTCCTCTGGACATCTGCTCTTTAACTTGCAGGAGAGAAAAAGAGATCTGGTCTTTGGTAAATAAATAAATAGACAAATACACAAATGTACACACACCTTCATGCTTTTCTCAGCCAATGTAAATTCTTACATACATGTCTTTTTTAACTCTATGACCCTTTAAAAGTTCTCCCTCATAAGGAAATATGATTTCTACCAATTCAATAAAGTCTTCTGAACAAAGTCTACAGAAAAAATTTCTGCTTAAACAATCTATTTGTATATCATTGATATATATGCATACATACACACATATACATACACACATGCATGTATATGTACATATATGTATATACATATACATGTATGTAAACATATACATGTATATTTATATACATGTGTGTGCATATACATGCATGTATATACACACATGTGTGTATGTGTGTTTGGCATAGAAATGATACATTCTTATAAAAATTCCCAGTTTGGAAGAATTAACATGTGTATGTCTTTCCTCCCATTTCCTTCTCCCCCAACACTCGCTTCCCAAAGCAACCACTCACATCAGCCTCCACGGCGGTGTAACACATTGTCACAACACGGTGGCTTACTGAGCACATGCATGATAATGTTCTCTTCAGCCCCGGAGGTCAGACGTTTGAAACGGTTGTTGCTGGACAAGATCACAGAGCAGGCAGGGGCGAGTGCCATCTTCCTTGACTTTGCAGCTTCTAGGGCGGTCTGCATGCTTGGCTGGTGTCCGCCCACCTTCAAAGCCAGTAGCGGCGGCTCGATCTTTATCACTTTATGTTGCTCTGCGAATGACTCTTCTGCTTCTCCTTCTCCCTTCTAAGGACCTTCCAGATTGCATTCGTTGCCCCCGGATCAGCCAGTCTCATCTTTTCATCTGAAGACCCTTAATTCAGCCCTATCTGTGAGGCTGCTTTTGTCACCTAAGGAAACATATCACAGCTTCCAGGCGTTAAGATGTGGACACCTTGGAGGCTTTGTCGTGGTGTAGCAGGTTCAGCCTCTGCTTTCGACCCTAGCATCCCACATTGGAGCGCTGGCTTAGAGTCCCCGCTGCCCAGCTTCTGATCCAGCTCCCTGCTAATGCTCCTGAGAAAGAAGCAGAGGATGGCCCGAGTGCTTGGGCCCCTGCCACCCTTGTGGGAGACTAGGAAGGAGTTCTGGGCTCCTGGTTTCAGCCTGGCTCAGCTCCAGCCACTGTGGCCATGTGGGGAGTGAAGCAGAGGATGGAAGGTCTCTGTCTCTCCACCATCTCTCTCACTCTGTCTTTCAAAAATTAAACTACATCTTTAAACAAAAGATGTGGACATATTTGAGTGGCCATTCTTCTACCTACTACACCACTGGTACAAGTTTATCACAGATCCATGAATACTTTTTTGGTATTCTATTTCTATTTTAAAATATTTATCAAAATGGGATTTCCTGCGGTTCTACAGCTTGCTTGCTTTCACTTATGGCCATATAATGTGTAACTTTCCATGTTGGAAAACACAGTCCAATAAGGGAATGTTTATAAGGAAGGCTTCTGGGCTGGCACTGTGGTGCAGCAGGTGAAGCCACTGTTTGCGATGCTGGCCTCCCTCATCGGAGGGCAGGTTCCAGTCCTAGCTGCTTTGCTTCTGATCCAGCTCTCTCCTGATGCACCCGGAAAACCAGTGGAAGATGGTCCAAGTCCTTGGGGCCCTGCCACTCATGTGGGAGACCCTAATGGAGTTCCAGGCTCCTGGCTTTCGCCTGGTTCAGACCTGTGGCCATTTGGCTAGTGAACCAGCAGTTGAAAGAAATCTCTTTCTCTTCCTATCTCTCTGTCACTCTTCCTTTCAAATAAATAAACCCTTTAAAAATAAATAAAAGGAAGGATTCTTTCTGAAATTTTGAGAAAATGTGTTTCCTTTTTATTGTAAAAAAATAAAGTAGAAAGAAAGAAAAAAGGTTTCAGGAATCCTGCAATGAGGGCTGAGTGAAGTGAAAATGAAAGTGGGGAGTTTAAGAGACATAGTCCCATGTATCTGCATATTGCAGGTGAATGTGGTATCTCAGGAAGGAGCTAATAGCCAACTGCTTTCCGTTTGGCTCTGCTGGAAGCCCTGGAAGCTCTCCATGGGGAGCATGTGGGGTTATTCTGCTGCTTAGCGTGCATGCCTCTTACCAACAGCATCTTATTTCCCTTGGAGAATGACTGCTTCCCAGTGGATAAGGTTTTGGGGGAACTCAAATGGGTGCCCTGAATTCCTTCCAGCCCAGGGAAAGTCAGTTTGATAGTCCCTCTTTGCAATCTCAATTTTGGACAGATTGACAAACTGAATTGGTTGAAGCTCATGCATCCTTGTAATGGCTCTAAAAGGATTCAAAAACCGTGAACTCTGAAACAAAACCTCTAGAAGCCACATGGAAGCAACTGTCCAGACTGTGCCAGAACAGTCTGAGGGGACATCAGTCCCGCAGTGCATAGCCAGGAGCTGTTTGCTGAAGTCTCTGTTTTGACCACTGGCATTAAAATCGGGGTGATCCTAGGAGCTGCTTCAGCACACGTGGGAATGCGAGAGTGCGTTGGCTTTAGTAAGCTGATGTTGCAATTTGGGGAGCTCCAGTGGTTACTACACCTGAGCTGGGTGCTTGCCTTTCTCTGCTGTCTGTGGCCAGGCTACAGTGTTCCACAGCTTTAGTTAATGGCTGAGCGGAGCATAGAGCAACAGGTGAAAATAATCTCCGTAAGGTGCCGTATTTTCCTTGGAATCAGTTACTGAGATATCAAAAAAGGAAAAGCAGTAGGAAGCTTTGCCCGATGAGGCGGTTGATTTTATAATTATTTGGTAAAGCACCAAGAAAGGAAATGTGGCCTATTCATCAGAGCTCTTGGTTGTAAGAAGAAAAAACTTATCGTAAGCATGAGAGAGGAATAAGAAAGATTCTAGGGGAGCTCACAGAAAGAGGAAAGAGGGGCATACCTAAGTCCTAAGAGTCCATGGGGGGCAGGGTGGGGCAGTGGTGACTTCGAACATTAGAACTGGGGACTCAACACGGGGTATGTGGGAGTGAACCAGTAGATGAGAGCTCTGCCTGTCTCTGCCTCGAAGGAAGCCAAACATTTTGGAGAAGGCCTTTGGTTGGTTCAACTTTCATAGCCTCTTGGAGCAATCACTAAAGACAGTGCATGGGCCAGCGCCATGGCTCACTAGGCTAATCCTCCACCTGTGGCACTGGCACACCGGGTTCTAGTCCCGGTCGGGGTGCCGGATTCTGTCCTGGTTGCTCCTCTTCCAGTCCAGCTCTCTGCTGTGGCCTGGGAAGGCAGTGGAGGATGGCCCAAGTCCTTGGGCCCTGCACCTGCATGGGAGACCAGGAGGAAGCACCCAGCTCCTGGCTTCGGATTAGCACAGCGTGCCGGCCATAGTGGCCATTTGGAGGGTGAACCAACGGAAGGAAGACCTTTCTCTCTGTCTCTCTCTCTCACTGTCTAACTCTGCCTGTAAAAAAAAAAAAAAAAAAAAAAAAAAAAAAAAAAAAAAAAAAAGGGCCTGATGTGAGGTGATTAACCACATTCCTGTCCCTGTGACGGGAACAGAGAGATCAGGGTCTATAATTAGAAGTTTGTACCAGAACCACATGATTGGAGTGGAGAAAGTCTCCTCCAGAAAGTGGGCAACCGCTATCAGAAGAACCAATACACAGGACCAGGTGGACAAGAACAACAGAGGGTCAACCAAGCCTGTGATGGAGACCAAAATGCTGCGGAGTCCCCCGGGGTAGTCAACAGGCCTATGGGAATCTGGGTATCATTTGGTTTCAGAAACTAACATTCCATCCAAAGTCAAAACAAATACGATGGGCTTTACTCACCAAATATTTATATGATTTAAAACGAGCAGAGCTTGTTTATTCCCGAGTTTTTACCCCTCTCTGACTTTTCCAGGACATCACTGACATTTTCATCCCTGTGAATGTGGAGGCCCTTCTAAATCTGGCTTGGTTACACCACTCCTGGAGGGTTTGCTAACATGTGCAGGGAATACAGGAAGAACTATCGGGTACTTGTTCCTGGTGGGGAGTTCTTGGTAAGCTGTAGTCCAAGGAGTATTTTGTGTGTGCTACCAAAGTTAAAATATGTGTGTCTATAGAGCTATGCTTCGAAAATTTTAAAAATACAGAGATGGGTGTATGTGTGCTGGCACGTGTGTGGGTGGATGGGTGGGTGTACAAGCGGAATTTCCAATGTAAAATAAAAAATAAGGAAAGAGGTTGAGGAACCTAGGTTGCTCAATAATTTTTAAGGAGAAAAATGTATCTATTGGATCTGACGTATTTATTTTGCCTTCATCAGGAAAACGTTGATTTCATTAATCACAGTAGTTGGCCACTGGCAGCAACTTCAAACTAACCCCTGGATGGTTGACAGCTCTGCTGATGAGGTCTATAGTTATAAAATATTCCTCCGTTGAATGTTAGTAATACTGCATTTTGTCAAAGTTCAATTTCTTCATTCTGAATACAATAGTGAAAATAACTTTTAAAAACTGCCTTCACATTTTCATTTTTATCACCAATACGAGCCCTACCAGTTGATATAATATTATTTTTCTCAATATTCTCAATAGTATTATTTTTACAATAAAATTATTGTAATAAAAATTTGTAGCAATTCACAGTTTAAAGAGTCAAGTTTACAACAAGAGCTTAAAATCTTCACTTGGGTTTCCCACAATGCAGACTTGGATGGAGACTTAGTGACAGATGGTTTATTTGGTGATCCTGGGAAGTTCATGGGTTGGGATGGGGAAAGGGGGAAAAAAAGGAGACCTGTTTATTTAAAAAAGGGGGGTGCATTAATGAGCAGGTTTCCCTTTGCTAAGACACTGGGGCTCTGTTCTGAGGAGACGCCATGAAACATGTCTCAGAACTAATGCATCAAGGAATGGGGAAGTCAGTGTTTATCTCCTGATTCTTGAGCCTCCTTGGTGAAGAGCTGACCTTGGAGGCATGAACTCCCTAGCACTCCAGGCTACTCTGACCTTGGGCTGAGAAGGGCCTCAGCGGGAAGCAGAGTTGCAGCACTCAAGCCAGGCAGCTATTGGTGTGTGCACACAGGTTTGCTACAGCTACAGGGAACAGGGTGTCAGCGGTGACCACCACGTTCCCTCTTGGCTTTGACCACATCTTCTCATGCCCACCTTGAGTTTGCTCTGCTACTGACATTTCAGGGTGTGGCAGGCTGTAATCAGAAAAAAAAAATCTGAAAACAGCAGAATACGTGGAACAAGTCACAGTCTTCACTGTACGGCCAGGCCCAGGGTGAAGTCCACACTCATCACGTCTCTCCACTACCACCTGTTCCGCTCTTCTCTCGACCTGGCCAGCACCCCCATAGTCTAACTTGCTGGCTTAGTGAATGTCTGGTCCTCCGTCTCCTGGTGCTTGACCTTCGATTACCTTGCCCTTGTCAGACCTTGGTTGTTTCAAACACTCTTGTGCTATTATTGGCAGACATAGAAGCACTACGGGGTGCCCCAGTGAGTCCTCCAAATACTGAACATTTTCATCCTTGTGCCCATAGTGTAGCAACAACTCCAACTCTTCAAGATTATCAAAGCCAACCAATCTTTTTTTTTTTTTTTGACAGGCAGAGTGGACAGTGAGAGAGAGAGAGAGAGACAGAGAGAAAGGTCTTCCTTTGCCGTTGGTTCACCCTCCAATGACCACTGTGGCTGGCGCACCGCGCTGATCCGATGGCAGGAGCCAGGTGCTTCTCCTGGTCTCCCATGGGGTGCAGGGCCCAAGCACTTGGGCCATCCTCCACTGCACTCCCTGGCCACAGCAGAGAGCTGGACTGGAAGAGGGGCAACCGGGACAGAATCCGGCGCCCCAACCGGGACTAGAACCCGGTGTGCCGGCACCGCAAGGCGGAGGATTAGCCTGTTGAGCCACGGCGCCGGCCCCAACCAATCATTTCTAAGTGGTGGAAGGGACTCCCATTCTTGCTTGCTGACCTATGTGCGTGAGGCTCCTCAAACTATCAGGTGGCAGTCATTGGCACAGATGTGGTGGAACCTTTACTGAATGCCGCCTGGAAATATAGGTACCATGCTCTGAACTGGAAGGAGGGTGATGTAAACCTGTCATCCTCTCCCCCCAATTCTTCTAGGGCAGTTAATAAAAGTCAGGCAATTGTTTAATTTCCATGAGTGTATCTCTCAGGCGCTAGCACGGATACGTAAGCCAAGCTTTTCCCTTCACCCTTTCCTCCTCCAAGGGCAGCATGGGTAGAAGCTTTGGTGATTATGACTCCTTTAAGTGCCCAGATTGATCATCACCTTATTGAACATCGCTGGTGGGATGTTTTTTTTAATTGTTGTTGCTTCTGAAACTTTAACAACAGACTTTCAAGGGCCACTCGCAGTACCATTTGTTGTGATTGGAGTTTCTCCAGAATCAGCCCTTGAGACAAGGCCTTGGATGCAAATAGTTCATTTTGGGGAGAATCCTAGAAAGAACAAGTGAGAGAATGTGGGAAGTGGGAAAGGATGAAGAAAATCCAGCTGAGGCTTGGGTTACCACCGAGGGCGACGTGAGCTCAGTCCCTTTGGAGAGCGTGGAGGAGGGACCATAGCAGTGTGCGAGTTCCCCACGGTGGGTGTGGGAGAGCTGGGTCGGCTTTGATGCATTGCTGTTCCTCATGCGCTGAGGGACATTCAGCCCCCAGCAATTCTTGGGTGAGGCTCGAGCCAGCTCTTGGGATACTGGAGGCAATGCTCTTGGAGGGGAGCAGAAGGAAGCAGGTGCTCCAGGTGGGAAGCTGACAACACTTGGTAAGTGTTCGCTGCAGCTGTGGGTGAGCTCAGACGAGGGCAAGGGGATGGCAGGAGGGCATGGGGAGTCTGTGAGGCCCACTACTGTCCAGTAATTTCTCCAGAAAGATCAGGGGGAAGGCCCTGTTAAACATTGTGAATTGAACCCATGCATTTATCGCAACTCAGTAAACCTCCCTAAAATGACTAAAAAGGAATGCAAAGGAATTTTACAAAACCTGCGAGGATAAAGAGAAGAGAAAGGGCAACAGCCAAGCAAGAGCTGGTAACAAAATATTGGGAGGCGATAGCAGGAGGGTGAGTGGTAACCAAGTTCACACAGCAGCAAGAAGGTTTGCTTGGCTGAAGAAACGATAAAAAAACAGATGACTCACTAGTAGAGAACTGTGAAGCCTTGGAAGGCAGGCACTCTCGTTTCACCTATAGGAGAGTGGGCATCGGTGGGGCTGAAAAGGGGGACCACAGGTGGACCCACAGAGCCCCTCTCCTCTTCTGTGCTCCAGCCAGACCAGCAGACAACACAAGGTTTAATTTATGGGGGGATGGAACTAGAAAGTCTTCAGACTCAAGCATACCAGGCTTGGAAGAGGGTAGGAGGAAGGCTGAGAAAGGAGGACGAGGTGACATCTACATCCTGTATGCTGATGAGTGGGACCTCCCGTCCCACATCCTCCTTGCCCACTTGGGTGTCAGTACTCGGGCAGCTAGATTCCTACTCTCAAGACATGGGATTGCAAGAGTCCTTTCTGATGAAACCAACCAACAAGAGAAAGAACTTAACACAGACGTGTAGAAGCCTCCCAGGGGATTGCCAGTGCCTGCCTGACTGCTGTACAATAAATAGAGGCGATTGATAAACACTGAATACACACAGAACTTTCCGTCTGCCTTTTTGGTGCCTCGCATTTAAATACTCGCGTGAACAAAGAGTCAACTATCATCAGACACATAAGGAAAGTCTCTATAAAATATAAATATTAAATCAAATAAACAAGGCTACTTGGAATAAACAAAGACAATGCATTGAAAAGAACATTTAAATATGCTTAATAATTACATTAAAATAGAAGATAGAACATTGCACCTATGAAATAAGAAATACTGTTACATTAAAAAGGAGAATTTAAGGGATAATTTTTGGGAAATGAAAATGGAAAAACAGGAGTAGAAACAGCAGATTCAATGAAGCAAAAATATGAAGACATGGAAGAATAGGAGAGTCAAGAAAATGAGAGAATTAAACCAGGAAACCCATATTTTTAATAAGACTTCAAGAAAGACAAAATATAGAAAACATAGGGAAAAATCATCAAAGAAATGACTTAAGAACCTTTTCCATAACTTAAAGATATGAGTGTCCAGATTGATAGACCCATGAGTGCAAATAGAGTGAAAGATCATCTCCAGGTTCATAGTCTGTCTCTCTCCTATATGGGGACACGTCACAACATTCATGCAAAAAAAGAATTAAAAGCACATTTATTTCAGTACAAAATGTCTTCAAATCCATAGTTTTTTCATAATACATATTTTCCATGAACTTTTTGAAGGCCTCTCATATTGACACCCTCACAGAATTCTTGACAATTCAGTATCGATGTAGACATATTTTCTAGAACCCTAGTCTCTCACCTCCTGTCTTCCAATTATTCAGTTAATTCCCATCAGGTTTTTTTTTTTTCTGTTAATTTCTCCCCACTGCTCAGGTCTTAAATCTTACCAGTACGCATAGCCGATTCTTCCCCCACCCTGGAACTGTATCCTGGCTTTCCTTCGACCTCCCCTGCCCCTCCTTCTCTGTCGCCTTTTGAATTCTTCCTCTGCCTCTGATTTCTGATGCATTAACATGCCTCAGAGCTCAGTCCTGAGACCTCTTCCCTTTCCTACACTCTCTCCTGTGCTTACCTCACCAGTGTTGTCATTACGGTCATGGTCACACACTGCATAAAGACATTTTGGTCAAAGCTGGACTGCATGTGCAATGGTGGTCCCATGAGAGTCTCACGGAGCTGAAAATTTCCTCCCACCTAGTGACATCATTTTTGTGGTGACAGTGTAGTGTAACACATTACTCACAAGGCCGTGGTGATGCTGGTGTCGGCACACCCACTGTGCTGCCACTCACAGAGAAGTAGAGCACATCCGGTCACATACTATATATAAACCTGACCACAAAAGGCTGTCTTGCCTGTATACATATCGACTATATCGTAAGTTTTATCTTTATTTTGGGATTTGCTCCTTTGGTATATGAAAAATTGGAAATGAAAACAGCATGCTGCTATACCAGCAGCAATCTCACCCATTTCCTGTTTCTGCATCTCTTGCTGTATCAAGAAGCCACATTGAGGGATGACCTATGCCATCTACATTTGTGCAGGTGCTCTCTGTGATAGTTGCGCAATGACGAAATCACCTGGCCATACATCTTTCAGACCAAATCCTCATCATCAGGTGATGTGTGACTGTATTTATACGCTGATGACTTCAAGCCCTATGTGTTATCACTAGCCTAGCCGTCTCCCCTTCCCTGCACACTCCCATATCCACCTGTGTTTGAGATCTCCATGAAAATGTCTAATAGGTGTCTCAGAGTGAGATGTCCAAAGTGGACATCTTGATACAGACAACTCCATTTGACTCCACATCAACTCCTTCCTTCCATTTGTTCAGAATGAAAGCAATTGTGTCATCTTTGATGCCCCCTCTCTTCCTTTATCTTATGCATCATAAAATTATCAGCATATCCTGTTGGCTCCACATTAAAAAAAAAAAAAGGCCTGAAACTGGACACTTTCCGAGACCTTCAGCAACTCTAACTGGAATGCCACTGGCTGGGTATCAGCCCATTATCGCTTGCCTGGCTAACTTCCATCACCTACTAACTGGTCTGCCTGCCTCTGCCCTTAGCTCACTTACCCGAGCATAAGCGTGATCCTTTAACTATATAATTCAGATCACAACATTTCTCTGCTCGTAGTCTTTCGTTGCTTCCATCGCTTCTTCAGGATGATACCAGATCCCTGTAGAAACCTGCAAAGCCTGACGCACTCTGGCCCCTGACTCCCCCTTGCTTTCCACATCTCTCTCTCTACCAGCTTCCCTGGGCCCTTGATGTTTCTCCAACAGCATGCTCTGGTCCTCCCCTGAGGCTCCTGGCATGGGATAGGCATACCCTGGCATGCCCCTCCCTCAGAAGGCCACTGGTTCTCTTCCCTGAGGTCTTTGTAAGAAGACAAAATAGCAATCACTTTTACAATTTTGTTAGAAAATATTTCCAACCTTTAATTCTCTATATTGGATGTCTAGAATCTCAGTCAGGTTTGAGGGTTGAGGCATGTAAGATCTCACCAAAATTCCCTTCTGTTTCATTTTCAGGAAGTTTCTGGAGGATGTACTCCACTAACATGACACAATACCGCAAAAAAAAGGAAACTGGGCATCCAACACTGGGGAGAGGCAGCGGGAATTCCCAGGACGATGGTGACAGGACATCCTGGGACAATAACTGTGCGAGCAGCCAAGAAAGAGGAGAGTGGGCTCTAGAAGCACTCTCCTGAAGGCGGGACATGCAACTGAGGGTCAGCCCATAGCATGCGATCAGATTAAGAAGAACAATAATGTTGCACAGAGTTTGAAGTTGATACGTGAGGATCGCATAGAAAATCAGCGGTGTTGTTTTCCTGTGGGACACAAAACGACAGGACAAGAAAAGATAAAATAGGATCACAGTAGTCTACGTGCCTCAGTTGTTATCAGTAAGAATGACTTTAGCCAAAATTGTGAAAAAACTGTATTGGGAGGTTGTAGGAAGAAATATGGTGTGCAAGGGAGAGAGGGTTGGAAGAGAGCTGAAACCTTGGCTTCCAAATCAAGAAGCTAACATACTATATCTAACGTTTAAAAATCAGGATATAGCAATGGAGTCATGTCACTTTATGAAGGCAACTATAAAAATGACAGCTAAAAGATTTGAAAGTAGTTCACTGTAGGATCAGAAATCAGGGTACACACTGGGGCTGGTGATGTGGTATAGCAGGTAAAGCCATTGCCTGCAATGCTAGCATCCAGTATGAGCGCTGGTTCGAGTCCTGGGTGCTCCACTTCCAATCCAACTCTGGGCTGGTGTCCTTGGAAAAGCAGTGGAAGATGGCCCAAGTTTCTGGGTCCCAGTCATGTGGAAAACCTGGATGAAGCTCCTGGCTCCTGGCTCCTGGCTCCTGGCTTCAGCATGGCTCAGCCCTGGCCATTGTAGCCATCTGGGGAATGGACCTGCAGATGGAAGATCTATCTCTTCCTCTCCCTCTGTAACTGACTTTCAAATAAAAGTCAATCTAATGTTTAAAAACCAAGCAAAAAAAAAAATCAGACCACGGAAGAGGTTTTTCTCTTCTTTAAATTAAAGACATAATAATTGACTTCTAAAAACTAAGTGCATGGGTTTCTTTGCTAAAATTAAAATAAAGGAAATAAAGCCCCTCCAAAAAAAGTGTCCAAAATACAGCAAAAAAGAAGAGCACAACTCATACTTAATATAGCTAATATGTAAGTGGTGTGAGTCACTATAGAAGGAAAGCGAGGGCACCGATCTCCAGTGTGCTGCAGCCCTGTGGACACCTGGCATCCTGCTCTGCACACATCTCTCCTCCTTCCAGGACACATCGGACAGAGGCGCTCCTGTCGCCTTTGTACCTCTCTATAGCTGTCTCCCGTTTCCTCTACCTAGGGACAGGCAAGTGACCCACGCAGGCCAATCCGAGCCCTGTCCTGGGAGTGTTTGAACCTAAGAGAGAAAGAGAGCTCTGTCAAGGCAATCCCAGAGCTGCCAGCAGGTATGTCAGGGATGTCCGCTTCTCTGTGCCAAATCCCACGTGCAGGAGGAGGGAGGTGACAATGACTCAGACAGGCAGAGGAGTCCGGGAAAGACACGAAGAAAGAGTGGGAGAGAAAGCAAGAGCCGACAGCCCTCCAGGCTCTGGTTCTGGTCCTCCCAAGCTACTTCCCTGCCTTCCTGGGCCATGAGGCGAGCAGCCCTCTTTTCCTCCTTAAGCTGACTCAGGTTGGATTTACAGCAACCCCCAAAGTCCAAGTGTGTCCTCCGGCATGTCAGTCAGAGGCAACGCCACCGGCCAACAATTACTGCGGCCACGAGGGGCCTGACACTGGGTTCACCCCCAAAGAATTCGACAAATCGGGACACCAAGACAGAGTCCTGTGGAGTCTCCATTGTAGGAGGAGCTGTGCAAACAGTGCGTGCATTCAGAAGGAGGGATCAAAACCGAGGAGTAGGGGACCGGATCAGCAAAGCCGGTTGCCCTGGAAGGAAGAGGAGAGGAATGGGAAGCGTATTCCAGGCAGGGGGACAGTGAGAGCTGAGGCTGCAAATGCAACGCCTCCCAGGCCAGGCAGCCAATGAGTCGGGCTGGGCTGCTGTGGGGTGTCACTTTCCTTCAACAAAGGGCTCCTGTCCTGTGGGACACCCAGTCGAATCAGATCTGCCCGTTTTGTTTTTGTTTTTGTTTTGAAAAGCAAGATATTTTAATTTTGGTGTGCAGTTGATTAATTTTAACTGTGGACCAATTTTTAAAATATTCAAGCATGATATGAACCAGATATAAATGTTCGGTGGCCGACTTAGCTAACGGGCTAGACGGAGACCAATACTGTGAGGAAAGACAGAGTGGAGAAGACACGCTGGTTATGTTCCTAAGGAGATTGGAGTAGGCAGTTTGTGCAGAAGGGTAGAAGGCTTTGGGGAGTCAGATGGGGGCCTTGAGCCCCGCGAACAGGTTGCTCGAGAGACACGTGAGCAGAGAAAGATTTAGGAGGATCTATTCCGTGGCTGGGTGAAGGATGAGTCAGACACAGGAAAGACTGGAATACTGTTTTATTTTAAAGATATGATTTTAAGGGATCAGTTCTTGTGTGTGCATTTTTTAAAAACTGTAAAATGGGGTCAAAGTTATTTTCGTATGGAGGTTTTGCTCCTCTGAGCCCGAAGCAGGGCTGCTGTCCCTGTCCCCTCCTGACTGCACAGTACTGAAGGGTCGCAGTGAGGAGGTGGATGGCAGGTGGTCAGTGCACAGCCGTCCCTTTGTCTGTGGGATTCTTCTAAGACCCCCAGTGGATGCCTGAAGCCACAGACAGTGCTGAACCCTGCCTATGCTGTGGTCTCTCCTATAAAAACAAGCCTATGATGGAGTCTCATTTATAAGTTAGGCACAGCACCAATAATTAGCAACAATAATTCACAATAACATAGAACAATATCTTGGAATAAGATTTATTTAAAACTTGTGGCTTGTTTATTTGGGGGGCTTTCCCATTTATTATTTTCAGACCACAGTTACCCACACGTGACCGAAGCTGTGGACGGTGCCACCCTGGGTCAGGGGACCACTGTGCAACTCTCGGGGTCCAGTGAGGTTCTTATTTGCTGTCTCCATACTTGTTCCAAAGCCCCGCTTTGGGCTCTAATCCCCACCATCTCCTTTCCTCTCCATCTTTGCCTACACGGCCCTCTGCCAAGTGGAGTGTGGCAGATCTCCCCTCTGAAGAGACTCTGCCCTGAGTTGAGATAGCTGGCAGCTGCGGGACCTTTGGCCTGGCCCTCCCGTGCACACTGAGGGAGGTCATGCTGTCCACGAGCTGTCCCCAGTAATAACTGACCTTGGAGGGGAACTCGAGCTGGTCCTGTCTGCTCCACATGGGACTCCTCTTGTCCCTGTGCACTGTGGGCTTGCCACCGGCCTGGCTGAGGCTTGCTCAGCGCTCCGCTGCAGTTTCAGCCTCTGGCTCGCTGGCTTTATTTCCTTCTCCATTTCCTTTTGCAAGCAACAGATCCACATCAGGATCTGAACGCGTTCCCTCACCCCTCCGTCTTCTACAGGTATTTTTGCACCAATAAATCTTTTGCATTCCTAATTTTGTCTACACATCTGCTTCCCAGAGGACTGAAATGATATAGTTGGAGCCAGGATTAATCCAAGAAGGCTGATGGTAAGAGGGGCTTGGGGACTGGGTCACTCACTGCCTGGCAAGCAAGGGAGAATCCATCCTGAATGCACTGTGGGGCATGGGTAATCTTTGGCATGAGAGGGTGGCCTAACTGCTTCAATTTCCATTGGTGGTGACCTGGGAAATCAGACCTTTGAAAGTTATAAGGGAAATGATGCATACAAGTGTGTGGACTGGGTGGGAGTTTACTAAATTGATCTATGCCCTGCTGAGAGACTATGAGAAATGAATGCTGAAAACCACATGTAAAAGACAAAAGGCATTTTGAAAAACCAAAAGGAGACTTGAATAGACAGAAAAAAAGAGGAGGAAATTTGAATAGATCCCAGAGATCAAATACGGGTGGTAGATAAGCAAGCCAAAAAAAAAAAAAAAAAAAGCTCAATATCAGGACTTGCTAGGGAAATGCAAATTAAATGCAGAATGCAACATCACCATATATTCATTAGTGTGCTTTTAATGACCAAATTAAAAAATCCAGATAACAAAAAGTCCTCACAAAGATGTGTAACAACAATAGCTTTCATAGGTTGCTGGTATGGACGCAAAAACAATCTAGAGAACTTGTTAAATAGCTTGGCAAGCTTTTTTTTTTTTTTTTTTTTTTCATTTTATTTGAAAGGGAGAGAGAGAGAGAGAGATCAATCTTTAATACGTTGGTTCACTTTCCAAGTGCAAGGCTGGGCAAGGCCCAAGCCAGGAGCCTGGAACTCCATCTGGGTCACCCATGTGGTTGGCAGGAAGCTGAGTACCTAGGCCATCATCTCGTGCCTCCCAAGATGCACATTTGCAGGAAACTGTATTGAAATGAGAGTAGTAGGGGCCGACGCTGTGGCATAACCGGTAAAGCCAGCACCTGCAGTGCCAACATCCCATATGGGTGTTGGTTAGAGTCCTGGCTGCTCCACTTCCTATCCAGCTCTCTGCTATGGCCTGGGAAAGCAGTAGAAGTTGGCCCAACTCCTTGGGCCCCTGCACCCAAGTGGGAGACCTGGAGGAAGCTCCTGGCTCCTGGCTTCGGATTGGCGCAGCTCCGGCCATTTGGCCAATTGAGTGGTGGACCAGTGGATGGAAGACTTCTCTCTCTCTCTCTCTCTCTCTGCCTCTCCTTCTCTTTCTGTGTAACTCTAACTTCCAAAGTAAATAAAAAAATCTTAAAAAAAAAAAAAAGAGTAGAATAGAGTAGCAGGGACTGAAACCAGGCACTACAGTCTGGCAATTGGGTATCCCAGTGCCAACTATGCTCCTGTGCCAAAGATGTGTCCTGGGAGTTTACGACGCACTTGAAATGTACACACATTAGATGACCCAGCAATCCCACTCCGAGCTCTTTACTCAGAAGAAACAAAAATATAGTTTCCCATGAAGACTTGTATGTGAAAATGTATAGTGGTTTAATTCATACTCAGCCCAAAATGGAACAACCCAAATGTCCGTCTAATGGGGAGTGGATAAACAAGCTGCAATTTGCCTATGCGGTGGCATACTGTTAACAAGAAGATAAGAACCACTGATCTGTGCAACAACATGGGTCAATCTCAAACACGCTAAAGTGGAAACACAAGGTGCAAAATCAATGATTTTACTTATATATTTTTTAAAGATTATTTATTTGAAAGGCAGTGTTACAGAGGGGTAGAGGCAGAGAGAGAGAGAGAGAGAGAGAGAGAGAGAGAGAGAGAGAGAAAGGGAGATTTTCCATCCGCTGGTTCACTCCCTGAATGGCTGCAAAGCCTGGAGCTGCATCGATCCGAAGCCAGGAGCCAGGACCTTCTTCTGGGTCTCTCACTTGGGTGCAGGGGTCCAAGGATTTGGACCATCTACCACTGCTTTCCCAGGTGCATTAGTAGGGAGCTGGATCAGAAGTGGAGCAGCCGGGACTTGAACCGGCGCCTTTATGGGATGCCGGCACTGTAGGAGGTGGCCCCAATTCTACTTATATGACTTTTAAATCAGAGCAGGGATTTCCAGGGACTAAAGTGGGGAGGGGCAGGCTGATTACCTAGGGGCATGCTGAGGGAACTGTTAGGGTTGATGGTTATGCTCCACATCTGAATTGAGGTTGTGACACCATGGATACATTTGTCAAAACCACATATTCACATTTTACTATGTATACATTTTACCTGAATAAGCCTGTATTAAAAATTAAAAGAAAAACTATCAAACCCAACGATCTTTTACAAAGTGGACCTTATCTTTGGCAGTGGAAAGTGGACACAGCTAAGGTGCAAAATTAGCACTTAATAGAGTCACAGAAATCCATTAAGTCAAGATGATTTTTGGTCAGGGTCCTGGTTGAGCAAAGCTGGGGCCTTGAAACGTGGGCTGGGGATCTCTGGGCGAATGCCCCCTGAAGACTGTGGCTGTGCAAACTCCTCAGGCTGTGAGACGGCACACGTGTTCCCCACTGTGTGGTAAGAGCTTGCTGACCACAGAGGCCTCTGCTTCTCTTGAAGAGACCAAACTGCTGCTTGGTAGCAAGTTGAATGCATCGGGTTCCTCCATTCTCATCAGAATACACAGCTATGCTGGTCTAAGTTTACATTTCCTGCATACCACTACTAGGGAGCTGATGGAACACCTGGTGAACAGGCTTGGAATCCAACACAACGTAGCATCTAACCGGAGAAACCCCTCACATTGAAGGAAGCCTATGACCATGGAGCCGACTCATCCCACAAACCACACCATCCAGAAGCAGCCAACCTCAAAGAGTGCTGGATCCACCTTCTAATGGCCCAATGTCAGTGGCAGCACAGATACGAGAATCACTCAAAGTAGACGCTATCTTTCTGAGCACAGGATATGCACAGAACCACACTTTATATAGCAGTTCCCCCAGTAAATAGCTGGTATTTCTGATTCTAGCCAAAGGAAGAACTAGGATGACAACAGCCTTTCCTTAGGCCTGATTCCACTGAGTCCAGCTTCTATGCGGCCATCCAAGTAGCAAAACTGATCTCTCCTCCAGGGATAGTTCTGATTATGGTGCTAAAATTAAGAACAACAACATAATCAATGTTTTTCCACATTTTAGCCACCATGCACCTAAATTATTAGACCTGGGAAAAAGAGTGCATTTACAGAAACAGAACGATTCATATTTTAGCAAAACTCCATCCCCCAAAGTAAGTGCACATACTGTACATCTGCGCAAGAAATTTCCCAAGACCCCCAAACAGCTTTCAATCGATTCCTTTAGGTCTCATCAAGTTTTCTTAACTTCTTATTCAAAAACATAGATGTCAATTTATTTTTTGGCTCCATATCACGTTAAGACAATTTTAGATTTCTAGTGATTGAAAAGGAGACAATAGATATAAAAAAGTACAACCTGATTACATTGGAGGGGCTTGTATTATGTTGAAATGGGTTTAAGTGTTTTAATTCTAGCCCGGGCCAGACTTTATGCCAATGGAAAAAATCTGTGCCTTATAGTTTATGTTTCCCTCCTCGTTCCCAGGCACTCTGCCTGTGCTTAGGAAGTTTTGGTAAACAACTAATTTATTTACTCTCTCCCATGTTCTGTCTTTTTCTATCACCCTGGTATATGGTCATTATACCTCTTAGGGCTAAATCACTTCCTCGTTTGTCTTCATCTAATATGCCTAAATATTTTAAATTCTTATTTTTAATCACAAAATCAAATATGCTAATCCAAGAACATAAATTTATTTAGCACAGTTCTGGAGACTGGGAAGTTCAAGATCAAGGCACCAGCAGATTCAGTAGCTGATGAAGGGCTGTTCCATAGTGTGTATACAACATCTATCCACAATATGTCTAACCACATTTAAAGATGACATCAACAACCCCTTCCATCCTCACCCCATATAGGAGCAATGGTGAAAGCTTGGCATTTCTTGGTCCACATCTTTCCTTATGATTACACAGATGTAGGAGTATAAATATTGCTATGCTTGTGTGTGGTGTGGTTTTTTTGTTTGTTTGTTTGATTTGGATATTATTTTCATCCCTCCATCCCAGTAAGTGAAGTCTGGCTCTTTTTTTTTCTTTTTTTTGTTCCAAGTTATTAGTAAAACTACAGTTTACTCAAGTTGTTTATACCTGAGCTCCAATGACACTAAACATTTTCATCATAATAAAAAACATATAGTTATTTTCTCCTGGGTACTATGGGTTCAATTTTGGTAAAATTTATTTATTTGAGAGAATGACAGAGAGCGCAGGAATGAAAGAAAGGGAGGTGGGGGTGTGGAGAGAGAGAATCTTCTATCCATTGGTTCACTCCCCAACTTCCTACAACAGTTGGGGCCGGTCCAGGCTGAAGCCAGGAACCTGTTACTCCATAATTGGGTCATAATCTGTTGCCTTCCCACGTGCATTAGCAGGAAGCTGGCTCAGAAGAGGATTAGCCAGGACTGAACTTAGCACTCTGATATGAGATGAGGGAACCCCAAGTGGTGGCTTAACCAGCTATGCCACAATGCCGGCCCCCATAACTTTGTTTCTTACAGTTAAGTCTCTGAGCCATCAGAATCTAAGGAGATAAGTTTAAGTTGTTTACTTCCAGATTGATGACAAGTTTACAGTAGTATTTAAAAAATAATTCAACATTTTTTCACTGAATAGAAATAGTACCCTTTGGTGTTTTATGTTCTCGTATACTTGAATTTATTTGGGGCTACATTTCTGATCCAGATACATTTTTTCTGTTGCTCTTCTGATGTTGTTTTGATTACAGTGCTTTCATAATAGAGTTCAATATTTCATAAGGCAAATCTCTGCTTTTGTTCTTTATTTTCATCACTGTCTTGCCTGCTCTTGAACACTTATAAATAAACTTAAATGAACTTTAAGTATATTTAACCTAATTTGTACATTAACTTGCTATGTCCTGAATGTCTGTGTCCTCTAAAGTATCATAAGTTGGAACCTAACCCACAAGGTGATAACATTAAGGGATGGGAGGTGACTAAATTGCGAGGAGGGCACCTTCTAGAATGGGATTAGGCCCCCCGGAACAGAATCCTGAGGACTCCTGTTGGTCTCCCCACCATGTGAGGACTCGGCAAGAAGGTCTCATCTGTGGGTCAGGATGGCGCCATCACCAGACACTGAATCTGCAGTGACTTAAGCTTGGACTGCCCGTCCTCTGGAGTGGTGAGAAATGAAAATCCAGTTGTGACATTTTGCTCTTGCAACTGGAATGGACCAATACAGTACTCAATGTGATTTTAACACAAACTGCATCATAGTTACATATTAGTTTTGTAAGAGTTAATATTAACACTTACACTTTGTGGAGCAATGGTATTCCACACGGGATGCCAGCATCACAGGCATGGCTTAACCCTCTGTGACACAATGCCAGTGCTCAGCTTCTAAACGTATGTTTTTTCAGGATAGTGTTTATACTTCTCACTCACAATTGGTGATGACTCTGAACCCTAACTGGGAGTTGGGCATTTTCAGATTCCTTGACATCACTCCTATTCTGCCTAGGAGAGAGTGGCAGCAGGTGCCCTGGGTTCACATTATGTGCAAGGTCGATTCTGGATGATTCTCGAATGTGGTTCTTGAATGGCAGCATCATTCATGTCCTGGGAACTCGTTTGACACACAAATTTTTAGGTCCCATTTCAGATCTACCAAGTCAGAAACTCTGGGGTGGGAGCCTACCAATTTTTTAAAAAGATTTTTTTATTTATTTGAAAGGCAGAGTTACAGCGAGAAAGGGAGAGAGGATGTTTCATCTGCTGGTTCACTCCCCAAATGGCCACAATGGCCAAGGCTGGGCCAGGCTGAAGTCAGGAGCCTGGAACTCCATCCAGATCTCCCATGTGGGTGGCAGGGACCCCAAATACTTGGGCCATCTTCTGCTGCTTTCCCAGGAACGTTAGCTGGCAGCTGGATAGAAGGTGGAGCAGCCAAGACTCCAACTGGTGCTCTGATGGAATGCCAGTATCACAGATGGCAGCTTTAACCTGCTATGCCACAATTCTGGACCCACAGGGCCTATCAATTTGTAGTTCCACAATCCTGACATGCACTAAAGTTGAAAATCACTTTTCCTTTGGTAACTATGCAGGCAGTGGAATATTATTTGCCCTTAGAAAAGGAAGAAAAGACTATTCTATGCTACAACACGGATGAACCCATGGGACATCATGCCTGGTGAAATACAGACACAGGAGGACATCTTCGGTGTGATTACCATTAAATGATTTATGGAAAGTAATCAAACTCACAGAAGCGTAGAGCAGAAAGGTGGTGGCCAGGGGGACAGTGTGGGTGGCAAGGGAAAATGGGGACTTGCTATTCAATAGGGATAAAGTTTCAGTTAAGGAGATGAGTGAGTTCTGGAGAGCTGCTGTACCACATTGTCCCTAGAGCTAAGGGCTCTGTATTGTACCATGTTGCACACTCAAATTTTAATTAAGAAATCTTATGAAGTGTTCTTACCACAATAAAAAATAAAGTAATATAGATGGAACACATAAAAATAGGAGGAAGATAAACTTTGAAAACATTTTCCTGGAGACCAGTACAGACCTCAAACTGGCTCTTCATTAAAAAGTCTTGATCTTGGAGCTGGCGTTGTGGTGTGGTAGGTAAAGCTGTCTCCTGTAAGGCTGGCATCCCACATGGATGCCAGTTCATGTCCCAGCTGCTCCACTTGTGATCCAGCTCCCTGCTAATGGCCTGAGAAAAGAAGCAGAAGATGGTCTGAATTCTTGGGCCCCTGGCGCCCATGTGGGGCATCCAGATTAAGCTTCTGGCTCCTAGTGTCAGCCTGGCCCCGCCCTGGCCATCCCAGCCATCTGGGGAGGGAAGAAGCAGATGGCAAATCTCTGTCTCTCTGTCTCTCCCTCTCTTTGTAACTCTGCCTCTCAAACAAATAAATCAATTTTTCTAAAAAGTTTGATCTCATTTCTCCCACCTGCTCTCTTTCCCTTGACCAAGAGCTTCTCCAAAGAGTTATGGATTTGCTGTGACCAAGACTTCTCTTCCCATTCTCTCCTCAAGCCATACTGGTTAGATTCCTCCCTGCCCCACCCTCCACACACTCATTGAAACTGCCCTTATTTGGGTCTCTGATGGTCTCCCTGTTGCCACATCCAACAGTCATTTTTCAGCACTCAGGATGCTTGACCAATCAGTGGCATTTAACAGAGCTGGTCATGTCCTTTTCAGTATAATTTCTTTATTTTTCCTCAGAACATCACACTTTCTACAGGATTCCTTCTGACTGCTCCATCTTAGATCTCTTTGTTAGGTTCCCTTTTTCTTCCTGAACTTGAATGGTGGAGTGATCCCTGGCTGTGCTGTTGATCCTTTTTCATTTGCCATCTCACTTGCTTCATTGGTAACCATTTCTATTCATTGTGTTGAATACCATCTGTGTTAGGGTAGTCCAGGTAAGCAATATAAATCCAAGATGATCATTGAAATTTGAATCTCGGCTAAACAGCAGATAGTTCTTAACATTAAAATATCGTGGGAATGAGTGATGGTGTAGTGGTTAAGATACTGTGTAGGACACACCCATGATCCAAAGCAGAGTGCCTGGGTTTTAGTTCCAGTTCTGATCCTGACTCCAACCTCTTGCTAAGGTGCATCTGCGAGTCAGTAGCTGATGGCCCAAGTAGAGAGATCCCTGCCTCTCATGTAGAAGACCCAGACTGAGTTCCTGCTCCTGGCCTTCACCTGCCACAAGTCTTCAGTCAAATGTCACCTTCTCAGTATAGCTCAGACTCCTTTGTTTAAATTTGTGATTCATCCCTACACACACACACACACACACCTACCTGATATCCCTTGCTCTACTTTATTTTTTCCCATCACACTCATCATTTTAACCCAGTTAATTATGTATGGTGATTTGCAGTATTGTCTATCTTTTCTCCATCACTCCAGTCCAGATTGGTCGAGAAAAGCCAAAGTAAGATTGTGTTCCTGCTTTTATTTCTGCGAATGAATTTAACAAATATTCCTTATACTTACTTCCTTTGAACACAGTCCACTAATATTAACAAGGCCCTTTGGTTAGCTTGGCTCCTCTCCCCAGTAAAAGAAATGAGGATCTGAGGATTTTTTATTATCAGATGAGTGCTTTGTATCTCCAAGGTACTCAAGCTTAGCTGATACCTAGCAAGTTTCACTCCAGCCAAACTAGCATGGTCCGTGTAGACATTTCTTTGCAGAAGTTTCCAGAAAATAATGTATGTTACCCTGCAGAATTTGTTTGCCATTTAAAAATACCCTAAAGTCCTAAAGGCAAGGTTTTTATTAATAAGGCATTGCCATAAATGAAATATGAGACAATACTTATAGAGTGCATGGGACATGATAGGCACTTAATAACTGTTTTGACACTCAAACATTCCGTCTTCCTTGAAATGTACTACTTATGTAACCTGACATTGTCCTAAGAGCTCTTGGCTCAGCATCGCTCAGGTGTGTTTATGGCTATTACCCCATTAATTCAACTTATGATATAGAGAGTTACCAATTGCTATTACCCTCATTTTGTGGAAAGAGAAATGGAGTTACATGTAAGTCAAAGTGATTTGCCCTAACTTTTATGTGTCATTGTCACAGTTCTTTTTTTCTTCCCATCGGTTCTTGGTACTTCAAAGCCAATATTTGGTAGCAGCTTCAGGAAAGCCTCTAAGTGAAACTGGCCATAAGAAATAAGCCTAGGAAAAATACTTTCTATTTACTGCAGTCTCTAAAACCCATGAGTATTCAGCGTCTCAGGGCTCGGGAAACGAGCAGTAAATTCTGAGGTTCATTTCATGCTGAGTGAAATGATTGAAGTCAACAGTCATTAAAGGTGATGAGAGTGATAAATTCTGCTGCAGATTTCGACTGTTTATCATCACTGCTTATGCTCATCAATCAGCAAATTAATAGTGCCTATATTGATATTTCTATTCACTCAGATAATTTATTTAACTATTCTCATACACTTTTCACACAGCAAAGGGAGCTTTTTAAAAAAAATCCAGCAAACTTATAAAAAAGATGAATACAAATCCAATCCAATATGTTAACAGTCTCACAAATTACGTTTCTAACAACTCCAAATGAAAGCTATGCAGTTACCAAACATGGTCTCCTCTGAATTATTGGTACCATTTTTTTTTAAATGCATGGATTCAATCTCCCAACGTTCTTGATACAATAGGTTTGAGTTGTTGGCTCAGGAATACATAGCTCCCCACCAAATGAGATGTAGGCTGGTTTGGGAATCAGTGAATTAAACAAACAGTGCAGAATGAAGAGAGTTGGTTGCAACTTCCTATCAGTTGGCTGTTTATTAATGTACCAAAGCTGGACGAACTGATTTCACTGGAAAGTCTTCATTCTAAATGTAAAACAGATAACTTAGTGTATCAGACTCCCTTTACAAACTGCTGACCCATGCTGTGTTCTGTGGTTTTAATATGTTCCCTAAAAAAAACGTTGCTAGAAGCTTCATCCAGTGCAAAGTGGGAGGTGGAACATGCAGGGAGGTGTCCAGGTCATGAGGACTCCACCCTCACAAATGAAGTAACACCAATTATAAAGCATCTATATTTTTGTTTTATTTATTTAATTTATTTGAAAGGCAGAAAAACAAAGAAAGAGCTCTCATCTACTGGATCACTCTCCAAATGCCTGCAGAAGCCAGAGCTGAGCCAGGAGCCAGGAATGCAATCTGGGTCTCCCGCATGAGTGATAGGGACGTGACTATTTGAGCCATCACCTGGGTGCACAATAGCAGGAAGCTGGAATGGAGAGCAGAGCTGGAATGGACTTGAATTTCAGGCACTCTGATAAGGGCTGTGTTGTCCCAAGAAGCATCTTAAACAATGTACCAAAGGTCTGCCCCTAATAATAATTCTAAGAGGGTTTGAGGCTGTGCTCTTGATGTCCTGCTCTCTCTTATCCGTCTGCCTTCTGCCATGTGATAATGCAATATGAAGGCCCTTGTCAGATGTTGGCCCTTTGCTATTGAACTTCAAGGCCTCCATATATATGAGAAATAAATTTGTATTCTTTGTAAACTACTCAGTCTTAGGCAATCTATGATAGCAAAACAAAACAGGCTACACACCGTCTAAGACTGAAGGAGCAACTCACATACATATATGGGAAAGAGAGTGGTTCAGAGCCAACTTTTCTGATACTATTACATCCCTCAGGTGTGCCTCTACCTGTAAGCTCATTGGCCTCCCTAATTTTCACTTTTCTTCCGAACTAGTCAGCCTCGAAGACCAACATCCCCATCTCCTTTCATCATATCGCCTTGCCCCCAAATGCTTCTCCCACTGGGGAAATCCGAACCAAGTCAGCTCTGAACTGAGAGGAAATACTGGGACATGAACCGTGTTCAAACAAACAGCGGGCTCCCGCAACCCCTGGGCACTCGATTTGTTCTGATAATCTTTCTAAACAATCTCACACGGAAGGGCGTATTTTTCTTTGTTGTGTTACTTCCTCACCCCTTCCTTCTACTTAATTCATGCCTTGGATCATTACCGCCTTCTGAGAGCTGTTCTATATTTATCATTATTAAACTCATTTTATTGATCTTCTCCTTTGCTTCAGTTTGTCATGATTTTATGAATTTTAATTCGATTCCTTCTGCGTTTGTGATCCCTCCAGCACCATACAGTCTTCGCATTTTTATTAATATGATCTCCAGTCTGTCTTCCCAACTGCTAGCTATTATTATGCTGCTGTTAATGAGACTACTTAAAAATATTGTACCTCTGCAGCACCTTATTGGCAAAAAAGTTTTACTTTGACATTAAGCCATTAATACTGACTTTTACGTTTAATTTTTTTTGGCCAATTTCACATTTGTTTTATTAGTTGCATGATTCACATGTCTTGCATTTTCCTCTGAGTGTCGAGTGAGGAAAATGCTTTTCTAACTGTGAAATAACACCATGAAGTGCTCACACTGTAGTCCCTTTACCGACAGGGTTTCTTAGTCTTCCAAAAACATAATTTCTCAACTTTCCTTCACTTCCATTAGTTAAGATAAAAAACAAAAATTCAAGGCAATGTTAAAATAATATAAAGGCTTTGACTTAAAACTACAAATCCTAGATGTTTATAGGCGAAGCTGACATGATGTCCTAAATTCTTTGCGTGGAATCTGTTTCAGTCAACACAAGCTTTTCCAGGGTCCCCAAAGAGCTGCTTTTCACGGATACTTATTGTACATAAAAGGAGTGCGTTAAGATAAATTAGCGGATTAAGACAGAGGTATCCCTGAGCTTTCTGGCAATTTCAGTCAAAATATTATACACCCACATAAAGATGATACACCTCGGTACTGATTCTCTGCACTCATTGGCACCTTGCGCTCGCAAATTTCAGCAGCATCTAGAATCGTTAAATTTCAGAACCCTTGAGAGATGATGTTGAGCAAGGTTGTTCTCTCCTTCCAGGCTCAGAAGCAGAAGCAGCAGAGGCATTTTTGTGTCCCTCGCTTTTTAAGCCAAGAAACTCACCCTGCCTTTGTTCCTAACACGATTGCTGTTCTCTCTGTGTGACTCTCTCCTTGAACATCTCAGGGCTGCCTTCCAAGCTGGGCTTTTGATGACAATGTCCAGTTTTCAGGCTGAAGGCCTCATCATTGCCACTTGCCCAGGTTTGACCTTTTAATTCCCAGTGGTTTAAAAATCACGATTTAGAATCGCCCTCCAACTGGGCTTGTGGACGACTGCTGGTAAACACTTTGCTGGGTCCGGCCCCTACGGCATTCAGCTCAGCAGGACCTGGGGTCTGGCATCCGGCTGCATTTACCCTGGATCCTTCTGGAAAATCCAGATGGTGTCTATGCAACCACAGTCTAATTGGCCTGAAATGAAAAATGTGGTTAATTCAAATTGACAAGTTTTTGCGTACGACTTAATCATGTGGTACTGTCTCTAATGACTATAGGGCATTGGGAAATATTTTGCCACACCTGTAAAAGTGAAAAAAAGGTTTTTACAGAATAGACTTGATTTTCCTGGGTAGAAAAGGCCTAAATTATTATTGAACTAAAAGGAACCTCAAAACTCCATTGTGTAAGGTTTCCCATTACAGGCTAGACTTGTATGATGCAGGATTCCAGAGATGGTCTCCTAAATGCAGTCTGACCGCATAAACTACTAGAATTAGAAGGGAGAGACCTGAAAGAGTATATAGCTGCCCTTCTCATTTATCAAAATAAGAAAGCCAAGTCACAGAGGAGCTCGGTAATTTTTCCAGAGCTGGGCCTAGAACCCACTTCTCCAGTCTTGGTCAAATCTCTTTCCTTGACTATTTTACCGTAATAGGAAAATGTTTCCAGTTATCCAAAGATACTAAAATAAAGACCACGATGCATTACCAGCAAAATATAAGCATTAAATGGAAAATAGCATATTGGAAATTTATGGAATGCTTTATGAATTATTTGCTAGTGAGATAGGACCATGACATTTTGAAATGAAAGAACCCTACCTCAGCTTGTATAAGATGACAATGGGTCTGCATTGTACCTGTATTAGCATGGAGTTCCCTAACAAGCTCCCTTCTCCCTGCACCCTCTCTCTTTATTCTACCCCAGGGTATCCCCACATTTGGAAGCTGTGTGAAAATGTAGCTGAAACAACCACATGGAAAAAATAGTTTTAAAAATTCTCAAGTTCCTCCCCTGCAGATGGATCTTCATGATGCTGCATAGCTTCATTCAGTATCCTAAACCAACAAAACCCTACTTAGGAAGCATAGTAATCCAGTCTAGGTTCGTTGAAGAATTTTAGGCAGAGAGAATAAATCTTCACATTATTCATTGGTGAACACACAAAAACAATTAAATGCAGGAAAAAAGGGGCTCTTCTCCAGGTTGTTCCAACTCAAAAAAGATCAAGTCTAGTGTTTCAGTTTTGACTTGGACTGAGTGACAATATTCCGATGCTGTCTGTTGAGACAGCCACCAGTGCACACTTGCCATCCCTCAGACTGGTGGCTCCAATCATCTGTGTCCCTTGACAACTTCATCTGACTGTCACTCAGTCAGCTATACCAACACTTGGTCTCAGATCAATCACGTTCCAAAGACCTCAACATGGGTGAAGAAATTATGGTTTGCATTCAAAATGACTGTGTCGCAACCACTTGCAGGGGAAGGAAACCCAGAAGATCTTGGTGGGGAGCCCTGAAATTTGAAAGTTTGAGAGTTAGGTTTCTCCCTGCAATGCCAGCATCCCCTATGAGAGCTGGTTCAATTCCTGGCTGCTCCACTTGCAATGCAGCTCCCCGTTAATGAAGATGCCCCAAGTACTTGGATCTCTGCCACCCACATGGGAGACCTGGATGGAGTCCATGGCTCTTGGCTTTGGTCTGGCCCAGCTCGGGCTCCATTTGGGAAGTGAAACAGAAGATGTAAGCTTGCTCTCTCTCTCTCCCTTTCTCTCTCTCTCTCTCCCCTCCCTCTCTGTAACTGCCTTTCAAGTAAATAAATAACTCCCTAGAAGAAGAGAGTATACTATAGTGTTGCTGACCAACATAAATATAATGGGAGCCACATATACAATTTTCAATTTTCTAGTAGCTACATTACAAAAAAGCAAAAAAGAAACTTTTGAAATTAACATTCATACCCTATTTTAATCCAGGATATTTAAAAGCTGTTATCACCGTGATGTGTGGTATTGCCATATTTCAAGTGCTCCACAGTTGCATATGGCTAGAGGCACTCAACTGGAGAGTGTGGCACGAGACAGTCTGCTTGGCCAATCATTTTCTCCAGTTAATCCTAGCACGCTCTCACTCCTTGTAGTGGGCTTCCCACATTGGAATGATCATGACACGTCAGGACTTCCCAACTGTATTAGTCAGGGCTCTCCAAAGAGGCAGAACCAATAGAGTGTATATATGCAAATAGAGATTTATTTGTATTTGAAACTTGATTGAGAGGCAGAGAGAGAAAGAGAGAGATTGAGAAAGAGACCTCCCATTCACTGATTGATTCCCCAAATGCCTGCAACAGCTGAGACTGGGTCAGGTTGAAGCTAGGAAATGGGAACCCAGTCCAGGTTGGCCATGTGGTGGCATGAACCCAACTGCTTGAGCCAACACCACTCAATCCTATGTTCTGCGAAGGCAGGAGCCTGGGTCAGGAGCCAGAGTATGGAATCCAAGCATTCTGACATGGGATACATGCATTTTAAAAATATATGTATTTTATTATTTATTTGAAAGACAGAGTTGGAGAGGGAGAGAGAGGAAGAGAGAGAGAGAGAATCTTCCGTCCACTGGTTCACTCCCTAAATGGCTTCAACAGCAGGGGCTGGGCCAGGCCAAAGCCAGGAGCCAGGAGCTTCTTCCAGGTCTCCCACAAGGGGGCAGGCCATCCTTCACTGCTTCCCGAGGCATGTTAGTGGGGAGCTGGATCGGAGGTGGCGCAGTTGGGACGTGAACTGGCACCGAACTGGGATGCCGGCATCATAAGCACCAGCTTAACCTGCCCTAGGGGCACAGGTGTCTTACTAAGCATCTTATGCAGTAGGCCAGTTTTCTGTCGCAAGGGGCTTATTTCAAAGTATTGGTTGACAAGACTGAAATCTGCGGGATAGGCCAACATGCTAAGGCCCAGGACAGGGCAGATGGTGCAGCCTGAACCTTATGATTTCTTCTTTGTCTACAGATCTCAGTTATTTTTCTTTTCAGCCTTCAATTGATTGAGTAAAGCCCACCCATTATAGAATCTAACCTGCTTCCCTCAAAGCCTATGACTTTAACTTTTAAGCATGTGTCAAAAATAGTTTTAAAGCTACACCCAGAATAGTGTTTGATGAAACATCTGGGAACCATAGCTTAGCCGAGTTGACACACAAGAAGTTAACCATCACACCGACCAAAACAAAGGAAAATATTTGAAGCAGTCCCCCATGAAACCCAGGAAGCAACTGTTAAGAAATTTAGATGGAACTGGGCTTTGTTTCGACTGTGATGACCTGGCAAAAAGTTTTCTTCTGAATTTGCCTTTAAGTTGCTGATTATTCTCCTGGATTACCTTCATTTGAAACATCTCAGCCACTCCAACAAACAACTCCATTGCATTGTATTATCAAGGGGGACATTTTATAAATTAAACAAGTCAGCACAAGAAACTAGGAATGTCTCAACGGCAGTCCCTTGGGAAGAAAAGGGATCCCCAGAGTGCATCCTATAGGCGTCCAGTGCCATCACGGAAGGTGACAGGTGCTGGTTACTAGCTTTTCACACTTTTCCACACGGGACTGATAAATACAGAATTCACGCCCTTCAACTTTTCCACTGCTTCTTGTGTCCTTCCTAAGTTACTGGTAAAAGCGGTCGCTGTTGGGGCCCAAGTAGGATTTCAAAGCTCCTTTATCTGTTTTGGAGACTTCCATAAGAAGGGGGAAGGCAGGCTTCTCTATCCACTTTACACAGAAGGGAAGAGGTTCACTTTGCCAGCACCCTGGAGACCAGGGCAAGGACCCGTGAATGAGACCCAGCCTGTCGGGGATGCCCTCTGAGTGGCTGACGGCTGACTGCTGCTACAGGAGGATCAGCGACTACTAGCGGTGGGGTGGGATTGGATATGCAGGGCACCAGCTCCAGCAGCCACAGCTCTGTCCAGCGGCCGTGATGCTACTGACACGGCGTCACCTAAGACGCCTGCCGCTGAGACTGGATCTCGGCCGTGCCCGGCATGCTTGGCTCCTGCTCCCCTTCTGACGCAGTGAACTGCCAGCTCTCTTTCTAGCACACTTTTTTTTTTTCCTTCTGAAGCACCCAGAATTAATTTCTGTTGCTTGCACCAGGAACCTTGACACAGTGTAGGTCCCCACTTACGGAAGATGAAATTGTATCCAGTAGTGCAGGCTGGAAATCAGCCCAGGGATCTCTGATGGTTTAACAGAATGATTCTCATTGTTTTTTTGTCTCAATATTCATTTTTGTTTTAAACAAATTATCAAGGGCATAAAAGAGCTTTTGCTTACATGTATAATATCTATTGATATTTCCCTTATTGAAAATGAAGTCAGAAAACTTAAATTATCTATTGCTTATTCAGTTGAAAAGAAAATGCCAAACCGTATTGCTTAACACATATAATACTTTTAACAAAACATAGTTTTATTTTCTGAAACAACAACAACAGCAAAAGAAGTATTGGGAAGAGCGGCATGTTCTACCTTTTCAAACGTCTTTCATCTCTGAAGAGAAGACAATAGGATTCTCAGGTATGCGTCTACATTAATCTGTTGTTACTTACTCTCTGGGTTAAACTATGTCGGGAGTCTCACTTCACCCACATACAGAGTTGGAAAAGAGAAGAGTATTTTATTAGTCCTATGAGATATTGGTGGATGCTCGTCTTTGACACTAACCAGAACTTGACAAGTTTCTTAGAGGTTAGTTGTAATACGAAGTCTGAAACCATAGCACTAAATATTTCTTGCATTATTGCATTAAAATCCACTTTTAGGTGATTCTGTAATGTTCATTGGACGTTTGGAAAACACTGGCTTACTGAATGGCACAGATGGGCCAAATGTTGACATAGCTCACTCTACGGAGTGAACTATGTTGGAGGCACATTCCTTAGTGTCTCTGCTGAATTCATTGAGAAATCATCAACTACTGGGAAGTTTTCAGGTTGCTGGTAGCAAATATAGGTTTTTGAAAATTCTAATTTTCATTTCAAAGCTCAGATTTTATCGTTGGTGGCAAAAATTCTCAGTTGTTTCCCATCAAGCAATCTCATTTATTTTTAAAAATATGTCTGCCAAATAGATCAGTCAGAAAAATGAGTTTCTCTGAGACATTTTGTCAAGTAACATTGATGTTGTATGGGAAAAGCAGCTAATCCTGCTATGTTCAGACACTCACTTGGGTGCGGTCTTTGTACCAGGAATGCAGCAGAAATGCCTTATGGGTACTTCCCATTGCCTCCCCTGGAACATTTTAATTTTATTTCAAAAATTTATTTATTTGTTTAAAAGTCAGAATTGCAGAGAGAGAGAGAGAGAGAGGGAAGGAGGGAGGGAGGGAGGGAGATCTTCTATCTGCTGGTTTACTTCCCCCGATGGGTGCAATGGCTGGAACTAGGCCAGGCTGAAGCCGGGGCCAGGAGCATCTCCCAGGTCTCCTACATGGGTGCAGAGGCCCAAGTACTTGGGCCATCTTCCAGTGCTTTCCCTGACCATTAGCAGAGAGCTGGATCAGAAGTGGAGCAGCCAGAACAGGAACTGGTGCGCATATGGGATGCCGGCACTGCAGGTTTTACCCACTGCACCACAACACCAGCAAATAGAATATTTTTCAACACTTGCTTCCAAGTACTGAAATTTAAAAAAATTTATAATTTTTATGACTTCATGAAAGACCTTGGATGAAACCTGCGTTTTCCCCCAGACAAGTTTTGGCCATGAAATTTACGATGACACCTAGACCACTGCGGGATCCCGCTAAGAACTAGCTGTTTCCCTGCCCACCATCAGTACATTGGCTCCCACAGTGAAAAATGCAGATGATGCCTCAGTGTACAAAAATAGTTCTGACCTGTTGGGCCCCTAAATGTTCTTGGGTCTCCAGGAGTCCATGACCTAGGAGGGCTGCTGGGCTGGTGAGCTAAGGTGTGCCTACAGCAACCCAGTGAGAGGGTTTCTAAGACTCTGTTGCTGTGAAGCAGGTGAAAAACAAGAAGCAGTTTATGCTCTTTTGTTATAAACAGAGCTAAGTAAGTAATAATTTCATTGAAAATCTTTTTCTAGGATAAAAATGCTTTTTTTATTGAGAGACGTTGAAAGAGAGAGAAGAGAGAGTGAGTGAGCACTTGCATCTGCTGATTCACTCCCCAAAAGCCTGGAACAGTTCCCAGCTGGGACCTAAACCAGGAGCTTGGGAGCAATCCAGGTCCTCCCCCCCCCCCCCCCCCGGGGTGGGCAGGGTCCAATCACTTGAGTCGTCACAGCTGCATCCAGGCTCTGTCTTAGCAGGAAGCTGGAGTCAAGAATCAGAGTCAGACACAGAAGCCAGGCACTCTGATGAGAGACACAGGTTTTATAACTGCCAGGCCAAACATCAACCCCCTTTTCTAGGACATGATATTAGTAGTATTTCTTCAAAATAAGTGTGTGTTTAAACTTTTATTTTATTCACCTACTTAATTGAGAGAGACAGTTCTCATCTACTGTCCCACTCCACAAATGCCTGCAATGGCCAGAGCTGTGCCAGGCCAAAGCCAGGAGCTGGGAACGCAATCCGTGTCTCCTATGTTGGTGTCAGGGACTCAACTACGTTAGCCATCACCTGCTGCCTCCCAGGGTATACATTAGCAGGAAGCAGGAATGGGGAGTGGAGCTGGGACTTGAACCCAGGTACTTTGATATGGGATACAGGCCTCTTCACTGGTGTTGGAACCACTAGGCCAAATGCCAACCCCTTCTACACTATTAAAGGGTGACTATCTGAATACTTAGCGCCTGGGGAGCAGATTGGCTATTTTGCCGTTTTCACTTCTCAGAGTGCCTTAAAGTACCACTGCACTTATTGCAAAAGGTGAGGCTGGAGTGGCAGGAAAGACTCTGTGGCTGCCCCGCCCGGCTCAGGTGTCAGAGACCTCAGGAGGTGCGACCCTGGCGCTCCTCCTGGAATCCAGCCGTTGTGAGGGTTGGCCCCCATGATGTGCAGTGCACTAAAGGACGGATGGAGCTGAGGCTTCTACGTGAGCTGCCTGCAGCAATGTCACAGAAAGGTCTCTGGTGAACTCCCACAGCCACTGGTGTTGGACTGGCCACAGCTACACGGATTGCCGTAAGCCCTCTCTCTCCCATATCTGTGTCCGAGAACCCAGCGCAGGTACAAATCCACCCTCAGCTTGGGGAGTTTCCTCACTGATGGTTTTGATGACTTTAATTGATACTAGAGTCAACATGAAGTCAATATAAATATAAAGTGTTGAACTTTAGGTAAAAATATTAAGTAAATTAATATTAAGTAGAATTTAAGAGAACCTACCTTTTCCTCCAAAGAAAATATATTAAAGTTACTTTAAATAAATATTTATTTATTTATGTTTTTGAAAGACAGAACAAGAGGGAGAGAAAGAGAGAGAAATCTCCAGCCATTGATTGACTCCCCAAATAGTCACAACAACCAGGTGTGGGCCAGAACTCCACCCATGCCTCCTGTGTGGGTGGCAGGTGCCCAGGCATTTTGGCCAACCTTTGCTGCTTTCCCAGGTGCATTAGTAGGAAGCTGGATCAGAAGCAGAGCAGCTGGGACACCAACGAGTGCTCTAATAGCAGACGCTGGCTTTAAAAGGGGGCAGCTTTACCTGCTGTGCCACAGCATCAGCCCCCCTAGAGTCACTTTGACAGAGCACAGCTGATAAAGACTGGAGGAAAAAAAAAAACAAAAATGGAACAGCGATTTTTTTAAAAACCCAGTTTGCAGCTATATAATTTGAGAAGTTAATTGGAAAAAGGAGTTAATCACAGTTTAAAACATCCTCAGTTAAAAATGTACGATAAAATTCTAAAGAAACACATCTGGAGATATAATAAGCCAAATCAAGTTATGTTTATTTTAAAGGAGTTAGACTGTGAAGAATTGGTACAATAAGAGGCTGGAAACAAAACCTTCAGACATTTCTCACACTCACAGCTTAGCTAAAATCACCACACATCATTATGCAGTAAAAGTCCTGCATATCTCGACTTGGGGGTGTGAGTCAAGGCCATGGGCAGGCCAAGTGCTGAAGAGGCTGGAACAGCAGGAGACCCAGCCTCGCTGCTGGTGGTGGAGGGGTGCAAATGCACTTTGGGCAGCAACTTGGCAACATGGAAAATCTGAAGATGCATGTAGCAGTCTGCTCCGTCTGCCGCAGCAAATATGGTAGGCAGAATATCTTAAGCCACAGAAATAGATTTTCTCACGGTTCTGGAAGCTAGAAGTCTAAGTTTCTAGTAGAGTTTGGTTTCTGGTGAGGGCTCTCTGCCTGGCTTTGTTGTGACATGGCTTTCCTCTGTGCTGTGTGAGCACTGAGGGGTGGGGGCATGGTGGGGGTGCTATTTTGTATCTCTTCTTATGGGCACATGTTAGATCAGTGCTCTGCTCTTATGACCTCATTAACCCTAAGAAACATTTCCTAGAGAAACTTGTGTCTGTGTGCAGGGGATATGTAGGAAGGACAGTCATTGCTGCATTATTTACTATAGCATCGTTAAAAAAAATCTATGTGAACTTCCACTTTGACTATGACCCTGTCGGAATAAGATCGAAGTCGGCGAACCCTAAAGGCTTCCATAGCCTTGGCAACTACTGACTAGAGCCTAGGGAGATTACTGACGCCATAAACAAGAGTGTTAAATTGTTAAATCAACAACAGCAGTCACTGTGTACTTACATCCCATGTGGGATCTGTCCTTAATGTGTTGTCTAAAGTGGGGTGATGCTATAACTAGTACTAAAACAGTATTTTTACACTTTGTGTTTCTGTGTGGGTGCAAACTGATGAAATCTTTACTTAGTATATACTGAATCGATCTTCTGTATATAAAGATAATTGAAAATGAAAAAAAAACTTGGTGTTAAATTGGAAATTGCATAGAAAATTAATCAATTTTTTAAAAAATATCATGTAGGATCTGTCCTTAATGTGCTGTACACTGTTATTTATTTTTTTTATTAAACTTTTATTTAATGAATATAAATTTCCAAAGTACAGCTCATGGGTTACAATGGCTTCCCCCTCCCAAAACTTCCCTCCCACCCACAACCCTCCCCTTTCCCGCTCCCTCTCCCCTTCCAATCACATCATGATTCATTTTTGATTCTCTTTATGTACAAAAGATCAGTTTAGTATAAATTAGGTAACGATTTCAACAGTTTGCCCCCATATAGCAACACAAAGTGAAAAAAAAAATACTGTTGGAGTACTAGTTATAGCATTAAATAAGAGTGTGCAGCACATTAAAGACAGAGATCCTACATAATATTTTTTTTAAAAAATTAATTAATTTTCTATGCCATTTCCAATTTAACACCAGGTTTTTGTTTTTTTTTTCATTTCCAAATATCTTTATATACAGAAGATCGATTCAGTATATAATTAGTAAAGATCTCATCAGTTTGTACCCACGCAGAAACACAAAGTGTAAAAATACTGTTTCAGTACTAGTTATAGCATCACTGCTCATTAGACAACACATTAGGGACAGATCCCACATGGGATGTAAGTACACAGTGACTCCTGTTGCCGGCTTAACAATTTGACACTCCTGTTCATGGCGTCAGTAATCTCCCTAGGCTCTAGTCATGAGTTGCCAGGGCTATGGAAGCCTTTAGGGTTCGTTGACTTTGATCTTATTCCGATAGGGTCACAGTCAAAGTGGAAGTTCTCTCCTCCCTTCAGAGAAAGGTACCTCCTTCTTTGATGGCCCCGTTCTTTCCACTGGGATCTCACTCACAGAGATCTTTCATTTAGGTCTTCTTCTTTTTTTTTTTCTTTTCCATGGTATCTTGGCTTTCCATGCCTACAATACTCTCATGGGCTCTTCAGCCAGGTCCGAATGCCTTAAGGGCTGATTCTGAGGCCAGAGTGTTGTTTAGGACATCTGCCATTCTATGAGTCTGCTGTGTATCCCACTTCCCATGCTGGATCTTTCTCTCCCTTTTTGATTCTATCAGTTAGTATTAGCAGATACTTGTCTTGTTTGTGTGATCCCTTTGTTTCTTAGACCTATCCAAGCCATCGATTGTGAACTGAAATTGATCACTTGGACTAGTGAGATGGCATTGGTACATGCCACCTTGATGGGATTATATTGGAATCCCCTGGCATATTTCTAACTACATCATTTGGGGCAAGACTGATTGTGCATGTCCCAAAATGTGCATCTCCCCTCTCTCTTTTTCCACTCTGAAATTTAACAGGGGTCACTTTTCAGTTAACATTTAAACACCTAAGAATAATTGTGTGTTAATTACAGAGTTCAACCACTAGTACTAGAACAACAACAACAACAAATACTAAAAAGGATAAAGTATTACATTGTACATCTAGAGTCAGGACAAAAGCTGATCAGGTCATTGTTTCTTATAGTGTCCATTTCAGTTCAACAGGTTTCCCCTTTGGTGCTCAGTTGTCACCAATCAGGGAAAACAAGTGATATTTGTCTCTTTGGGACTGGCTTAATTCACTCAGCATGATGCTTTCCAGATCCCTCCATCTTGTTGCAAATGACTGGGTTTCATTGTTCCTTACTGCTGTATAGTATTCTATGGAGTACATGTCCCATAATTTCTTTATCCAGTCTACTGTTGATGGGCATTTGGGTTGGTTCCAGGTCTTAGCTATTGTGAATTGGGCTGAAATAAACATTAATGTGCAGATGGCTTTTTTATTAGCCAAATTAATTTCCTTTGGGTAAATTCCAAGGAGTGGGATGGCTGGGTTGTATGGTAGGGTTATGTTCAGGTTTTTGAGGAATCTCCAGACTGACTTCCATAGTGGCCTAACCAGTTTGCATTCCCACCAACAGTGGGTTAGTGTCCCTTTTTCCCCACATCCTCTCCAGCATCTATTGTTGGTAGATTTCTGTACTCCAACAGTATTTTTCACTTTGTGTTGCTATGTGAGGGCAAACTGTTGAAATCTTTACTTAATATATACCAAACTGATCTTCCGTATATAAAGAGAATTGAAAATGAATCTTGATGTGAATGGAAGGGGAGAGGGAGTGGGAAAGGGGAGGGCTGTGGGTGGGAGGGAAGTTATGGGTGGGGGAAGCCATTGTAATCCATAATCCATAAGCTGTACTTTGGAAATTTATATTCATTAAATAAAAGTTTAAAAAAAAATCTATGTGGCACTATTAGGAAATGGAGACAGAAGTTGTGAAGTAGTCAAACAATAAAATAGTAAAAAGTGCTTAAAAAGAGCAAACAGAAGCTGCATGTGGTAGATCGATCTAATAATTTTGAGTATAGAAGTCAAGCTACAGGGGCCAGTGTTAACATGGAAAGGAAGGGTATACCTCAAGTTCAGGCTAGTGGTTGATTTTAAAGAAGGAAGAGTGGTGGTTTGTAGAAAAATGGAACTAATTAAAAGGTAAGTTTAATTGATGCAAAACATTAAAATCCATGAAGATGTTTTTCACGAGACGTATTTTCCATCACCTTTTCGAACACTACTTGGGGCTTGCACTGTGGCATAGTGGGTAAAGCTACCACCTGTGGCTCTGGCATCCCATATGGGCACTGCTTCTAGTCCCGGTTATTCCACTTTCAATCCAGCTCCCTGCTGACGTATATGGGCAAGCAGCAGAGGATGGCCCAAGTGCTTGGGTCCCTGCACCCACATGGGAGACCCAGAAGAAGCTCCTGGCTCCTGGCTTCAGATAGACTCAGCTCCAGCTGTTACAGCCATTTGGGGAGTGAACCAGCAATTGGAAGACCTCTCTCTCTCTCTCTCTACCTCTGTCTGTCTGTAATTCTACCTTTCAAATAAATAAATAATTTAAAAAAAGACATCATAGATAGGTGATTCATTTTGTATGTAACACTTGATTCTTCAGCTGAGAGGACCCAAGATAATGCAGAAAATAATATCTACTATACGGGTAGTGAGAAAATGGTAGTTTTATTATATGCAGCTCATCCCCAACTTAGGATCTGAGCTGTGGCTTATCACTTTGCAGAGGTTCAAAAATGCTAAACCTTCAGCAAAAATTGTGCTTCACATTTTGAATTTTGATATTTCCTCAGGCTGTTGATAGCAGTCCCATTCTCTCTTGTGATGAGGACAGTGGCCTATGACTGTCAGCCGCCATGTCCCTGACCATGACCCTTTACGGGGAATTTTGCCGACATAACTGGGCATCAGGTAGGTGAGGTATACTAAGCGCTCCTTTGGATTTCTAGTATTTTCCACCTACGATGAGTTCATTGGAATGTGGCCCCGTTTTGAGTCAAGGAGCATCTGTAGGATTTATTTTCCTTATGTTTGCAATTTTCACAATGAAACAACAAAGAAGCCAACACATGTTTAAAAGGAGGCTGGACTAGAGAGTTAGATCTAGGTCTCGATTTAGTTTCCATTATTTACTAGCTGTAGATTTTTGGGCAAGCAACTTAATTTCACTAAGATGCATTCTAAAAATTTCCCCACCTCTATTTACCTCTTGGGGACAATAGGAGATCCAATGGAGCTCATCTAACGCACCTGGCACACAGTAAGCAAAACAAATGCTAGTTCTCTTCTGCGTACTACGTTCTGTTTGGTAACACCAGTTCAAATTCCACATCTGTGTAGAAATTAAGAATAAGCTCTGGGTGGTACAGAGAGACAGTACATGCTTCCTATTTACCTTGTGTTGGCCTTTCTTTCCTTTTTAACCTCTAGCTTTTCTCAGGTGTTTAAACGTGCGTGTGTGTGCATACATTAACACATAAGCAATAATTCCCAAAATGCTTGAGAGTAAAAGCTAAGGTTTTAGAGGGTGAGAAAGTAGTGTGCTTAATTTCATATAAGCATGAGGCATCTCTTGACTTGTGGGCTTCAAAGAATTATACAAGGAATCTTCACAACATTCATGGAAAATGCATGTCATGAAAAAACCTTGCATAGATTTCAAAAATTTTCTTAGACCCAAATAAAACAGTCTTCTAATTCTATATCTCCACAAACTTTTGGAAGCTCCCTTGTATTGTAGTGATACTAGAAGTCAGTTAAAGTTTTTATGTTGGGAGAGTGCTTGATGGTTGAATTCCCATGTCGTCTGCATTCATTTTCTATCAATATAATGTGGACAGTTGTGTGTGGTCAGCTTTCAATTAGCCTTGCTATGGTGACATCGGAAAGCTCAGGGAATCAGAAACTTCATCTGACTCAGTAGTTCCAATTTTTTTTTCAATTGCCATTTGAACTTGCAGAAAAGATAACAAATTCAGATATCTACCTCTTTTCATTCTTCATACTAGAGTGTTATTTTTTCTATAGAAAAATGCAAATGTCAAAAAATCAGCTGTCATGAAGGTAGAGAAAATGAAAAGGTCTCTGCTGTTTTGAGAGTTGTGTGAAATGACTACTGAAAATGAAACTGACTAAACCGATTGCCTTCCATTCATGTATGTCTGTAGACCAAAGCCCAGTGCTTCTGAGAACCAAGCTTAACCCATGCAGGAGGAAGAGATAGAGAAACTAGGTAAAGAGATTGGCTCACCAAGGACGGCCTGGTATGTTGTGCCCTGCATAGCTCTAGAGAGAATCATTCATATGGAGCTCCATGCGTGCATGTGGTGGCCCTGAAAAATCAAGGATCAGAAAACGCCCCTCATGACACAGAAGAGTTTGTGGTCTCTGAAAACTCCACACGGCCAAAGCAATGAATGGAACACATTCTCCCACACTTCACTACACAAACGGAACATACAACGGAGAATCAAAGCCAGGTTACCCAGAGTTAAGATCATCCATAGGATTATTCAGTAGATGCCTCCTAAGAACATGGAAACACAGAGAACAAAACTAAAACCAACACATTATAACTAAGTTACTTATCTGCAGAAGTTACCCACAAGATTGCATTTGAGTAATAAATAGATGTAATGAACAGTCAAATCTAACTTACAAAGTAGACCAGTGTGTATGGTGGCATTTGCTCTGTGTAGAAAAGTAAGATGGAAGCCACACTCATCAGCAGAGGGGGATAATATGGGTCTAAAAAGCATCTCTTCTTTCCATTAGTGATGTCTGGGGAGCGTGGGGTATGCAGTTTTTACAGTTCTGAGGAGCTCACGAGTTGTGTAGAAAAGAAAAATAAGTACTGAGTAGTTTTGAAGAGCATCTCCAGTTTCTGCTTTGGTTGGAAGTGTAAAGTGGGTGAACCCCTAAAAGTCCATGCATGTATGGAATGAAAGGCAAGCTCTTGAGTTCCTTTTCGCTTTAATATTTTGTGACTCCACTAGCAATGGCGGATGATTCACAGGAAGAGGAGCAGAAAGAAAACATCATTTTCCATGGAAGGATGCTCTCCTTTATCACTCTATGTGATTAAATTCTGTAATTATAGTGAAAAAATACTATTCTAAATGCTTTGCACCAGAACTCAATAGAGAGCTGTTGATATAAGCAACACTGGGCAGTTGTTTAAAAATGTGACTTGGAGATCAAGTTCTTGACCTAATATGGTCAAGGTCTTCCATTTGAAACTAGTAACAGCAGATTAAAGACAAGTTTATGCTGAAAATTCTAAGTAGAAATGTTCTTTTGGCCAACATTTAATGCCTTGCTCTTTGGGATCCAGATTTGAAAAGTCTTAGAGGGTTGAGTGTTAAGATCACATCTCTGCCTTGTGAAGAAAAATAATTCTGGTCTATAAAATAGAATGGAAAGTGTGTGTTCAGAGAAGTCCACAGCTTGTTTTCATGGCACATTGATGGCTACTGGCTTGTGAACCATTAGTAGGTCAAGTTCATTGTTAGTAACCACCATATTATCCTAACCTCTTCTGCTGACTACAGAGCAAATGAACCAGAAGATAAGGTTCTTCCCTGGATCATTACAATTTCCCATTTTGGCCAATTTATATATTTCCTGATGCAGCAAAGAGCATTAACCATAATTTCAACAGCTGAAGCAGCGGAGTCATAAAGAAAAGTCACATACTACCAACATAGGTCACAGTGATGGCATCATGGTGAGGTCATAACAATCCCAGTCTATACTCAGGTTTTTAGGTCTGGAATTTGTTCTGTTTGCACAAGTCAATTTGACTAAGTTGAGGGATCGCAGCAAATAGCCAAACTCACAGGAGATTGATATAAAAACCAATATTCTGGTTTCTTAATTGCAATGACAAATATTACTATAACATGGCTATTATTTATACCCATATTAAGAATTGGCTCTTTTAAAGTTGGGGTGGGGGTGTGTTGTTTGGCTAGGAAGTTAAGATGCTTGTTGAGATCCCTGAATCTCATAGGACTGCCTGGATTGGATTCCTGGCTCTGCCTCCTGACTCCAGCTTCCTGCTCATGTGCACCTTAAAACTGTTGAAATCTTTACTTAGTATAGAGTATATAAAGGTAATTAATAATGAAGAATGGGAGAGGGAGTAGGAGGTGGGGTAGGAGTGAGGTCGGAAGGGCAGGTATGGAGGAAGAACTGCTATATTCCTAAAGCTGTACCTATGAAATTTTTATTTAGTAAATAAAAGCTTTCTAAAAAATATAGTGTGCACCCTAGGAGGCCTCTATGGTTGGGTCCTTGCTACCCACTTGGGAGAGGTAGAGTGCATTTCTGACTCTTGGCTCTGGCTGAGCCCAGCCCCAGCCCTAGCTATTGTGACTATCTGGGGAGTGAACCAGTAGAGAGATTTGTGGGGGTGAGGGTGTGGGAGAGGGAGGGAAGAGGGAGGAAGAAAGGAAGGGAAGGAGGGAGGAACGGAGAGAGAGAGAAAGGGAGAAAGAGAAGGAGAAAGAAAAAAAGAGGAGAGAGGGGAAAAGGAAAGGAGAGAAAAGGAGAGGAGAGGGGAGGGGAGGGGAGGGGAGGAGAGGGGAGGGGAGGAGAGGAGAGGAGAGGAGAGAGGAGGGGAGGGGAGGAAAAAGGAAGGAAGGAAAGAAGGGAGGAGGAATCTTGTGTTTCTGGGCAGTTGAGTGAATTTCACAAACACATTCATTATATGAGCCACGGTGATACAGCACCTTGAGAGAGAAAAACCACACAGTGAGTCAACAGGGAATGCTTAATATAAAAAATTAACTATCACTGAGAACTGGAGTGCTAAGGGATTGGCTAGTGTGGAATATAAATAACTTGACAGAATATAGTAACAGCAAATATAAGGAGCAGCCACGACCCCTGAGACTGGGACAGAGCACCCGGGGAAGGAGCAATGTTACTGAGACAGGGTAGCCATGGCTCATTGTGTGGCTTACAAACTGTTGAGAGGCTACACTAACAGAACTTGTTGGAAACCCACTCTGAGGAAGCTCCTGCCCACAGGGTGCCCCAGTGTCCCACCTGTCCCCTGTGCTGGCACGCACAACATTATGCTAGGTGGCGACAGAGAAATATTTACAGGGTCCTGCTGCATTCTCATAAAGTAGGCAATAAAGGGCCCATCGGGAGCTGAGAGACAATAAATTAATAACTGGCACAGTTACTCTTCAGTCAGCATGAAGTCAGTTCACAAAAGGTAAGCAGTCGTGCAAAACGTAGCAATTGTTCGAGTCAAGAAAAATACAATGTTCCCTGTCCAGAAACAGATCATTCCTCCTGGTTTAAGGAAAACGTCTATGGATCCCAGACTCACAATCCTTGCGTAGTTTTGGATAAACATGATCCGATTCTTGGCCCATATTCTAAATTCTGTTCTGATCATCTTTTGAGCATACAAGGTAAAATATAATCTTCATGGCTTTAATTTGGGGGAGTTTTTTTTTTTTAAAAAACTCTTATGTCCTATATCCATCACATTATAATCTTCCTGCTTTGATTGATTTGAGGGATTTCCTCTTGTCTTCAGTCATACATAATAATCCTTAAGTGACAGCTACAGATGACTCATTCTTTCAGGCTAGAGTTCCAGACCAGAGACTGTTTTAGTTCCAAGTTACAAAAATCTCATTATAGCCTCTTTCATGCCTATAGGAGTTCAGATTCTCTCCAACGTGACCCAAGAGAAGTAATATCTTTAAACTTTGTAGACCAACCATATATTTTTGTAAAGTGTTAAAAAAAACCTAGTAGACATCCTACCATCCTTTCTTGAGCTTTACAGAGGGAAATTAATGGGCAAACGAAAGACTTACTCAGGAAGGTAAGTATTTACCAGCTTTGTACCAGTAGGAGCTCCGTGCCTTGTTGGCTCAGAAGTGTGTGTGGATATGGACAGTAATCATTTTGCTGGGTTATTGCACGCATTAACTGCTTTAATATATGTTACAACATTTAGGTCAGTACCTGGTACAGAGTTGACACTAGTAATTGCTATATATGACCTAATGAAAACATGGCTGGCAGAAAGTAGGTTCAGCTTAAGAGGCAAAGATCAGTAAGAACGAAGAACTTTAATAAATTTCTGAAATAAAAAGGTATTACATTCCTTGTTGCAAGACTAAGTCTGGTTCCATTGAATATGGTGATAAACCCTGTATTGAGTAAGCATAGGAGGAACTTGTGAGAGTGTAGGTGATCTGTCCAGGTAGGGCCTAAGCAACTCCAGGAAAATACTGTCTCTGAGGGGTTTTTAATGGAGTAGGAGTCTTGGTGCAATATCCAATGTCACTAGATGGTGCTGTAGAGCAATTAAGCTTGGTTGCTTGTTAAATGTGATTTAAAACATTCTTTCTAAGTTAGATTATTTCTGTCAGAACATTTTGCCCAGGCGTAGGTATTTACGTACACCAGACTTTCTACGTTCAAACGGTGTTGTTGCAAGTATGGGAGATCTTGAGAACCAGTGGGCCAAGAGGACTAGTAGACATGGAGGAAGGTCACCGAACACAAACCAAGGTCAGGCTGAGTAGTTGGCTGGGATCACAAAGTGGTGTTAGCGCAACCATGATCCAAGGTTAAATACTCAACGCTGAGGCTAATGTTGAGAAAACGAAAATGTGGGCCGAAAACACACTCCAGAAATAGAGCATCAAGAGTACAGTTTGCTGTCATTGTTTAAATCTGAGGTCCCAGCTACATACCTGACATTTTACTGTCTGGTTCACAAAAACAAGCTGCATTGAAATTACTTTTTTTTTCTCATCTCACTTTGGGTTACTATTTTCTCTTTGTAAATGAAATATTTTAAGGGATGTAAGCAATGATATGCAAAATTGTATTTAGGATTTGGTAGAGTATCTTGAAGGAAATAGTGAGGAGAGGGGCATGAAAGAAAGAAAAGAGAAATTGGTTTGAAATAGAGACGTTAAGAAAGGCTGTAAAGAGAAAGCGCAGGCCATGTTTAGACACTTGATTCACACCACAATGCAGTGAAGCTAGCCGACTCAGCTCATTGCCTCCAATCTCCTCAGTAGCTACAGCCTTGCCAATTTTTAAACCAGCCAGCAGAGAGCAAGAATGACTAGCTGGCTGTACTGCAGTCCGTTTATCACATTAGACCGAGCTAGAGCGGGATCTCTACCAAGCCACAGCACCAGGAAGGAGCAGTTCCCACTCGACCTATAGACAAATGGCTTCTTGGGGACTGAAGTGCAGATAATGGAAGTCAGCTGTTGGAGCACTGAGATGAGAGATGGTGGGAAAAGGAAACAGCCTAGCAACCTTGGAATCAAGAAGAAACAGAGATAAGACGTTCACAAGGCCAAGAAATGAAGAAGAAATATCCAAGGACTTAAAAGGAGACTATTCTGGGGCTTCAGGAAGTTAACAGCTGATTCTTTCCTTATAAGTTGGAGCCTTAAATAGAGACATCTGTGGTATGTGGAGGTGAGTATCTGTCCAAACGTGTTGTGGCCCAAGATACAGGTTGGTGCCTCACGGTATGACGTTTCAGAATCAGGACCCTCTGGTTTTTATGTCGAAACCTCTTCTGCCTTGACAAAACTGTGCTCACTTGGGTCACTGATACTTCATTAATGACTGCCATTATGTTCAGATGGCTCGATGCTGAGTTTGACCTCTAGAATTCCTACTTCTAATAGTATCTTGCTGGAGTTGTTTGGTTTCTCTCTATACAGGATCATGTCATCAGCAAACATGCCTGATTCAGCTTCTTCTTTTCCTATTTATAGACTTCTTATTTCCTCCTCTTGCCGAATGGCTCTGGCTAAAACTTCCAGTGGTGAGAATGGAAATCCTTGTCTGGTTCCAGACCTCAGAGGAAATGCTCTGTTTTCCTTCATTAAATAAAAACTTGGTTCTATGTTTGTCATATATAGCCTTTAATATGTTGAGAGATGTTGAATTTATTGAATGCTTTTCCCGAATCTATTGAGACAATCCTAGTATTTGTATCCTTCATTCTATTGATGCAGGGTATTAAGTGTATTAACGTACGTATGTTGGACCATCCCTGCATCCCTGGGATAGATCCCACTTGGTTAAGGTGCATTGTCTTTTTGACGTGTCATTGGATGCAGTTGGCTAGTATGTTGCTGAGAATTTTTGCACCTATATTCATGAAGGATGTTCTCCTTTTGATATTTTAGAATACTTTGAGAAGAATTGATGCTAGCTCTTCCTCAAAAGCTTGGTAGAATTTGGCAGTGGTGTTGGGCTTTTTGGGGAACTTTAAAAGTATTTATTGAATCTCATCACTCATTATTGGTCTGTTCAGGTTTTCCATCTTCATGGTTCGATTTTGGTACATTATATGTACCCAGAAATGTAGCCATTTATTCTAGGTTGTCTAATTTGTCACCCTATGGTTCTTCCTGATAGTCTCCAGCCATCCTTGGTATTTCTGCGTTATTCACGGCAATATCTCATTTTTCATCTCTGAACTTATTAATTTGAGTCTTCTCTATTTTTTTCAGACATATTTATTTATTTGAAAGGCAGAGTCACAGAGAGGCAGAGGCAGAGAGAGAGAGAGAGATCCTCATCCTCTGGCTCACTTCCCAAACAGCCACAAAGGCCGGAGAAGAGCTGATCCGCAAACAGGAGCCAGGAGCTTCTTCAAGGTCTCCCACGTGGGTGCAGGAGCCTAACAACCCGGGCCATCCTCCACTGCCCTCCTAGACCACAGCAGAGAGCTGGATGGGAAGTGGAGCAGTTAGGACTTGAACTGGTGCCAACATGGGATGCCAGCACCACAGGTGGTGGCTCTACCTGCTATGCCACAGCACTGGCCCCTAGTCTTCTGTCTTTATCTTTGAGTTTATCCAAGAGTTTTTCCAACTTTATTTATCGTTTCCAAAAGCAAATTCAAATCTTCATTTCACTGATCCTTTGTTTTAGTTTATATTTCATTTATTTGTACTCTAGTTTTTATTATTTCTTTCCACTAATTTTGATTTTGGTTTATTTTTGTTTTAATATTTCCTTGAGATGCATTGTAAGGTTATTTATTTGATATTTTCTATTTTTTGATGTAGGCATTTATTGCTATAAACTTACCTCATTACTTTTGCTGTATATCATAAACTTTTGAAATGTTGCATTTATACTTTTGCTAGTTCCAATGAGCTTTTAAATTTCCTTTTGATTTTTTCAATGATCCACAATTCACTCAGGAGCAAACTGTTCAGTTGCCATATGTATTTGTATAATTTGTAGAGTTTCTTTTGTTATTGATTTCTATTTTTATTCTGCTGTGGCCAGAAAAGATACATGATACGATTTTGATATTTTTGAATTTTTTGAGACTTGTTTTGTGTCTTCTTACATGGTTGATCTTAGAGAATGTTCCATGTGCTGATGAAACGGATGTGTATTGTGCAGCTGTTGAATGGAATGTTCTGTAGATGTGTGTTAGGTCTATTTGGTTTATAGTGTAGTTTAACTCTGATGTTTCTTTGTTATTTTCTTGTCCGGATGATCTATCCATTGTTACAAGTGGAGTATTGAAGTTCCCCACTATTATTGTGTTGGAGTTTGTCTCTCCCTTTACATCTGCTAATGTTTGTTTTCTAAAACTGGATGCTCTGACATTAGGTGCACATACAATCATCACATTTTCATGTTGAGTTTATCCCCTGATCATTTTATAGTGACCTTTTTTGTCTCTTATAGTTTGTGCCTTAGCTTCTATTTTATCTGATATTAAGCATAGCTACTCCTGTTTCATTTTGATCTCTGCTTTCCCTGGAATATCTTTTTTCCATTCTTCCACCTTCTGTCTGTGTGTGTCTTTACTGGTGAAACGAATTTCTTGTAGGCAACATATTGTTGAATGCTATGTTTTTATTTATCCATTTATCCACTCTATCTTTTAATTAGGTAATTTAGTCCATTTCTATTAAAAGCTATTTAATGACAAGTAATTGCTTAGTCATGTGATTTTTTTTTCTCTAAGATTTCTTCTGGTTAGCTTGAATATCCTTTATTTTTTAAGTCATAAGTTTTATACTTTTATGTACTGCCATGATGATAGTTTTCCTTTTTTTTTGTTTCTGTATGTAAGACACCTTGAAAAATATTTTGTGATTTTCTGGTGGGGATGAACCACCAGAGTATTCAGGTTTTGCTTGTCTTGGGAAAGCTTTATTTCTCCTTCATTTATGAAATCTACCTTACCTGGGCACAGCATTCTTGGTTGGTAGCTCTTTTATTGTAGAATATATAATTACATTCCCTCCTGCCCTGTAAGGGTTCTGTTGAAAAATCTGAGGCTAATCTAATGGGGGTTGCTTTAGAAGTGACCTGGCCCTTTTCGCTTGTGAATGGTAGAGTTCTCTTTGAGTTGTCCTTTTGGAGTTTACTATAATGAGTTGTGGTGAGGATCTTTTCTGGTCATGTCTATTTAGGATCCCTTGGGGCTCTTGCACTTAGATGTTGATACCTTTTTCCAGAATGGAATTTTTGCCTGTTATTTCACTGAATAGAGTTTCTATTCCTCTGCTTATCTCCTTCCTCTGGGAATTTCAAAGATTTGGATATTGTTTTTACAATGATGTCCCAAAGGTCTGGAAGGCTATCTTCATTGTTTAGTTTTCTTCTGTTTGCCTGGCTTTGATGTTTCAAAAGACCTGTCTTCAAGTTCAGATATTCCTTTTTTCTGATTGATTTCGTTTATTGTTAACTATTTCATCTATACTTTTGAGTTCTTCATTTCTAAGATTTATTTTCTAAGATCTATTTATTTACTTGAAAGGAATTTACAGAGGGACAGGAGAGAGAGAGGCGGGAAGGAATCTCCCATCTTCCATCTTCTATCTGCTGGTTCACTCTCCAAATGGCTGCAACAGCTGGAGGTGATCCAGGCTGAAGCCAGGAGTCCGGAGCTGCATCTGGGTTTCCCATGCAGGTGACAGATGCCCAAGCACGCAAGCATCTTCTGCTGTCTTCCCAGTCACATCAGCAGGGAGCTGGATCAGAAGCGGAGCAGCCAGATCTGGAACTGGCACTCATATGGGATGCCAGTATTGCAGGCGGTGGCTTCACTTGCTGTGCCACAATGCCAGCCCCTCTAAGGTTGCTGTTTGGTTCTTTTTCAGTATCACCATCTCTTTGTTTAATGTCTTGTTCTTAGCATGCAGTGATTCGCTAATTTCCTGGAACCATCTTCAGATATCTGAGCACCCTTATTATAATTATTCACTCTCCCCCTTTTTTTTTTAAAGATTTATTTATTTGAGAAGCAGAGTTACATTGAAAGAGAAGGAGAGATAGAAATAGAGAGGTCTTGCATCCACTGCTTCATTCCCCAAATGGCCACAACGGCTGGAGCTGGGATGATCTGAAACCAGGAGCCAGGAGCTTATTCTGGGTCTCCCACAAGTGTGCAGGGGCTCAGGCACTTGGGCCATCTTCCACTGCTTTCCCAGGCCATTAGGAGGAATCTGGATCAGAAGAGGAGCCACTGGGACTCAAACGGGCACCCATATGGGATGCCAGCGCCACAGGTGGAGGCTTAACCTACTATCCACAGCGCTGGCCCTCTCCCCTTTTTTAAGTCAGATACTAACATACTACTGTGTCCCTTTTGTGGTATCATATTGCCTTGTTTTCATACTTTTTATGTTACTATGTTCATATTTGCACATCTGGTTGGTCAGTTGTTTCTTTCACAATTAAAGGGAGGCTCTCGTGTTGCAGGCTTTTCCCTGAGTGTGTCTTTGGGTGTTGCTTTTGCAGGCTACCTTGGCTTCAGGTCCTAGCGATGCTGGAGTGTGGGCTGCCTTTCCTTCTTCTGCTGTAGGTGATGGTAGCAGTGGTGGCAGGGTGTCTGGGGCACTCCTAAGGTCCAGTGGAGTTGATTGGATCCCTGGCATGCAGTGCCCCGGCTGCCTTTTGAGGAAGGGATTGGCACTGGTAGTGAGGAAGCTTGCAAAGCTCCAGCCACCATGGAAGTAGGCGCTGGAGCTGTGAGCACGGCACTGGCACGGGGAGCAGACTGAGCTGGTGCTAGGGGTGGGCTGGGATCCCAGACCTCCAGTCACTGCCTGAGGGAGGAGCCTCATCCCCAGGAGCAGGGCTGCTGCTCGAACAGGTAGGGCATGCAGACTCCCAGACACTGTCCATGGGAGGGACAGGAAAGTCAACTCGTGCAGAATGAAATGAGTGAGGCTGCCCCCTCTCTCCCCACAGCCCATCCTCTTTATAGACAACCCTTGTGGGAGCCAGGTCCTGTGATGGATAAGAGGAAAATGGATAGACTAGTCCCTCAGTTGTCTTATATGTGAGATAGGGGTCAATGGGACCCTCCCCTTGACGTATGGTGATGGTTTATATAAAGCCCTCGAACTATCACCTATCATGTTTTTGAATAAAGAACATGTTAGCTCTTAACACTTCATAATGATCTAGTTTATTATCTCCACCCTGCTCATTGCTGGTGGAAACATGTCTCCAGTGTTTGCACTTTCCGCATTCTGTCTTCATGATCATGATGCCTGAGCCCTCAGCAAAATCACCAAGTCTCATACTTTTCAAAAGCCATGGTAGCTGCTCTGGCATTGTAGCATAGCAGGTAAAGCCACTGCCTGCAATGTCGGTATCCATTTTGAGTCCTAGTTACTCCACGTTCCATTCAGCTCCCTGCTAATGTCCTGGGAAAGCAGCAAAAGATGGCCAAGTGCTTGGGACCTCTGCACTCACGTGGGAGACCCAGAAGATGCTTCTGGCTTCAGCCTGGCCCAGCCCTAGCCATTGCAGCCATTTGGGGAGTGAACCAGCAGATGGATGATCTCTCTCTCCCTCTCCTTCTCTCTCTATAACTCAAACTTTTAAATAAATAAATAAATCCCAAAAACAAAAACAAAAACATGATGCCCTAATGTGAGAAGCAGTCCTGAGGCCTTAATGGCATACAGTCCAGCTTCCAGTGGTCAGCAACGTGCCAAGTATGAAAATATTCCAGGGAAGATGAAGACTAAAGCCAACAATGAAAGAAATCAGGAGAGAATCATTTCAATATCACTGAATTATAATTATATAGCACAAAACTAAACTGAGTATTTTTTGTTATACTCTCTATGGGAAATATTTGTACTTTGAAACTTTTAAAATATTTAAGGCAAGAAGAAATGAAATGCATGACAACCAGTTAAGGTCACACATTTAGGACAAAAATGATAAAATATTAAAATGAAAGGAATAAATGTCCTAACTGAAATCCTGAGATTGACTGGACATGAATTATTCAAAAAAGGAGACACTCGTGGCCTCAAATCCATTATATAATAGGTGGGCTAAGGATGGCAGAGTTCAAGAGTAGAGCAATGCCAAGAAATGAGGATGTGAAGCAGGTAATGCTTAAAAATACTCCAACTCCAGGCTGAGATTCAAGCATTGCGACTTCAAAGAAGGAAGAGGTATGCTTGGCTAGTGTGCGATGGAATCTGGAGAGGAGGTCGGGGGAGATTGAAAATCGTGTTTTTCCATCAGGATGCCTAAATGATCAGGGTAGACAAGGTTATGCTGCAGTAACAACCGACCTCATGCCTTAGGGACTTCGATCAGCACGGTTCCCTCTTGCTCCCAGTAGGTGTCTATCCGGAGTTGCTAAAGGGGATGTTAAGTCCAGAAATGTTACTTTTGCTCAATCTCCATGGCCAGAAGGTACAATCTTATGCTGTGCCCAAAGGTAGGGAAGGGGTAAACATGGATGGGAGCACAACCCCCATGATCCCCAGGCACCTCCACATGGGGCTTTGGGAAGGGAACTGTGTTTGCTGACTGCGGCTTCCCAATCTTCTTTGTTCCTGAGAAAAATAGCCCTGACCCTGGCATTTAACATGAGCAGAACATTCGTGGCTGAGATGTTCATAAACTCAGGGTGACATAAGGAAGGATGCTAGCTTCGATTCCAGCACCAATAGTCATAAATATAACGGAAATCCAACAGAGGACAGGAACAGTCAATGGCCTTAGCAATCATCTCACCTCAGGGTCCCGAATGCAAATGGCTACAGGGGCCCAGGCATGGCACTGAATAAGTGGAGAAGACCAGGACTCAGATGAAAGGGAGTGGGGGGAGACTGTCCCCTTCCCTGCTTTAATAATAACTCTGTTCTCAATAACCGACTGCAGTGAGTCAGATCAGACCTGCCCAAGGCCGCCCTTGTGTTAACATTTGTCACATTGATGTTTATTCCTTGTCTTTAAAGCATATCAGTTTTGTCTTTCTAAAAAATATGTGCTTATTTTATTTATTTGGAAGACAGAGAGAGGCACACATACATACACACAGAGAAAGAGAGAGAGACGGAGAGAGAGAGAACTCTCATTCTCTGATTTACTCCCCAAATGTCTACAATGGTCAGGGCTGGACCAGACCAAAGCCAGGAGCCTGGAGTCCAATCCGGGTCTCCCATGTGGTTGGCAGGGACCCAGCCACCTGAGCCACCCCCTGTCACCTCACAGGATGTGCACTAGAGGGAAGCTGGGACTGGAAGAGGAATCAGGACTCCAACCCAGGTCCTCTGCTCTAGTATACGGGCATCCCGAGTGGAATCTAAACTGCTAAGCCAAACGCCCCTTCTCCCCTTTTCATTCCCACATTGTTACTTAGGGACTAGGATCGCTGCCATTCAGTACAAGGGCAGCACTGTTGTATGTCTGTTGTATGACGTGCAGAGAGAAAGAGGACACATTAATTCCACTGGGGAGCAACTGGATTCCTTTCTTATTCTTATGGATTTTTCCCTGTCTCCTTAAAGTAAACAAAGCCACAAGTGACAGGAAGATGCCCATAGGGAAGGATAAAGCCAGCATGAAAGACACTCAAAAGGAGGCTTACCAGATTTATAATAGGGGAGAGCCTCTCCCACATTGCCACCACACACACACACACACACACTCCCTGTGTGGCCAACAGTTCAGCAAGCGGAACATTTCAGGGCCGGCTTGGGTGGTTGCTCCTTAGGAAATAATGGCCAGTGCTATTCATACTCTAGAGAAGCTACAATTGCTTCTTGAGTTGCTGATATATCGTCTTTGCAAAGATGGAATTACATAATCCAGACACTCTGGCTCTGACCTCAGAAGATCTTCCACCACTCTGTTCGAGGGTCAGAAATGGAAAAAGTAGTGGAGATGTTTTACCAGCGCCTCGGTGGTTGTTGGCCAAGTTTTCGAAACAAAGAGATGGTCAAGCAGCTCACAAAAAAGCAGTTGCAACTCCCTGGAAGTATTACAACAGCTGGTTTAATTACTAACAGGAGAGAACTGACTTCCTTGGAGTGGAGAAACTGAGGCAAAAGGTTGCATTTTCATAAAGACGGCTGTGGGTGAGGCACGCAGAACCAGTCTTCGCCCGCTCAGGCAGCAGCAGAACTCCTGAATGTGGACATTCTTCTGAGTTCCAGCACGTTGCCCTGTGGTCTGGTTGCCCCACACTGAGTGCCTTAGTGAAGGCAATCCCAGGTTTCGTTGTCCTTATGCACCACGGCCACATTCTATTTACCGCATATATTTCCCAGTGAAACAATTCGTTAATACATTTACACTCACACATGAAACTAATTATGATGGAATTAAAGCTCTGCCTGCTTCTCTCTACAAATTAAATTACTGAGGCTCTGATTGAACGCTAAAAATCTCTTCTCCCCTCATTAGGGGAGGAAAATGAATCACACGTGTTATGGAGTGGGAGCGTCATGGTCTCCTTGCGTTGCCGCCAGGGCAGGAAGCTGTGTGCTTCTGGAGAATTGAGGCAAAAGAAGTAGCTGAGTGACAGAACTGTGAAAACAGAGCAGGAACCCGGCTGCATCTTTAAAGCAGCCCCAGGGAGCTGAGTACCTGGGGTGGCACACTTGACCTGAGTCGACTGTGACATTGTTCAGTTATGACCCCAGCGAGAAATTGAAACGCCCATGGTTGTCTTGGGCATTTTGCACAAAGTCATAAAGCAGGAAGTTCACCATATTCTGAATGGCCCGTTTTCACATCATCCCTTTTATGTGGTATGTCAACATTCATATTGCTGAAGAAGTAACTTTGGGAAAAGACTGCTGGACAAAATTAAAAATGGAAAGCATCAGCCCAATAGTATGGCATGGTGCAAAAATCTCAAATGCTTCTCTCGAAAACCATGTATGTGCATGTATGCTTGTGTGCGTTTCTGTGTCAAATTGGTCTTGGGCATCAGAAGCCCTCATTACATTGGGATTTTTTTTTTACCTGCTGATGTGTCAGATGCTTTTATCCAAAATACACTCAACCGTGCAATGATGAAACTCTACAGTCTTCCATTCCTTTTTGGTACCTAGGTTAGATGCAACATGGAAAACACAAAATAATCAATCTCAGATCCTGTCTTCAGAGTATTTACAGGCTATTAAGAAAAACTATGTTTTTTTCCCATTAACAGAGAGAATTCAAATATGATCAAGATTCCCCTCCCACCTCCCCCACTCCATCAAAATTTGTTGTCAAAGATAGAAAACCATCTTTGCTGGAACACATTCTTATTGGCTTAAAGTAGTAAACAGATGCCAATGTAGTAAACTTAAGGTATCATGAAAACAGAGATCTCTTGTTTGAGAGACAAACCGAGCCAAAGAAAGTTTGAACGACTTGCTCCGGCCACACAGCTAATGAATGGTTCAGATATTTTCAGAACCCAACTGCTGGACTCTTGGATGGGGCCTCTGTGTAAACCAAGAGTCCCAGGCTGGTGTTTGGTCAGGCCCTTTCTGGCTCTCA